>NC_091470.1:32076270-32408587 GCF_036971445.1 Narcine bancroftii
AGTTATAACATGAAAGGGAAGCTATAGGATTTCTTGAATTATTTAATAACTTTATTTCAGACCCATCTAATCCCACTGCAAAATTTTCTTCTATTTCAAACCATTGCATACCTCTCTTTTGAATGTTGCAATTGAATATCCCTATATCATTCATAGTTTGAAGTACATCTGTCAGATCTCTCCAGAATCTGCTCCATTTCAACAAAAAACAGAAGGTAATAAACTGTTAAGTTTATAAACTGCCACCTTATCGAATTCCTTTTGGAAGTCCATGTATGCAATCAATGTAAGCTGACTTTTCCTTTTCATCTCTCTTTTAATTCATCAACTTAGTTATTTAGATATAACTTGCCTTTAATAAATTTGTGCCAGTTTTATTGAATCAATCAACATTTGCCAATACATTGCTATTTCTGTCTTTGATTACTGAGTCTGAAACTTTTCCCACTACTGAAGTCAAGCTAGCTGAGCTGTAATTACTAGTTTATCTCTATGCCCTTTTTTTTTTGAATAGGCATGTAACACAGACACCAGCAATAAAAAAAATAATAATGATTTTCTAATTTGTTTGGTATTATTTTCCATGTCCATTTCATCCTTATGGAGTTATTAATGAAAAAATATGCATGGGAGGCAATCATAACACAACAAATGCCCCAGCTTGTAAAATTGGTACAATTTATAGCATAGTTCTAATGACTGAACAGTTAAAGATGCCCCAGTGATAATAACTATTGTCTATCATTCTTTTGTACTGATAGCTCAAAAATATTATTAGCAAATAGTACCTTTATTCATATTTCACATTTTAGATCAATAGGGTCTGACCACAAATCCCATGAAGGTAGTGTACATGGTTAATGGCAGGATTCTTAATAGTGTAGAGGAATAGAGGAACCTTGGGGTCCAAAACAATAAATTGATTCCTCAAGATTGTCATAAGTTGATGGGGCGGCTAAGAAGGCATATGATGTGCTGACTTTATTTAGTCAGGGGATTGAGTTCAAGAACCTTGAGGAAATGTTTCAGCTCTTTAAAACACTGGTTAGAACACACATGAGTATTGTGATCAGTTCTGGTCAGCTCATTACAGGAAGGAATATTATAGAAGCTTTGGAGCAGATGTAGAGATTTACTAGGATGTTTCCTGGATTGAAGAACATGTCTTATGAAGCAAGGTTCACAAATCTAGAGCTTTACTTTTTGGAGCAACAAAGGTAACTTTCTAAAGGCTTCATATATTTTGGCGTGAAACCCAAAAAAACTCTCTCAAAAAAAACAGGGGGGGAGTCGACCTTAAATTCAGCTCAAAATCTATCCACACCGATTTGACATTCAAGTCGACCCATGGAAAAAAAAATCAATTCTTTGTACAAGTCAACCTATGAAAAGCAGATTCAGTGCATGTCAATTCCTTGAAAAACCAGAAATAAAATCCCTGCAACAGATTTTCATTGAAATTTTTATTGAACCCTTCAAATCATTCTCCCTATCACTGTCTGAAGCAAAGATGAGGGCAAGCACATCCACACTCGCACTGTTTAAACTATCATCATATGGGTCCCAGTCTGGATCTGATGAGGCGGCTTCAGCTTTGTCGTCAGTGACCCAATAACAATAGCAAATCATCCTTCGTACCAATAATTGGACAAGAGATACCACACTGTTTAAATGAGTTTGTCACAGTCTCTACTTTAGCTTTGTTCTATGCCTTGAGCACGAAGTTACACAGCACATCAAGTAATGCAGCACGCATTGCCCCGCCTTTTGTAATGACTTTTCTGCACTCGACATCCATGTATTCCATTCCTTGCGCACATGGTCTTTGAATGGTTTGTTCAAGCAGACATTGAAAGGTTGCAATATTGACATCAAACCATCCAGGACAACTGCCATGTAAATATTATGTAGTGCTAATCTACTTTTAGTGTTCTCACTTTTAGTGTTCTTTGTGTAAACTGCCTGGCCACCTGTTCCACACACTGTCTATGTATAGTTTTACACCATTTTTATCCATCCATACTTCTTGAAAATGTACAAAAACACCTGCAGGGAATTTTATTTTAGGTTTCATTTTATGTTTGAAGATTACCATGGGCCTTAACTTTGTCCTGTCGACCATGCACGATAACACCATGGTAAACCTGGTCCTTTCTTGGCCTGTACTTCTGGTTTGTATAGTTTTAACACCTTTCTATTCCACTGTTCTATTGCCTATCATGTCAAAATTCATGGGGATTTCATCCATGTTTCCAATGTTTGCCAATGCAAACTGGTGTTTCTACCACTTCCGTATAATAAACTGGTGAAAATTTACAATTTTATGATCAAGATCTTTTGGCAGTTTCTGTGCAATTTTTGTTTTTTGTCATAATACCAGATTTTTCCTGTTCCTGAAATGGAACACCCTACTATAGCATCAAATTCTTTACGGAGGTCTAGGTGCCCACTGCAGTGCCAATGTTCTTATTTTATTTTGGGTGACTATGTAGCAATCTTGCCTCTGTTGGACGTACCCATCCTGCGACATGATTTTCCAATTCTGATCAACGAGTGATTCCTTTTCTCAATGATCATTGCCTTTTTGGTATTTTTCTTAGTCTTCCTCCAATCTCTTACCAACTTCTCATATATCTCAAATTTTCTTGCAATAGTACAGTTATTGGTTTTCTTGGCCATTTCTTTCAATTTAAAATTTGCTTCATAATTTCATCACAAATTGCGTTGTTTCAATGGACCCTCCATGATAGCAATCACCTCCGGCAACTCCCAGCGGATCAATCCGTGTGATCTTTGGAGTCGACAATTACGCTAGTCAATGGCCAATCTCAGGCATTATGATCTTTGGGGTGGACTTATACCCCAGTATCCCAAAAATTGGGGTTGACAAATGCCGGATATACCATAAAACCATTAAAATTAGTTGAAAAATGGGGGTCCTCTTACATGCTAAAATATATGGTATATAAGATTATGAAAGGCAGCATCTTTTCCCTGGAGTGACAATGGTGTTTTGTTTTACCGCAGAGTGTTATGGGTGTCTGAAATATATTGCTGGGGTCAGTGGTGGAGGCTGGTACAATAGGGACATTTAAAAGATTGTTAGATAGGCACATGATGTAAGAAAAATACTGGGTTATGGGTGTGAGGTAGGAAAGGATTAGTGCATTGTGGAGTAGGTTTACATTGGTCACCCAGAGGACCTGTTCTATGTGTAATGTTCTGTCATTATCAGAAGCATACACAGAAGATACAAGAGGAGAGAAGGACGATGAGAACATGTTACACTTAGAACTGAAGAAACAAGGATTATCCATCCAAAAATAAAGGTTGAAGCACTTTACCTGATGTCCTCAGTAGATTTTTGAAATACAATTTTCTCCCTATTGAAGTCTCCATAGGCCTGTGAAGAACTGAAGGAACGGGAAGATTGATATGATGCAACACTCCCGCCACCCCAATTTCGCACGATGTCGTGTTGATGTGACCTGTTGCTGAAATAGGAGAAAACAATATGGGAGACAGATAGATAGTGGGTGATGATATGAAATCAGAACAAACCATAGAGGGGTTTGAAAGCCAGAGGTCCAAAGAGAAATAAAGCTACAATTTAATAGACAGCAGTTATAATATTTAGTTATAAATATTATAACAAAACTATTACAGTTGAGTGTGCTTGGAAGGGTACAAGGAAGACACAAAAGAAAATCTCTGTATGCTTTTGACAATGAGGCCCTTAAATTAATTACAAGTGTTAAGGATTTTTCCTCACTTAGACATTACAGTGGGGTCCCCAAAATTAGGATGTTTAGTTTCCACTCTCAATTCATGGACTCTAATTCTTATGAAGGACACTTGCTCCAACATAGTTACAATGGTAGTCTAGCAATGGCTAATTATTGTATTGCAATTCAGGAGGGACTGATCTCCAACCATCTTGACTTCCTTACCTCATTGTGTCAAGACTGCGTGGTAATAACTGTTGAACAAACGCTCACATTACAACGATTCATTGGTTGACATTTTCCACTCCTCAGAACTCGATGCAAAGAGACTGGCTAAGAAATATATGCAAGCTCAGATCACATTGACTGGCTTTGATCTCCTGACAAGATGGGGATTGACAATGGATATACTTTTTTGTAATCTCCAGATTGCCTATTTTGTTGAACATATTAAAGCACAGCTTTGCCCTATCAATGCTTGTGACTTTGTACACGAAATCTATAGATCATAAAATAAAATTTATTTTGTTAATATGAAATTATGATAGGGCCTATAATTGTTGTTTGAGTGCATTACAGGTTGTGTTCTTGGCTTTTTCATTACTACGCAACAATATTTAAGTAGCTATTGTAGCTCATTATTTTGGGACATTTTTACTACAATTAATGTTAAGGTCTTTCAAATTGAAATACAGATCCAAAAAACTTGAATCAATATAAAGTAGTTTTCATTAAATACTATGAGATTTGGTTTCACTTTAACATATTGCTTCATGGAAAATTTACTCAAGACATTGCTTCAAAACTTCTGCTACTTTAGCATTTAACCAAAAAATACATTTTGATAATTGTTAGAAAAAGGTATGATCAGATTTATTAAACAAGAAAGTTTGCAGAATCTGTGATTTTAGTTTCATACACAAAAATTCTGGAGAAACTCAGCAAGTTACACGGTGTCCATAGAAAGCAAAGATATATAACCAATGTTTTGGGCCTCAGCCCTTCATTGGTTGTTTAGCAGGCAAGCACCTGAATAAAAAGGGGGAGGAGAGAAGAAGGGTCAGAGGGAGAAGCACAGGTGGATATGGGTAGGAGGGCAGAAGAGAAAGAAGCTGAGGTGATGGGAGAAGGGATAGCTCTCTGAATGGAGAAGGAAGCAGGTAGGAAGCTGGAGGAAAGGAGACAAAGGGATAGGATAAGAGAGAGGAACAGGAGAGACCATGGAATGATAGTGCAGAAAATGCTACACATGCCCAGACCACCATTCAGAGCCTCAAATAATCCTTCCAAGTGAAGCAGCGCTTCACTTGTGAGTCTTCAGGATCATCTACTGCATCCAATGCTTCTGTTGTGGCCTCATCTACATCAGAGAGACTGGACGCACACTTGGGATTGTTTTGTTCAGCACCTTTGCACTGTCCACTGCAATAACGGGGACCACCTAGTGGCCAACCATGCCAATTCCACACCTAATTCCATGCCTTATGCACTACCAAACCTAGGCCACCTGAAAATTGGAGAAACAACACCTAATATTCCATCTGGGGACTCTCAAACTAGATAGCATTAGCATCAACTTCTCCAGTTTCCATTAGGTCTTATCCCTGTCTCTCCTTTTCCCTAAACCCCTGTCTCTTTTCCTCCAGCTCCCTCTCTTCATGCAGAGCTACCCCCATCCCCCTCAGCTTTTTTAAATGTGCTCCTAACCATATCCACCAATGAACTCATTGATAGGCCTATTGGTCTATTCTCCTCCCTCTGCCCCTTCTTCCCTCCTCCCCTTACTTTTTCATTTAGATGTCCACCTACTTTCTGCTCAGACCATGACAATGGGCTCAGACATGGTTGTGTACCTTTGCTTCCTAAGGTCGCTGCGAGTCCTGCTAAGTTTCTCCAGCACTTTTGTATATTAATCAGATTTATTAGTGCATTGCATGCCTGTGAAATAAGAACTAATTAGCATGGTCATATCTTAAGAGCAAGAGGAAAAAGTACCAGCCAAACTAATTAACTTCAACCAAATCACAGGAGACATCAGTTTCCAAAGCAAAAATAAGAAAAAAAAATAACCTAACTCTAATCTTGCAATCCTCAATCACTATGGAGATTCTTAATTATCACTTAATTTACCTGTGCGTGATCATTGCAATATTACGAAAACTTCTTTCCCATCAAATGTTATGTTCTATAATGAAGGCAACAGGGGTTAAACTTTCCTTTACTCACCAGTGCTAAATTCATACTTGAGTATCTCCATACTCCTCCTCCTTTCCATGCATTCCTATTTCACTCGTGTTAATAAAGCTAAATAAAATGAATGAGTCAACAGCCAACCAATAACATGCATGGATTTAGGCCAGGTGACCAAAGATTAATCTTTCACTCAACAGCTCTCAAGTTGCAGAGTTTACAACTTGGAAAAAGGCCCTTTGGCCCAATTTGCACATGTTGACTAAGCTAGTTCCATTTGTCCTCATTCAGGCCAAATTGATTTTTTTTCTAAGTCACATGAGAAATGTTAACATTGTCATTCTTAAAATTTGACAAACGGGAATCAGAACTTCAACTAACATTATCTCCTGAAACATGGGGAAAAATTACTAGACTAGTGTAACGCGACTGATTGTACTCAGAGACAAACACACTTTTAATAGCTTACACTTTTAATAGTCGGTATATACAATAGTCCTCAGGTGAATCAGAGGTAAGGTGTAAAAACCAGGGTTTATATTGGGGTAGGTGAGGATGGAGCCAAGGGAGGAGCCAGCCATTTGAATAATACACAGACAGTGAATTCCAGTTCACTGAAATTAGTTAATACTATTTTACTTTGTGCACGTCATTCTTTAATACAATTTAAAATAGTTCATAGAGCTTATTATGTCTAAAGGTAAACTAGCTCGAGTCTTGTGATAGGTGCAATACTGACGTGGCTTCATTGATTCATATGTTCTGGTCATGTCCAGTGTTAGAAAAATTTTGGAAGTATATTTTTAAAACTCTTTCAATGCTACGGAATATTCAATTACAACCTAACCCCTTAACTGCTTTTTTTGGAATTTTTGTTTACCTACTTCTGCATATTGAGCTAAAGATTTTTCTACACTATTAACTAGAAGAGGAATTTTACTTAAATGGAAATACTCTGATTCTTCTACATTATTTCAATGGCTTTCTCATGCTATGTCTTTCTTAAATCTAGGAAAAAAATCATAATTTGTACTTTAGATACAACTATTAAATTTGAAGAAATATGAATACCATTTATTGATACTTTCATGGGATATAACTGGTGTTATTCTATGAATTAACTCCCTTTCTAGATGTAATATAATTCCTCCCATTTTTGTTAAGTATAGGTGTGACTGGAGCTATGTTTTAAACTATTCAACAGATCCTCGGGATAGGCTGTTCAGTTGAGTTTTTTTAGTAGATTAGTTGGGTTTTCTTATATATATTATAAATATTTCTTTATCTCTGTTTTCTTTATTAGGAGAATTATTTCTTATATGTCATATTTTCACTCTTTGGAATTTATATATAATACTTATACTATGTAGACTTGGACATAGCATTTTAATTGTGATATTTCTATTCTCCTTATGCTGTGTATTTTATGAAATGTTAATAAAAAGATTGAAAAAGAACATGGCGAATCTTCATATTTTAGAATACTATCAACTACTAAGATGGCTATCACCCAGATAAATAGATTCTTCTTTGTCAGAACTATGGATATTGGAACACGAGAGGACATTAGGTCTGAAGCAGATTTAGGTTCAAATTCCAGCATCTGAAATCTTCTGTGTCTCCAGAAAACTTTGCCTAAAATCTAGATTTGTGCATCAGCACTGAAGTGCACAGGATAACTGGAGTGCTGGTAATGTGATGCAAGTGCTTTAGCTGCTTGACCATTCCGGCTGCTTTAAAAGAAAAACTAGGTAATATCACTGACAGCAATTCAGGAAATCAAATTTAGGCTGACCGATCGTATCTTGAAATGGATGCAAGTCAGAAATTGATTGCATTTGTTTTATCATTCGTCAAATACAACATGGCGGCCACCAAGGCCAGCCTGCACAAGAGGTTGGCCACCAGACAGCCCTGCCATATTTCCATGGATAGGCCCCTACTTTCACCCCAAAATGTATATTTTTCTTTTTTTTCATTTTGATTAAGGAGATCACTGAAGTTTTCTTGGTTGCCACAGGACCCACTTATTACCGTCAAGATATCAATAACATGAGCTGCTGAGACATTGGGAGAAGAGCTGTTGCAGTCCACTGTGTTCTGACAGACAGGACAAGTAAAATAGTTGTTCATGTTTCCAGAAAGAGAGGGCACACAGTTCTTGCAATAGCTATAAGTATGCTGTCATGTCAAAGGCTGCCTGAAGACCTCCAGACAAGCATGGCACAAGAGCTGGACCTCTATATTTTAACCTTCAAATGTAATTTCTCCACTCTTCCTAGGCTCAGGTTATCAACTTGTTTTCAGCAGTTTCAGAAGGGTGGAGGAAGGTTCCATCAAACACTGTAATCATACAATCTTGTTTTTTTTAAAAGGAGTGTGTGGTGATATATTAATAACAGGTTCATTTTGAATTATCAGTATTTGCAGTTGTCATTTCACTTTGTGTTCTACCTTTGAAATGTCAAACTTATGTCAAATTTGGTATTCCCCTCTCTCTGACATAAATTCTATTCTTACAAACATTAAGTTTTGCTTTGACCATTTAATTGTTCAGTCAAGCCCACTCCAGAAGCCTCAATACAGTTATCTAAACTGATGCTACAGTGCATTACTACTGTACTGGTGAATGCACTACAGTTTTTAGATGGAGTATCAATCTCTGCTCTCAAGACAAGATATAAAGAACACGGCACTATTTGAATAAAAGCATTGGAATTCATTTGATATTCTTGACACTACTTGTCCTTTAGCCAACACTTTTCACTCAACCTTGTCTAACTGCTTTCTGCCAAATTATTCTAATCTTGGTGAAGTCCGATTAAGGGATCAGCACTTGAAGAAATTGGGATGGAAAGGTATGGGAAGAGAGATATCATCATGGTGTTGTGATCAGGAAGAGAATATCTCTACAAATAAAGCAAAAGTTCTGTTTTTGGAGGACAAAGAAGAATGCTTTAATAATCATTTTGTTCAACTGAATATAGTAAAGGATAAATTACAGTCTTATTATAGGATATTTTAATCACAGTATTATTTCAAGTAACTCACTTGCAAATATGACAGACAAAAGTTAAAGTATATCATGCATGTTACATTTTTAATGTATTATTACATGACAAAAAAGGAATCTCAATAAAAATACAAATTGTGCTCCATATTGATCATTCATTAAACACATAAAATGAGAAGTACTCTTGTCAGATATTCAAATTATATAGTTAAGACTAAACATTTACATTTTTAATTTCAACCATTACAAAATACAATCTACAAATGTGACAAATGAGAAGTACATGAAAAGCCTATGAAAGATTAGTCAATGTTCAGAGTTAAGGTGAAGCCTAACTCTCAAAAATGGGGAAGTTGAATTTAGAGATTAAAATTACAACAAAATCTAGAACAGGATATTTGAATCTTCTGGTTTTTACCAAGGCAAGATGAGGGTCAGCAATAGGAGGCAATTTGATCATTTAAGTATTTGAATAAAACTACTTGGCTACCTTTATCAATGATTGAACAAGAGCTGCTATTTCCGAGCACTTAGAAAACCTTGCAGGTAAAAGTAGGCAAAACTGGCCAAATTCATAATCCCAGTCCTTTTATCTATGAGCCAGGAGCAGGTATTTTTCCTTCTGGACCAAAATGCCTTACTCCATCTCCAATCATCAATTGCCCTTCCAGATGGCCTACCAGTTCAGCTGCTTTATCATCTATCAGACCGTCAGACCATCGAACAGGTTGGCTGGGAGCAAGAAAACAACAGAAAAAAAATCAAAGATATCAACAGTCAAAATGTGGACTTGTGATACAGGTCCAGGTTTTGTAACTCAAACAGTACACATTGAAAAACATAACGCTGGAGAAACTCAGCAGGTCAAACAGTGTCCTTTATATAGCAAAGATAAAGATACATAACTTACGTTTCAGGCTTGAGTCCTTCATCAAGGTTTGTTATATGAAAGGCTCAAGCCTGAAACATTGGTTATGTGAAGGGCTAAAGCCCAAAATATTGGTTTCGTAAAGGTTCAAGCCCAAAATGATGGTTATCTCATACTTTGAAGAGAGGCTCAAACCCAAAATGTTGATTATGTTTCTTTATCTTTGCTACTCATATCTTGATGAAGGGCTCAAGCCCAAAATGTCAGTTATGTACTTTTATCTTTGCTATATAAACCACACAGTTTGACCTGCTGATTTTCTCCAGCTTGTGTTTTTACTGCAATCATGGCGTCTGCAGATTTTCATGTTTTACTCCAGCAAACATGAAAAGTGTCTCTAACCTAAAATCCAGACCATTGTACTTGAGTTCGAATTTAGATAAGTACATGAGCATTTGACATTGACAAACTGGTACTAATTTCTCCAAGGCAGCTACTCATTAAATTCACTTTTAATCCAGCATTAGCAAGGTAACCACACATTAACCATTATTAAACAATTTCAAGGAAGTTGAAACAGGTCTCATGCACCATTTTGTAAAACTGAATATTTCCCTCAGCCTATTCCTCTGTCAGGATGAGTTGGCACCAGCATGCAATGAGGGTTAAAGCTGTTTATTTTGAGTGTAATCAACTGTGGAACAGGTTCAGCTTTCTTTGAGAGAAACTCATCTTACTAATTTGTGCATTCAAGTATTGAATTATAAATAACTGACAAAGGAAAACATCTGCATTTTGATTCTGGACTGCAAATCAATTATTTCCAATAAAATAACAAAATAAATTGTGCTGAAATTAAAAATTATAAAGATAGTGGCAGGGCTCTTAAAAGCATTGTTGTGCAGATGGATTTGGGGGTTAGAAAATGGCCACTCAACTATATAGGATATTATAAAAAGGCATAATGCATGCTCACCTTCATTAGTTCATGCGTTGAGGAAGTCGTGTTGCAGCTATATAAATCTTTGAGATAAAACGTACGGTTGATGTTTCAAAGCAGTAGATAAACCAGCGTAAAGAGAACAGAATGGAAGAGATGGGACAGGAGTTTCATATGGGAAGAGGAGAGAGTGGAAAGTTAAGGGTGGTGAGGGACGAAACCAAAGAGTAGGAGAACGAGAAAGGGTGGTGTACTGGGTGGGAAAGGGGAAGAGCAGAAGGAGTAGAGAAGAGAGAAGGGACACATTATCTGAGATTAGGAAATTCTACATTCATACCATTGGGCTGTAGACTGCCCAGGTGAAATATGTGGTTCCTCCCATTTACACTGGGCCTCATTTTGGCAGTGGAGAAGGCCCCACTCAGATAGGTTAGTATGGGACTGGGAAGGGAGTTCAAATGGCATGCAACTATTAGCTCAATATGAATATAGAGTGTAAATATTCTGAAAAACTGCCCCCAAATCTTCATTTTGTCTCAATAATATAGCAGAAGTTACTGTACTTCAGGAGGACCCAATAAGTTAGAGAAAGTACACATGGAAGGGCTGTTTGTCATCAGATTGTACCAGTAGAACCCAACAAAACAGCATTCTGCGGTCCACAGTGCAAAAAACACACACACATACATACATATACTTTTTTTTGTGGCATTCTTCGGTCATGGTCAACCATGGGTAGAGCACCTCTGGTAGTCATTAAACTGGAGTGGCTTCTCCATGGCAGAGTTTCGGAGAGTTGAACAGTCATTCGCCAGTCTCACTGCCCATACAAAGAAGCTGTTCCTCAGCCTAGGTTTTGCCTCTAATACTTCTCTATCTCTTTCCAAATGGGAGTAGCTGGAAGATGCTGTGTGTGGGGTGGTAGGGGTCCTCCCTGATTTTGCAAGTCCTCTTTGAATAACATTCCTGGTAAATCATATTGATGGTGGGGGAGAAAGACCCCAGTGATCTTCTCTGCCATTTTTATGGTTCTATGGATTGACCTCTGATCCAATTCTCTACAGCAACCAGCTTGTGAGGCAATTGGCCAGAACTCTCTCAATAGAGGTACTGTAGAAAGTTAATAGAATGGTGGCCAGTAGCTTTGCCTGCCTCAACCTTCTAAGAAAGTGCAGTCACAGTTGTACCTTCAGACAAGTAAGGAGATGTGATATAAACAGGATAGATCACTTCTTAAATGAACTCCAATGAATGGTGCTCTTCACTAACGAGCTATTATTGTGTAATGGAGGGTGGTCCTACCTGGTCCTTCTGAAGTCCACAATGACTTATCCACATTGACTCTCAGGTTGTTATTCTCGCACCATTTCACGAGATTTTCCACAGCTTTTCTGTAGTGACTCATCATTGGTGTTGATGCAGACAACTACTGTCATATCATCTGCAAACTTCACGACTCTATTGGAGCTGACTCTGGGAATGCAGTCGTGGGTCAGTAGCATGAACACGGGCAGGCTGTGCACATAACCCTGAGGTACGCCAGTGTTTAGTGTTATGGTGCTCGAGGTTCTGCTGCCAACCCAGACAGACTGATCTTTCCATTAGAAAGTCCAGAATTCAGTTGCAGGAAGGGGTGTTGAGTCCCAATGAAGACAGCTTCTCCAACAGGCTCTAGACTATGATTATATTAAATGTCAAACTGAAGTCAATGAACAGCAGAAGATGTATGAGATATCATTCTCCAGGTGAGACAGGACGGAATGGAAGGACAAGCCTATTGCATCGTCATTGGAACAGTTCCATCTGTAGGTGAACTGAAATGGGTCCAATGTCTCTGGGAGGTGTGTTTTGATACTGTACATTCCATCACCAAATGCTCAGAGCATTTCATAACGGTGGAAGTCAGTGCCACTGGACAGTGGTGTTGTGAACTAATAAAATCCTATTAGTACTAACAAAGTAACAGCAATAGAAAATTCACCAGACAATGGTAAATTCAAAATAATAGTTTTTATTGAACGATTTAAACATTATGTCTTGAGATCTCTCTAAAACTCACATCTTTCTTTTGTAGAGTTTTTTCAGTAATGTTCCTTCATACAAGTGATTTCACAAACTCCCTCTTATCTTGTCTAAGTGTTATGGAGTCTGTTTTCCACGATAATTTCTTTCTTAATCAAGAGTGACCTTTTTCACAAATAGGAGGCTGTCCTCTTTTGTTAGAGGCTGTCGGAGTGGCTATTTCTTTTAAAATATAACCTTTGGTGTTTTATTTGTGCTTTTATTAATAATACAGGCAGCCTTCCTTCTTTTAAAGGAATTGATGGCTGCTTTTTCAATCTCGTCAATACAACAGACCCCCTTTTCCTCTGATTTTGATAATATATTTCTTGAAAATCTCTCATGTCACATAACAGCCTTCGAAGTCCTTCTGAACCTTTTAACATCTTCATGCTAAAAAAGCATGATTTAATCTTTGTCTTCCCAAACTTAAAATCAAAGTAATTGCCTCCATTTTATGTTTTACTCCTGCTTCCAAGTTGCCTGGGATCGACCAGCAAATGCTTCTTAAATAAACAGTCCATTGTTCTCAGTATCTCAAGAACCACCAAAATCTTTCATCTCTCTGCTTCAACTATGGTTAAAGCAAACTTCTGTCTCTGAGATGATGTCAGCTGCCATCTTGAAAGAATCTCTCTGTATGTTTTAAAATGCAAATGTGTTGTCTTTGGGCCCCTGAAACCAATCCCACAAAATAACCTTACTAAGTCATATAAATATGATATACAGTTTAACATTAAACTAATGATCAATCATAGCACATTCATCACAGTGGTTTCTGTCACCCTCTTTGATGATGGTAGCTGCCTTGAAACCCTTGGGGTCGATCGACTGTTTCAATGGTGGATTGAAGATCTCAAATAAGGACTCCGTCATTTGGTCTCCTCAGTTCTACAGCACCTGACCAGGTACGTTGTCTGGTCCTGCTGCCTTGCATGGGTTCACCCTGGACAGAATTCTCCTCACCTCAGCTGCAGCTATGTTTTCAGGGGAGACGGAGCTTTCTTGGAGTCAGCCTGTTCTTCATGTCAAACTGTGCATAGATGTTCAGTGTGTCTGGAAGGAAGGTGTCATTGTCATTGACTCACAAGGTTGTCTTGTGATCTGTTATTGTTTTGATACCATGTCACATGGTGTCACACAGCTGGCCATGGATCCTCTGCGCATTCCCACGTTTTAGCCTTCCAGATTGCATGAGAGAGTTTAGCCCTGGCTGATCTTTGTGCTAATGTCTCCTATCCTGAAGGCTGCATCTCAGGCTCTGAGAAGTGCATGGACTTTTGCGTCCAGCCATGGTTTCTGGTTAGCCCTGGTTGTGTATGTACCATTTGATCTCCATGACATCCTCAATGCACTTGGTAATGTAGCCAGTCATTGAGCTTGTGTACTCATCAATAATTACATAGCCTTTCTAGGTGGCTGCCTCCCTGAAACAGCTCCTGTCCATGTTCTCAAAGCAGCCCTGTAATACTGCTTTGGCGAGGGGCAGCCTTGTATGCACCAAGGACATTTGTGTACACTCAATCCAGGTTGCTCTCTGCCCTGGTGGTGAAGTTAACATGCTAGTAAAACCACGGTAGAACAATTTTCTGCAGGTGTTATACAACCAACAGTTACAGAGGAAACATAGCCAAGTAAATAGAGAGGTGAGCGGGGAGGGATGAGTGGACAAGGGCTGGGGATCTAGTTGCAGCTGGTTGAAATGATGGAGAATGCTGTGCTGAATCTGAAGGCTAGTGGGATGAAAGGTGAAGACAAGAGGAACCTTAGACCTGTTCTGTTTGGAGAGCATGATGGGGTAAGAGTGTAAGTCCAAGGAGAAAGAGTGGGAGATGGCTCTATTGACCACAGTACTGAATTTCTTGAAAAAGGATGACATTTTCGATGTCCTGAAACGGAAGGCTTCATCCTAAGAGCCGATGTGGCTAAGGAAAAAATTACGGGAGGAAGGGTTGGTATCCTTAGAGAAGATGGGGTGGAAGGAGGAGGAGTCAAAGTTGCAGAGGCAGTCAGTGGATTTGTGGTAAAGATCGAAAAGTAGCTCATCTTCTGAGATAAAGACAAGGAGATCCAGAAAGAGGAGATCCAGAGAGCAGGGTGGAGTTCAGTTAAAAAAAAGTTGATAAAATTGATGAGTTCTGCATGGGTGAAGGAAATAGCCCAAATGCAGTCATCAGTGTAACAGAGGAAGAGTTGGGGGTTGTTGCTAGGGCAGATTTTGAACAGACACTGTTTCACATAGCCAAAAAAAAGGCCAGCACAGCTGGGTTCCATGGCTATATTGTACCTTTGTCACAAAGAAAATGAGAAAGAAATGTTATTAATGAAAACAAGTTCTTCCAGGTGGATGAAAATTGCTCAAAACATTGTTCCAGGAAGAAACAGAGGACTTTGAGACCTTTCAGGTAGGTAAAAGTGTAAAGAAAGTCTATTTCCATGGTTGTCAGATTCCTGTACTGGCAGGCTTTGTCTTTAATCATCCATATATTCATGCTGCTCCACATGACTCGTTTGTATTTCTTGCCTTTCTCATTGTTTATCTGGCATATCCACCATGTTTCACCTCTACCAGGTTCACAAATCCAATACGGGCCCTGATGTCCCACCTCTTCCTCTCTGGCTTGACGACTATATTTAACCAGTCACAAGAAAGGGTCGCAACTTGAAACAGAAATCACTTTGTTTCTCCCACTGATGCTGCTTTACCCAATGAGTTTCTCCACCAGATTGTGTATAGCTCCATTAATTTGAGTCCGCTAACCTTCCCCTGCCCAGAAAATCTAATGAATGATCACAAAAGTGCATGGTGTTGTCAAGCACATGAATGGCCATCGTTTGAGAAAAGCAAAGAAGAATCATGTACATGATATATATCATTATGGGCAGCATAAATGGAGTAGTGGTTAGCGCAACACCATTACAGCGCACCGATTGGGCCCGGGGTTTGTAAGGAATTTGTATGTTCTCCTATGTCTGCGTGGGTTTTCCCCGGGGCTCCAGTTTCCTCCCACCATTCGAAAATTACTGGGGGTGTAGGTTAATTGGGTGTAAATTGGGTGGCACAGACTCATGGGCTGAAATGGCCTGAAACCAAGCTGGATCTCTAAATTTAAAATTTAAATTGACTGGCATTATTTCAGTATTTTGATGGAGGTGGAAATATAATTAGAGAAAGGTGCATATTGTGTATTGAAAGATGACACATCATCAAGGTTCAAGGGCTTTGATGAGGAAAACAACTCCAGAAATGGACTAAAACAGCACATGTGTGTTTGTTTTGATGGAGGGAAATTATGACAATGAAGAAAAAGGCATCTTGAAATTAAGAACTATTAAACTTTTCCAGTCAACATGAAGTCCATAAAGAGAAGCAAAATGGGAATAGTGTTCAGAAAGCAAGAGCTATGTATGCATCATGGATAAAATGAGCTTGAAGAGAACACAAGATAAAATTAGGAAACTTAGGGGAAAAAAAAATCAAAATTTAGGGATTATGGGTGAATTAAAAACTATAACAGAATTAAATCAAAGCACGTTGTTACAGTTTAACAACAAGGAGATCTTGTTCCATGGCACCATTTAAACAATACAGAAATGCTATCTATACACTGCATTTTTGCAAAGTATTTTCAATATAAGTTGAACTGAAATATCAACAAGGTATGAACCATATGAATGTCACTAGTGAAACATTGCTATGATTTTATTCAATCTACTGAAGTGAATTTGGAAAGTACAATTACATTGTGGAGCATTTAAAGCAACTGAAAATTCAAGACAATTAAGAGAGAACAGAAAGCAGGAATTGGTCCTTCATTTCTTCAAAACAAACAGCACAAATCAAACAAGATTCTCCAATATTGCCAACAACGATGATTTAAATGCGAAGTAACTGAAGAAAATTGTGACCATGTATGCATTGGAAGTACTCTAATTTTTACTGAAGAATTTAATTGCAATTATGTGTAAATTATATTAAAATCGATAATTTCCCCATTGTTATTGCTATTATTAATCACGATTATATAAAAACAACACAAAACTTAGATTGATAGTTAGCACAACGGTTAGGTTGATTTGCTCATTAATATTTACAGCCTTTTCATAGATATCGTAGCATATGTGGACTATAAAATATTAGTTAATACCACTAATACCGGTAATTGTATCATGTATTGTAGCAACTTTTTTTTAAATACTTTATTTATAAATTTTTAATCCACAATAATAGTTACATTAGATTACACTACATTCTAAATTAATTCAACCCACTCTCCCATCTGCCATTCCACCTACCCCTAAAAGAAAAGAATGAAAAAAGGAAGAAAGAAAGAAAAACCAGGTGTATTGTAGCAATATTGTTTAGTTTGTAACCTGCCAGAAAATTTGCAATCTTAATGAAGAATGCCTCTTTACAAAAATACTGGTTTGATGAGTAAAATATTTTTTTCAATAAAGTACAATTGCTTTTACTTCAAATTATCAACTATTTCTAGTATCTTTTTGGGGAAGATCCTGCCACATGATTAATGGTTTTAGATTAATATGCTTCTTTCACAATGTGGCAGAAGGATACTAATTGAAGTATTTACAAAAGATAAATTGTGTTTGCCAAGTCAAAAAGGAGCTTGTTGAGGACTGTTTTCATTCAAGGTATTGAAGATAAGTGGTAAAATCATATAATATATCGAAGATGAAAGAGGAACAGAATGTATAATGAACTCTCAATTAACCAGCAACTAATTTACAGATATGAAGCTTAACCACACAATGTTTCCAAACCACAGATTTCAAGATTTCAAAGCCTGCCTTCATAAACTCTCGAGATAATAATGTAAGAAGACTGCAAGACAACTGCAGTTAGAGCACGGAAAGAGTACAGTACTGGATTAACCATACTTAAATTATCTATTACAAGGTGATTAATCCTCCACTTCTATTGAAACCTATTTAGACAATATTACATTCCAGAAGCATGCCGCAAAAGAAATATGCGGTTTTCACCATTGAAAAGTGTCTGATAAGCTGGAAAAGGTAGCAAATTCAACTCAAATGAACATGACTATTTTAATAAATAATTATCCCGGTAATATACCAGATGCTTAACACCGTTTAAATCATGTTGTGGTCCAATAGCCATGTTTTTCAATTATTCATGGAGGTAAAGAGGTGCTCCTTCTGTTGTTCTGGATGATTAAATGTTGACCACACATTCAAGATTGCTTGATGTGAAAGTAAGTTTTGAGGAAATTATATGTGCCACTAATTGTGAATAATTTTATTGCTAGAAAATTTGTTTATAATTCAATAAAGTCAGTCACTTGCATTTACAAGAAATTTTGAACCATGTGAAATTGGAAAAACTTTCAAATTGCATTAAAACATAAGAAATAGAAGCAACGTTAAGCAACTCAGCATCTCGTACCTGTTTCACAATTTAATGATCAAGATGGTCTTCATCTCAGCTCACTTTCCTGTACTATCTGCAAACCCCTTGATTCCATTACTACATAAATATCTATCAATCAGTCTTGAATATATTCAGTGACTGAGCCTTTTGAGTACAGAGTTCCAGATTCCATACTCTGGAGAAGAACATTTTTCAGAAATCAATCTTGAATGTCTGCCTTTATTTTGAGACTGTAGTGCCTAAATCTAGACATCTCAAGAGGGGAAGCATCATTTCTGCAATCAATCTGTCAAGCCCAGTGAGAATTCTGTGTATTTCAATGAATCTGCAAGGGTGAGAGATGATCTAAAAATTTCTACCACACAATAACTTGACTCGAGACAATTCCCGGATTCTTGGAATCAATCTAGTGAACCTTCACTGTACTCCTTTTATCACAACTACAGTACGGTATATACTTTATTGCTTCAGAAGACCTGTACACAATATTCTTGGTTCTATCTCACCAAGGACAAATTTAATTTCAGTTCGACATTTGTACTCAAAACCTCTAGAAATATGCTCATATCAAGTATATGAGTAATTGAAAAGAACCCCAGTCGATAATTTTGTAAATAGTTGAAAGTTACCAGCAAAATATTCCATTGTCTCCTTTTCAAGTTCTTGCAATAGCACCAGCAAATAATGAATTTCACAAATCCTAGAAATCGTAAACCATGAAGTCCAAGTGATACAAGGTTTCAAATAAGCTCAAATTGGAATGGCTTTATGGTGCATCGTAGGCAAACAAAAAGAACATGTCAGCTTTTATGGCTGCCTTGCTATTTATTGTTTTGTGAACTAGGAACCAATAATCATGAATAAAATTGTAGTAAAGCAAAGAGCTAATTCTTACATAGAAAGTCAATAATGTTCAACATAGTTTAATGCTATCTTGTATTCTACTGGATAAACCAAGAAACAAATGAAAAAGCTTTTACTCTCAACAGTAAACAGTCAAAGTCAACAACGATAAAAAAATTCAATTTCTAGCATATGCAAAATAAATTTCTGCACTGAATGACTACCATGTGCAATAGGAAAGGGCAAATTATACATGAAGCATTATATTAACCTTGAATAGTTAAGTAATATTACACAAATCTGAAAAAGAAAAGATATTTAATTGCATATAATAGGGAAATAATACACTTGAACTGAAGAGAAAATCCAGGGTTTTTGACACTTTCCATGGAACTAAAAACGAATCAACTGCTATCTATGACACTTCCATGCATCTTACAATTGTTATTTCAACAACTTCAGTATCAAAGACATTAAAATAAGGTGATAATGGCAAAAACAGATAGAAAACATCTCACACTGCTAGAAAAGCCTGGACAGATGCAAGCAGTTATGTAAAAACAGTGCACCAAAACAGGACCAAGTTCAAAATGCAAAGTAGCACCAAGTCTAAAATCCAACTATCAGATGACATCCCAAAATAACTGGTATATATTTATTAAATACACCCTGAGGTTATTCATTTTAAAAACTTGGTTTTTCAGACATTGTTTTTTTTTTGTTCAGTGTAAGGAAACTGAAACTCCTAACCTACCAGAGAAGAAAGACTGCTCTTTCAATATCATTAAGCTCTTCATCCACTGTCAATCTTTCTATCTCTTCTGGTGTCTAAAATACAAAAAGACAAAAAAATTGACATGGAATAACTGGATGGCTATTAAAAAAGATGTCAGATAAAATAAACTGTAACAGAGAAACTCAATATTTCTGATTATTACCAAAATACAAGATTAGATCTGTTTCTGAATTTATGAACCATAATTCAGGATAATTTATATCTTGGGGAAACTTTTTTTTCTTTTTAAAATATTTTATTGAGTTTTTACAATAAAAAAATGGATCAATACAGTTATGAAATGTGCTACAGGACAAAAAAAAGGTTACAATAATGATCATATGTACAAATTCAGAAGTACAATCGTGATGAGACAATAAAACATAACAAAAGAAAAGAAGAAATAATTTCTAAATTATATTCAAAAATCCAAGTGGCACAGTCTTTGAGAGGGACAGCACAATGCTCAAATTCCAAATCAACACTAACACAAACGAGACCCATAGCATTTGAAATTTAATATTTGAATCAATGATAGCATATCTTTTTTTTTCCAGATTTAAACAAGACATGATAGCCTTTTTTTTTCTTAACATAGAAGATAAATGAGCTGAATCGTCAAGAATAAGCATGGTTCTGATTACCTATTCATTATCTGAACAAGTGATTTATTCATCACTGAGAAATCATTTCACTTTTGCATCTGGAAACTAAATCATCAATTCAATATAGCATTACAGTAGGAGCCAGAGCAGAAGTGGGGAAGAATGTAGAACACCTATCGACAACAAAATACTCGGCATTTCACCAGATCCATTGGTAACTTTTCGTGCCGAAAGTTGAGTCATGTTAAAGTTGTGGTTCTGACATAATCACTTATACTTGCTACAACATTTGTCCACAACGATATCGTTTGCGTTGAGGGAATTGTGTTCAGTTCTAAAAGCTTTTCTGATCACGACCATTAAACGCTATTATATGGCACTTAGGGATTAAATATGACACAGGGAAAGAGAAATGCCTGCAAATGTTTAAGCCAATATTTCTGATTACCGATTTGTGCCAATACGGGCATTCAGATCAAGTGTGTGGTGAATAACGATGAGGATACCCGGTTTGTAACGCAGCAAACATTCATCAAATTATTGACGTCTTCCCACTTCTGAATTAACATATTAAAAGGTTAACTGAAGTATATCCTTATCGATGTCGTGGCAATGGTTGTGATCGATGGCATATTTGTATAATATGGGTAAATGTAACGTGGAATTACTAATGTCGCTCCATAAATCAGCGCAATACGGGTACTTCATGGATGCCAGGTTGGTTTGCCGTTATAATTTGTTAACTGCGGTTTTTAGCGTTTTATTTGCTGATGGCTTCATTTATCCTTGCGATCAAATCAAATTTAATTGCATCCCGTCACGGCGATCTTCGCTCTAAAGGCATTTCCAGTAAGGAATGGGAGAGTGGGCATTGTAACCGGACCATACATTACGTTTGCTTATGGTCATCGCGACAGCAGAGCACAGCATCGGCAATAAACTCAATTAAAATATCATTCATTACCCCCTGTCCCCCTCCCTACCTTCAGGTATCTTCGCACGGGCCTTTCAATGAAACTAAGTTCTTGTAAATCTTCTATTTGGCCAAACAGATTGTCCTGGTTGAAATCCATAATTTTGCTGCCGATGAACAGCAGCGGGCGGAGGGAAGGTTGGGGGCGTGGGAGGAGGAGGAGGGGGGGAAGGGAAATGTCAGTCCGGGATGGGGGGATAGGTTGGGGGCGTGGGAGGAGGGAGGGAAGGGAAATGTCAGTCCGGGATGGGGTGGTGAGGGGATAGGTTGGGGGCGTAGGAGGAGGAGGGAAGGGAAATGTCAGTCCGGGATGGGGTGGGAGATGGAGGGAAGGGGAATGTCAGTCCGGGATGGGGTGGGGGGGGATAGGTTGGGGGCGTAGGAGGAGGAGGGAAGGGAAATGTCAGTCCGGGATGGGGTGGGGTGGGGAATAGGTTGGGGGCGTGGGAGGAGGAGGAGGAGGGAAGGGGAATGTCAGTCCGGGATGGGGTGGGAGATGGAGGGAAGGGGAATGTCAGTCCGGGATGGGGTGGGGGGGGGATAGGTTGGGGGCGTAGGAGGAGGAGGGAAGGAAAATGTCAGTCCGGGATGGGGTGGGAGGAGGGAGGGAAGGGAAATGTCAGTCCGGGGGTGGGGTGGTGAGGGGATAGGTTGGGGGCGTAGGAGGAGGAGGGAAGGAAAATGTCAGTCCGGGATGGGGTGGGAGATGGAGGGAAGGGGAATGTCAGTCCGGGATGGGGTGGGGGGGGGGGATAGGTTGGGGGCGTAGGAGGAGGAGGGAAGGGAAATGTCAGTCCGGGATGGGATGGGGTGGGGTGGGGAATAGGTTGGGGGCGTGGGAGGAGGAGGAGGAGGGAAGGGGAATGTCAGTCCGGGATGGGGTGGGAGGAGGAGGGAAGGGGAATGTCAGTCCGGGATGGGGTGGGAGGAGGAGGGAAGGGGAATGTCAGTCCGGGATGGGGTGGGGGGGGGAAGGGGAATGTCAGTCCGGGATGGGGTGGGGTGGGGTATAGGTTGGGGGCGTGGGAGGAGGAGGGAAGGGGAATGTCAGTCCGGGATGGGGTGGGAGGAGGAGGGAAGGGGAATGTCAGTCCGGGATAGGATGGGGGGGGGGGATATGTTGGGGACGCGGGAGGAGAAGGGAAGGGGAATGTCAGTCCGGGATAGGATGGGGGGGGGGGGATATGTTGGGGACGCGGGAGGAGAAGGGAAGGGGAATGTCAGTCCGGGATGGGGTGGGATGGGGGGGGGCGATTTGGGGATACGGGGGGGGGGGGGGGGCAAGGAGGGAGATGGGAAGAAGGAAGGTCAGCGGGTTTCGGACAACACCGACTTCATCGCCCGCTGCCTCGGCCAAGCGTCGATCCAGAAGGGGTGGGGGGGTGGGGGACCGTTTGGATCAGATCCACCTCTCGCCCGTCAACAGCCGCAAACGGTGCGGGTGCCTCGGCCCTCGGTCTTCGACGTTCGGTTTTGAAAGCCGCCTCTCCCTCTTTCCTTCGGGGCGCTCAGCGGCCCGGGTGCAGCCTCATCCAGCCGCTCTGGCGGCGGGCAAGAGCGGGAGGAGGTGGAGCCGCCGCGGCGCGGGGATCGTCATTCGTTCCGACCTTCCGTCAGCCAGCACCAAAAGCCGTCGCCTAGGAAACCAGGCGCTACGGCGCCCGCCAAGTGACAAACCTCGCCCGCCCTCGACACGGCACGTGATCGCCCTCGACACGGCACGTGATCGCCCTCGACACGGCACGTGATCGCCCTCGACACGGCACGTGATCGCCCTCGACACGGCACGTGATCGCCCTCGACACGGCACGTGATCGCCCTCCGCCTCTTCCCCACCCCGCGCGTTCTGAACAAGCAACCTTTGTTTTTGGATCTTCCGCTGTCAATGTGGTGCGTGGGACGGGGTCGACAGTGGGGGCTGCAGTTCAGCGGTGACCACCGTGTGCGGCCCAGCTGGCAATGCCTGCCAGCGGGACTCTTCGGCAAGAAGATCCCCCACTTGCACCAATCCCTCAATATCCATGTTGGAAGATTGTGTCATCTCGTCTAGGACTGTACTCGCTGGCACTTGGAAAGAATGAGAGGGCATCTTCAGAACAAGTCATGAAATTTGGTGTTTTGCAGCAGCCTCTTAGATTCATATGATAATCATCTTACATTATTATATAAAAATAGTACACGAGAAATAAGGCAGGGTCTTTGGTTCATTGATTATTCAGGAGTTGATGGCAGCGGAGAAGGAACTGTCCTTGTACCGTTGGGTGCTCGTCTTTAGCAGAGTGAAGAGGGCATGGCCTGGTTGGTGGGGGGTCTTTGAGAATAGAGGCTGCTATTTTTTTAAGAAACCCCCTCGTGTAGATGTCCTTGGCGGAGTGGATCTAGTGCCTATAATATCACAGACCGAGTCAACAACCCTCTCGAGTTTATTCTTGTCCCGAGTCTTGGCGCCTCCACACCAGGCAGTGATGCAACCAGCCAGAATGCTCTTCATGGTACACCTGTAGAAGTTTTTGAGAGTTTTCGGTGATATACCGAATCTCCTCGGACACCTCGCAAAGTATAGCCACTGGTGAGCCTTCTTTGTGATTGCATCAACATGGAGGCAAGTTGATAAAATTGTCAAAGGCATAAATTGAGGTTATTTCCATTGGTAGGGGAGACCAGAACTAGGGGACAACGACTCAAGATTCAGGGGAGGAGGTTTCGGATGAAGATGAGGAGTAACTGCTTTTCCCAGCAGGTGGTTAATCTGTGGAATTTGCTGCCCATTGAAGCAGTGGAGGTGACCTCAGTAAATATATTTAAGATAAGGTTAGATAGATTTCTCCATAATGAGGGAATTAAGGCAAATGGGGGAAAGGCATCGAGGTGGAGATGACCCTATCATCAGATGAGCCATGATTTCATTGAATGGCTGAGTAGGCTCAACAGGATGAATGGCTCATTCCTGCTCCTATTTCTTATGTTCCATCTCAAGTCAAGTGAAATCACCTTTATTTATTGTTCAATCCATGCTCACACAGTAAAGACAAGATAGTGTTTCTCCAGCATATATACATTAATAGAAGTTAGAAGATAAGTTAAACACATTCAGATATTAAAATATTAAGATGTATGCAGTAAAAGTCCACAGTATTATCCATTATCTACATATGTTCTGGGAATTCAGGAGCCTGATGGCTTGGGGGAAATAAACATTGCCTTATCTGGATGTAATGACCTGAATGCTATGGTACCTCCTACCAGATGGCAGAAGGGAGAACAGTCTATGTGAGGGGTCCTTCACAATGTTTATTGCTTTACACCTGCATTGAGAGTTGACTAAAGATAGAAGATAGCCATTTTAAGATGGTTCATGATCTCATAATTCCAAATCGCTTATGGAAGAAAAGTGCATCAAATTTTCTCCAATCAAACCTTGTTTCGGTTCTCCGCAAAGAGTACTTGGGCACCAATGGAAATCAAATGTATTTTCCCCCAAACTTTCCAGCCCCTTATTGGAATTATTGATGGGATCAACTTTAGCAGGATTTACATAGTCTTTGGAAATTATCGATATAATCCTAGAAAAAAAGCTACTTGCACACACACACCTCTCCCCTCACCACAATTCGGGGCCCCAAACAATCTTTCCAAGTGAAGCAACACTTCGCTTTGTGTATCCGCGGAAGTCATCGACTACATCCAGTACTCCCATTGTTACTGACGTCATGGGGGGAGGGGGGATGTGGCAGATGCAGACGGCACTGGGTGACACCATCAGAGGGGATGACACCAAAATGACTGTCTGTAGCAAGTCACTGCAGCAAAGAGTGAAAGAACGATCCACACTCAATGCGGTTATAGACAAGGCTGGTTTATTGCACTCTCTGCCCCTGTTTATATAGGCCCATTTTCCCACAGCTGGCCCCAGTTTTCCTGCTATTCTCGGCAGAAGTGATGTCAGCAGCATTCCAGTTGCTGATTGATCAATGTTCCCACCATACGGGCAGTCAGACGAGGAGAAAGACCATTAGCCCGTCCAGGCCTTGTGCGATCACTGTGTTCGACGCCATTTTTTGTGTTGAACAGCCTCCCGGGAAGCAGGTTGCTACACAACAGCCCCCCCCCCCCCTAAAACTGGCAATCCGAGTTTTGTCCTTTGCCTTTGGCAGACTGCCCCTGCATCGCGGGGTCTGGGTAGTGACCGACTGGCTGTTGTCTATGTGTGCTGGCTTAAGGTGGTTGATATTGAAAGTCTCTTCCTTGCTGTCAATATCCAGCGTGCATGTGGACCCCTTGTGTCTGGTCACTCGGTAGGGCCCCACATATGATCGTTACAGGGACGAACAGTGTGGTCCCATCATACAAAAACATGTTTACATGTCTTTATGTGCTTGGGGATGAATGTCTTTGCTTGGCTGTGTGACAAGGGCTGTGCTGGGGCTAAGGTGCCTAGTTGCTCCGTTAGCTTTTCCAACGTTGCTACTGATGGTTCTTCTAAGTCCTTGGCAGTGACCAAGAACTCCTCTTGTATGACCAATAAGTGCACCGTACACCACTTCCACCACCAAGGCGTTGAAATCCTCCTTTGATGCAGTGCAAATACCCAGGAGGACGCATGGTAGCTCATCTGTCCAATGCGGTCACTTGAGTCAAGCCATCAGAGCTGCCTGTGAAACCGCTCCACCCGTTGGCCTGTGGGTGATATGCCATTCTGCGTTGGAGTTGGGTTCCCAGAAAGTTTGTCCCAAGTGAATCGTGCACCTCTATCAGAAGTCATATCCTCCGATACTCCAAACCTTGCTACCCAGATATTGATCAATGCTCTGGTGCAGGACTCAGTAGCTGTTTCTGCCAGTGGAACTGCTTCTAGCCACCTTGTGGAGCAGTCGACCATCGTAAAAATGTACGTTGCCCCTCGGGAGACTGGCAGTGGTCCTACAATGTCAATGTGAATGTAATTGAACCTTTGCTGTGCTGGCTTGGTGTGTGTGCTTTGGTGTGTGTTTGCACTTTTGATGCCTGACAGAGTGTGCAGATCTTGGCCCATTGGTTGACATGCTTATGGAAGCAGTGCCAGACGAACCTGCTGGCTACCATCTTGACATTGGTTCTGATGGCCGGGTGTGCCAGGTTGTTCTCCGCTTCGAAAACCTGCCATCTCCAGGATGCCGGTATGATGGGGCTGGGCTTGTCGGTGGACATATGCAAAGGAGGATCTGGTCGCCTGAGCCAATGGTGATGTCCTCTAGCCTGAGCCCGCTGTCTTGTACATGGGAATCTCGGGGCTCTCTGTTGTGCTTTGGCCAGGGCCGCATAGTCTATCCCCTGGGACAGGGACAGGATGGCCTGAATTGTCAGTCATGACAGTACATCGGCCACTATGTTGGTTTTACCAGTGATGTGTTCTATGTCTGTATTATATTTGGATATGTAGAAAAGGTATCTTTGTTGCCTGGCTAACCACGGGTTCGATACTTTGTTGAATGCAAAGATTCATAATTTGTGGTCTGTGAAGACCTTGAATTGCCTCCCCTCCAAAAAGTATCTGAAGTGTCGGACTGCCAAATATAGTGCCAAGAGTTCGCGATTGAAGATGCTGTGTTTGAGTTCAGTGGTCGGAGGTGTCTGCTAAAAAAAACGCCAGAGGCTGCCAATGTCCTTTGATCAACTATTCGAGCATGCTGCCGACCTCGTTGTTTTTTTTTTTAATTTTTTATTTTTCACACTATGAACCATACTGACCAAAATACACACAAACATTTCCCTCTTGAATATACACAGTGTCATTTTCTCCCCTTTCCCCCCCCCTCCCCACCCACTCAACGTTCAACATATATGATACATTAAGCCCATTAAACAATGTCATCACACAATGAAAATAAACAAGAAAATTGTGTCATCTACTTTTACACACTGGGTCAGTTCATTTCGTATTCTTCTCATTCTGTCATTTTAGGTGGTGGAGGTCTGCGGTAGGACTTCTCTGTCGTGTTCCATGTACGGTTGTGGATTTTTGATGTCTAAAAATGAGTCAGGGAACGCACAGAATTCTTCAGAAAAGTTTAAGCCTTTATTTGCAAACAAAAGCTAAGACAAATCAAAGCCTAGACTCTGAAATGCCTGTTGCTTTTATATTATAGTCCTTTTTTTATATTATAGTCCTGACTTAATCACATTTCTGCACCCAATCATTCATAACCTCATATCTTATCATCCCTTGGCTCACCACAATTATTTTCATTATTTTCCACCCTTAATCTAATGTTTAGAACCACGTGTTTCATCATATCCAGCAACCTGCTGCCTTCTATTCATTACTGTGGCCTTGTGTAGTAAATACATAGTGGATTATTATTTTTGTAACATAGTGTGTGTAAATGGTTACCTAGTAATGGATGGTAGTTCATGTGGTTGGATTTACTGTGAGGATGGTCGGGGCATCTGTCCTAGGGTGCACCAGAAGCGTAGAATTGGCAAGTCAGTTTTTTGCTTCTTAGAATGCCTCTGATCCTTCCTTGTCCCAGATTACCTCTTTTCACTTCCCTGCCAATAGTGTGAATAGGGGATGTGTGATTCAAGATGCACTGGCATGAAACAATGGTAAAAATTGATCATATCGGCAAATTCCTGGAGGCCCATCACTGTGTGAGGTTTGGTGAAATGCCCGACGGCCTCAACTTTTTCAGTCAGAGGTGTCACCCCTTGACAGTTGATTCTGTGGCCTAGGAAGTCGATGGTCTCTAGTCCGAGCTGACATTTGGCCTGGTTGATTGTAAGGCCGAAGTTGTTCAGGCGAGGTGGGCCGCATGCTCTTTGAAATTATAGCTGGCTACCAGGATATCATCCAGGTAAATGAATGCAAATCTGAGGTCCCAGCCTACTGTGTCCATGAGCGTCTGGAAGGTCTGAGCTATGGTGGCTTCGTTGAGGCAGCAGTAGTCTCCACATGGCCTCCACCCTCCCTCTGCCTTTGGCAACATGAGTAAGGGGGAGGCCCAATGACTGTGGAACTGCTGCACTATTCCCAGTTCCTCCAGTTTTCTGAATTCCTCTTTTGCGAGGTTGAGTTTCTCAGGAGGAATGTGGTGCGTCCTGGTGTGGAGTGGAGGTCCCACTGTCAAAATGTGGTGCTGAACCCCATGCTTGGGTTCAGCCAAGGAAAACTGGGGTGTCACAATGGAAGGGAATTTGGCCAGGGTGCGTATGAACTCATCTTTGGACACCGTGACAGAGTCGAGATGGGAAGCTGGTAGTCTGTCCTCACCCAGGGAGAAATTCTGGAAAGTCATAGTGTGCACCAAACACCGCCCTTTGAGAACAACTAGCAGACAATGGGCTTGGAGGAAGTCTGCTCCCAGGAGTGGTTGTGCCACCAACGCCAGTGTAAAAGTCTATGTGAACTGGCTGTTGCCAAAATGGAGTGGGATGCAAGGCATGTGCCCCTTGGCCAAGGCCAGCATGGCACTCATGAGGACAGATGGGGCCCTGTCCTCCAGGCCGTCCATGTGCAACAGTTGGGCAGCACACTAGCGCCATAAGAGCCAGAAAGTTTGGGTTAAAAGCTCTTTAAGGGCCTCATATTTGCCTTGTTCTGGAGGCTGCTGCAGGAAATCGACAACTGCTGTGTCCTGGTCGAGTGGGCTCACCACGTAGTAGTACTTTGTGGCATCAGTGGAGATCTGTTGGAGCTGGAACTGTGCTTCGGCCTGTTTGAACCACACCAGTGGTTGTGCTGTCCAGAATGTCGAAGTTTCAAGGAAACTGCATGTAGAGTTGACTGGTCAGTCATCTTCAGGTCCAAGAGCCGCTTGGAACAGTTGGGGTCACCAATGTAGTGAGTTGCTACAGCAGAGAATGGAAGAATGACACACACTCGATCTGGTTATAGACAAGACTGGTTTATTGCACTCTCTGTCCCTCCTTATATAGGCCCAGTTTCCCACCACTGGGCCCGGCTTTCCTGCTGTTCTTGGCAGAATTGACATCAGCGGCATTCTGGTCGCTGATTGGTTGTTGTTCCCGCCCCATGGGCAGTCAGCCAAGGAGAAAGGCCATTAGCCTGTGTGGGCCTTGTGCGATTCCACATTCGACCTCCATTTTGTGTGTTGGACTATCTTCCGGGTAGTGGGCCGCTACACATCTATAAAATTTTTGTTCAGTGTTTCAGGAGAAATTATTATAACAACAAAAGGATTTTTCATAAGACCAGCGTACATGTCATCGTCGTCTTGGCTATCCTTTGAGGTCGAGGATGATGGACTTAGTTCCTGTGCGTGTCTTTGTTTAACGTGTACTTAATGTTGCACTCCAAGAAGCACACAATACTTCACAAATCAATCAACTTATTCCAATGGCATGTGGAGCCCTTATTTAGATTATATGGGGTTAAAATGTTGAATTCCCTGGTGCCAGCTGTGATGGTGAGGCTTCGATCCATGACAACTTAATGTATAATTTTGCTTAATGATTTTAATCTCCATTCTTTTTTCCTACTTTGGGGTCTATCAGGGGAGGGAGGATGATGAGATTTGGGGGTATGAAGGGTGGGGTGAGGGGGAAGGGGGTGGGGGTATTTGCATTGTAATTGAAAATTTTAAATAAAATATTAAAAAATACTAATTCCAATGGCATGGAAACCACGATGATTGGATATGATGGATTTGTTGCAGCCTTTATCCGTCTTCACAGCCGTTGAGTTCGAAGTAACTTCGTCCGCCTGTTCCACCAATGAGGTCTTGGTTGGATTGTTCTTTGTCAGGGACCTCACCTCAATCTTACTGCCATGGGTGGCCCTACCAGGAGCATAGCTCCAGATGGCATCGTTCTCGGGATCTCAGGACCACACAAACTTTTCCACCATGATAAGGTGACAATCCATGGAGAACAGCTTGCATGCATCAATATACCTACAAGGTTAAAATTCTGTGCTAATTTACTTTTTGAACTTTCTAATGCACTGCAGCAACCCCCCCCACCCAAAATGTCCAGTGCTACCACAAACCCCCCCCCCCAGTCCAGCGCTGCCACAACACCCCCACCCCGACATACAAAGAACACACATCCACTGTCTTCTTCTTGTAGCATTAACCATTTACAACTAATGTGCACGCCCTTCCCTATCCCACCACCACCAAGGGTTACTTCCTCCCTCTGTTGTTTGAAAGGTTTCTCAACCAACCTCTGCCCCTCAATGTCCAGTAACAGAAGGATCCTTGACTGTGGTGCTTCCCCACAGAGCTCTCATATTTGCTGCACCAAGCCTCAGTACATCCCTCAACACGCGTTCATGCAGTCTGGAATGTGCCCATCAGCAACTTTCCCTCACCAACATGTCACTGTGCTGGAGGGCCAACAAGTTCTGGTCAGACCAAAGAGCACCTAACTCTTATCCAAGTACCTCTGAAACTTATAATTTTGGATAGGTTCATCAGGTTTCAACATTCACTCTAAGGAAAACAAGCCCAGCCTAACCCAGTCTGCCTACTCATCTCATAATTAAAACATTTCATTCCAGGTAATATCTGGTAAGCCGCCCTTGCACCCTCTTCAGGGTAATTACATCCTTTTAAGAGTATGGCGATCAGAGCTGTACACAATACTCCAGCTTTGGCCTTAATAAAGTGTTATAAAGTAGTACCTTGACCTCCCTGCTCTTCAAACCTGGCAAATGAAGGCAATTTAGTGCAAGCAGATTTGAATAGAAGAGTGAAAATATTTTTCATAAATTATGTAGATTTCCGGGGAGCTACATTTAAAACAGAAATGCAGAAAAATGTATTTAGTCAGGGTGTCATGAGTCTGTGGAACTTGTTGCCAAAGTGGCTATGGAAGCAAGGTCATTGTTGGGTGTATTTAAGAAAGAGATTGACAGGTATTTGATTAATCAAGACATCAAGGGTTATGGGGGAAGATGAGTGGGTAGATGGATCAACTTATGATTAGAATGGCAGAGCAGACTCAATGAGCCAACTTCTGCTCCTATATATTGTGATCTGTGATTTAGAATTTTATAGGTCTAAGGAAAGATATATTTGTAATTGAGGGAATACAATGAAAGTTTTCCAGAATGATTTAAAAGAAAAGGCATTTATAAGAAAATATCAAGCAGACTAGGCCATTTTGTGCTTGGAAGAATGAAAAGTGATCACAGGGAAAATGCAAAATTTTTTTCGATGCTTTTACTCCAGATCTAGTATCTACATTCTCTTGTGTTTCTACTGTCACTCTTCTCTGCCTGCAAGAAGATGTTCTTGAAGTTCTGACTTGACCCACCTGTTCCAAAAAGAGATTTTGGTTAAGAGAATCCACGTATGCTACAAGCGTTTCTGCCTCTTCGTGGACTATATAGAATATTCTTCACTCCAATCCTTCCCTCACTCATTTTATTTCCAATACACTGATAGAAACTTCTCGTTTAGCCTAAGCATGATCATTTTAAAAAGTAATTGTTGATTTTCATTCCTCCCCTTAAATTCATGTGGCCCATGCCGGATTCCTCCCTTCCTTTCCTTAATGCCTCAATCTCCACTTATTTGAATAAGCTAACAACCAATATTCACACTTAGCAAAAAGAGCTTTGTTTCAGGGTGTTGATGAGGCCATATCTGGATTTCTGTATACAGTTTTGATCCCTTTATTTAAGAAAGGATATTATTATGTTGGAGACAGGATAATTGGATAATTTCTGGGGCGAGCAGTGGCGTCACAAGGGTTGGTGTCACCTGGTGCGATAATTCATCGTGTCACCCCCCCAACCATGGACCTCCTCCCATACCAAACCATATGCAGCACTGGTCAGCGTAGGGGGTGGGGGGGGGGGGAGGTTGGCAGCAGCGGCACTAAATAGTGAGGGCTTCCGGCAGTCGGGCCATCTACAACAAATATGGGGAACTGGGCACCGTCTCTGCTGGTGTCACCTGGTGAAGTCCGCACCCTCCGCACCCCCTAGTGATGCTAGTGGGGATGAGAAGCTTGTCTTATCACAAGTTTCTTAAAATTACATATGTTTACAAATGAATGTAAGAATTTAGTTAAATGAAATTTTATTCTTGGCTTAAAAAACAAAATTAGAACATGATACAATAAAACTTGCAGATCATGTTATTGCTAACAGACTAGTCAAATTATATTTCCTTCAGTTCAATGTACCAAATTATAAATTTGGAGAATTTTAAGGTGTAAACTCATCCAGATATTTTCATATTTCCCTGATCTGCTATTTCCTGCAATTTCATTTTTCATATGTTTAAGCATTTAAATTCTGTCACATAGTTAAAACTGTGGGTGCAACTTTGGACTGGCATTTCAGGATGGGAACATCTTTTCCAGAAACCACTGGGAGGAATAATAGAATGATTATGTTAAAATAAAGAGTAAACATGACAATTAGTATGGTTTTTTTTTTCTCTTTTCAATCTAACATAGGTTTTATCACCATTTTTGTTATTATGTAATTTGTTAATACTTTATTATCATGTACCTATGTAATAATTACTTGATGAAATTAATAAAAATAGGAAAAAGAAGAAAATGAAGAGTAAACTGCACATAGCAAGAGAATATTAAAGGTAGGTAAATGTATCAAATTATAAATTTGGAGAATTTTAAGGTAAAAACTCACCCAGATATTTTCATATTTCCCTGATCTGCTATTTCCTGCAATTTCATTTTTCATATGTTTAATTTGGCATTAATTTTTTTTAATCTCTGACCCAATCCTTTCATTGCTGTTGAGACTAAGGACTCTGTTGTCCTCCCCAGGTAAACATGTTGGAAAGTACTGTTGTGATGTTAAATGCTTCATTTGCAGCTTAAACCTGAGGTTTCCCTGTCAGATGGGTGGATAGTGAACTGTGGCTGAGGAAAGTAATTAATCCTAATTATGTTGATGCTTCCAGGTTGCCTTCTCCTGGCCTGGAGATCCTTCCAAAATTGTCCTGGCTTGAAAATTACTTCCCAGTTAATTGCCCTTGCCTGGAGGTTCCTTATTGGTTACCTTGAATGAAGAACCCCAGTCACATGTCCTTGGCATAGAAATCCATGTTTGTTCAACCTTCCCAGGACCAGAATGCCCTTCTTGTTCACTGTGGTGGAACCACTGTATAGCTATTAGCACTGACTGTATGAATGTGTGGTATGGGCTGGTCCACCCCCTGCACCTGTGACTCCTCCTCTTGGATATCCCCATAAAGGCTACTATGCCTAAACTCCTCCCTCACTACTTGCCTTGGAACCGGGCCAGCAACATGTGAGATGTGTTGATGTCTTAAGGTCTTATGTGGTTAATCGATAGTTCTACAATTTAATCACCTTGAATTTTGGGCCATGGACAAGGCATACAGGCAGATAAACTGGACACTGACCCTAAAGATCCAGAGACCTCTATCAAATTCGATCAATGGCTGCACTGCCTCAATACTTCCATGAGATGCAACAACTTGCAGTGTAAGGAAAATAAACAAGATCTACTCTTTACTCAGCTCAGCCACTGCATTTTTCAGATGACAAGGGACTGCATTACTTACTTGGCCAAAATGGAGCTCCTGCAGAGACAATTTCGGACCCTGACAAATGTTATCAATGGCATGTACCTTCTGGGCAGTCATATACAAGCACCTGGTGAGTCGGTGGATGAGTTCATGCGGGTCCTGTGGGAGCTGGGCCGAGCCTGCGGCTGCAAAGATGTGTCAGCTGCGGTCCACTTTGAGGAAATGATATGTGATGCATGTGTGGCTGGATTCAAGTCTGATCACATCAGACAGAGACTCCTTCGAAAAGGGCAATCGAAGCCTACAAGAAGTCATCAACTTGACCAAAGCGCTCGAGACAGTACAGCTGAATGTGGAGGTCCACTCCTTTGGAAACGCGGCCACCACATGGGAAGCACGGGCACCGCCATCTTGGGTTGTGGGGTTTCAGGTCACCATCGCCGCCATCGAGCACCTGAAATGCTACTTCTGTACCTACACGAAACCTCCCCTTAGGAGCAGACCAGCCCAAAACGCTACATGTTCCACCTGCAGGAAGTAGGGACACTACGTTGAGATAGAGAGGTCCCAACCTTCCTCCAGCAGCGTTGCGTGCGGCCGGCAGCTGCCGCCATCTTGGATCACGTTACTTCCAGCTCCACTTCTGGTGGCGGGGAACAGCACAGCAGTACCATGAGGACAGAAAACCGGGTCAGCTCCACTTCCTGCGTCAACTCCGGCAGCGAGGGGTGCATGGGGTATGGGAGCAGTCATCTGGGGGGGTGGGGCGGCACCCCCAAACCAGTACAACAGCGATCAGATGCCGGCCTTGATTACCCTGGACCAGGACAGGCCACGATGCACTTTATTTTTTTTCTTCTTCTGCATTGCACAGTCAGTTTGTTTACATTTCTTTATCTGCTTACATGTGTCTCTTTATTTTTGCATTACCATTAAATGACAATTCTGACAGGGAAAAATGAAAGAATCTCATCTGAATCTGAGACTTCTTCAGGATCACTTCCCTCCAACAGCAGATCTCTCCCTGGTCACCTTGCATTGGTCTGAAGATCTCACCCTGGATTCTTTCTGGCCGGCCTAGAGATCCCTCCCTAGTCACCAGCCTAAAGTCAACGGTCTGTGTTACAGAGAAACAAAGATACAGAGGTGCTGGAGAAACTCAGCAGCTCGGACACCGTCCACCTTCCGTCGACACTTAAGATCTGACTGACCTTTTGTCCAGATGAACTGTCAATAAAGTTTTTTCACTCCCTCGGCCACCTCGGAGTATCGCCGTTCGCGATTGGCCGTTGCCGTGTGACGCCGGGGAAGTGAGAGCCGCCGGAGTCGTGCTGAGTCGGTGGTCGGACCACGTGGCTCGGGTAAGGGCACCACCGCGGTGCGCGGGGTCGGGGTCGGGGGGGCGAAGTCGGTGGCTGTCGCCGATGTCATTGACGGGGCTGCACTGCCAGCTGAGCTGCGAGTCCGGTATCCTGAGGGAGGGCCCGAGCCGTCCGTCCGCTGGAGACTGACTGCGAGCCCGGCTGAGCTCCTCCAGCGTTCCCGGCGAGCGTCTGGTATTTTAGGCGGCTGGAAAGGGGTTGTTTGGCCGGCGACTCGCTTCGCACGGTCCAGGTATCCGGATCAGATGAAGAACCACGCGGTGCGAGCATAGTTTCGGTTCCATCTGGATTCCACGCTGAGTTACTGCCTTGTTTGACCAGCTGAGTTGCTCCAACCACGTTATCTCCAGATTTTAGTTACTGCTTTATTTGATCAGCTGAGTTATTCCAACCACGTTATCTACAGATTTTAGTTACTGCCTTGTTTGACCAGCTGAGTTGCTCCAACCACGTTATCTACAGATTTTAGTTACTGCTTTATTTGATCAGCTGAGTTATTCCAACCACGTTATCTACAGATTTTAGTTACTGCTTTATTTGATCAGCTGAGTTATTCCAACCACGTTATCTACAGATTTTAGTTACTGCCTTGTTTGACCAGCTGAGTTGCTCCAACCACGTTATCTCCAGATTTTAGTTACTGCTTTATTTGATCAGCTGAGTTATTCCAACCACGTTATCTACAGATTTTAGTTACTGCCTTGTTTGATCAGCTGAGTTATTCCAACCACGTTATCTACAGATTTTAGTTACTGCCTTGTTTGACCAGCTGAGTTATTCCAACCACGTTATCTACAGATTTTAGTTACTGCCTTGTTTGACCAGCTGAGTTGCTCCAACCACGTTATCTACAGATTTTAGTTACTGCTTTATTTGATCAGCTGAGTTATTCCAACCACGTTATCTACAGATTTTAGTTACTGCCTTGTTTGACCAGCTGAGTTATTCCAACCACGTTATCTCCAGATTTTAGTTACTGCCTTGTTTGACCAGCTGAGTTGCTCCAACCACGTTATCTACAGATTTTAGTTACTGCCTTGTTTGACCAGCTGAGTTGATCCAACCACGTTATCTACAGATTTTAGTTACTGCCTTGTTTGACCAGCTGAGTTGCTCCAACCACGGTACCTACAGATTTTAGTATTTACTTACTGTCTTGGCCAAAAGTGAGTTAAAATCGCAAATCTTCCCAGGCCTGGTCTCGTCCTCGCTGAGACACAGTAATCGGAATTTATTGTCATGAACATATCACGAATTTCGTTGGTTTTGCAGCAGCATCACTCTGCAAACATTTGTATAAACCTCATTATGAAATAAATAAAATGTAATGGCAGAGAAAGACAAAATATGGTTAATTTTTCATTCAGAAATCTGATGGCGGGGGGGGGGGAAGAAGGAATCATTGTGCCACTGGCTACTCAAATTCAGGCTCCTGTCCCTTTTGCCTGATGGTAGCAGTGTGAAGAGGGCTTGGCCTAGGTAGTAGTCTTCCTTGAGAAGAGAGGCTGCTTTCTTATTATTACTGTAGTCATTTACCAAATGAGTTCAAGTTTATCTTCTGATTTTACAAATACAACCTGAAGAAACAACCTTTTCTGGTCCTCATTGCAACACATTGCAGACATATAACGCATACAGATAAACGATACAATTGTTAAAATTAATTCATATTATTGTTATACAGTGAGTCACGGAGGGTTTGTTTGAGGCAAAGGTTCCATTATTGTCAAGTAATATTACATTTAGAATGGAACATACATGAAATTCTTTAACTTTTGTCTACTGTAAGTCAGGCGGAGTCGCCACTCTGTTCAGCGCCCCTCACAGGAATCTATAACACCTGGAGTTGAAGGGTGGTCTCCCCTTTAAGAACTGACCAGTCTTGTGCCTGCTTAGCTTCTGAGATCAGACAATCCCAGGCATATTCAGGCTATTGCGTATGAGCAGTTCATCAGTTGTTCATCAGTCTTACTGCCAGTAGTAAGAAGCTGTTTTTCAGACTGACAGGTCCACCTCTGATGCTTCTGTATCTTTTTTTCCATTGGGAATAGCTGAAAGATGCTGTGTGCGGGGTGGTAGGGGTCTTCACTTTTTTTTGCAAGCCCTCATTACACAGAGATCCCAGTAATTCAAATATGAGCAATGGAGACCCCAGTAATCCTCTGCTTTTCTTATGGCCCTGGGGAATTGATCTATGATGTGATACTCTACTGTAACCATAACACACTGTAATGCAGCCGACCGGGACGTTCTCGATAAAGGTTCTGTAGAGAGTTGACAGGATGGTGACTAGTAGCCTTGTCCACCTCAGTCTTCTCAGGCAGTGTCATCATCGTGCATACCTGACAAGTGATAGGTGTTTTGGGCCAGGATAGATCATTTCTTAAGTTGACTCCAATGAACTTTGTGCTCTCTAATCTCTCCTCTATCAAGCTATTATTGTGTAGAGGAGGGTGGTCAACTATGGTCCTGAAGTACACAATCATCTTCTTCATCTTGTCCATGTTGAGACTCAGGTTATTTTCAAACAATTTCACAAGATTTTCTACCTCTTTGTAGTATGACACATTGTTTCTGATGAGACCAACTACTGTCACGTTATTTGCAAACTTGATGTCTCTGTTAGAACTGGATCTAGCATTGCTGTTGTGGGTCAGTAGCATGAACATGAGCGGACTGAGCACACAGGCCTGTGCTCAACATTATGGCGATCAATGTTCTGCTGCTAACCTGGATAGATTGGTCTTTCTGTGAGGAAGTCCAGAATCCAATTGCAGAGAGGGCTGTTGAGTCCCAGCAAGGACAACTTCTCCATGAGCTTATAGAGTATGATTGTGTTAAACGCCAAGCGGGTGGGCCAGGACAGAGTGGGGAGCAAGGCTATAACATCATCGGTGGTATTATTCCATCTGTAGGCCATGTCGGTCGGTCTCTGAGGCCAACATCAAAACATCTTTCAAGAGGGTGAACTCTCACAAGGCATCAGACCCTGATGAGTGTACCTGGCAGGGTACTGAAAATCTGTTCCAGTCAACTAGCAGGAGTGTTCATGGACATTTTCAATCTCATTGCTACAGTCGGAGGCTCCCACTCACTTCAAAAGAACATCAATCAAACTGCCCAAGAAGAGTAGAGTGAGCTGCCTCAATGACTATTGCCCAGTAGCTCTCGCGTGTACTGGGCTGAAATGGTTTGAGAGGTTGGTCATGGCCAGAATTAACTTATACCGAAGTAGACTTGGACTCACTGCAATTCACCTTCTGCCATGATCACTCCACAGTGGATGCAATCTCACTGGCTCTCCACTCAGCCTTGGATAACCCGGAGAATGACAATTCATACATTGGGCTGCCTTTCATCCATTCTAGATCAGCTATCAACACCATAATCCCCTCAGTACTGGTTAATAAGCTTCAAAACAGGGAGAGATTGGGGAGATTGGGTCTTTATTCTTTGGAGCGTAGAAGGTTGAGAGGGGATTTGATAGAGGTATTTAAGATTATGAAAGGGATAGACAGAGTGGATGTGGATAGACTATTTCTGTTAAGAGTAGGAGAGATTGAAACAAGAGGACATGAGTTAAGGGGCAGAGGTTTAGAGGTAACATGAGGGGGAACTTCTTTACTCAGAGAGTGGTGTGGAATGAGCTTCTGGGAGAAATAGTGGCGGCAGAGTCAATTTTATTATTTAAGAAAAAGCTGGACAGGTAAATGGATGAGAAGAAGGTGGAGGGTTATGGTCATTGTGCAGGTAGGTGGGACTAGAGAGGAGTGTTTGGTTCGGTGCGGACTAGAAGGGCCTAATGGTCTGTTTCCGTGCTGTAATTGTTATGTTAAAACCTGGGTTTCCGCACTTGGATCCTTGACTTCCTCATCAAAAGAGTACAGTCAGTGCGAATCGGTAATAATGTCTCTTCCTTACTGACAATCAACTCAGGTGCACCTCAAAGATGCATACTAGCCCACTGTTCTGCTCTCTCTACCCCCATGACTGTCTGGCTAGATATAATTCAAATGGCATGTACAAATTTGCGGATGACACCACAGTCTTTGGCAGAATCGCAGAAGGCAGTAGGGAAGTGTGCAGGAATGAGATAGTTCAGCTAGTTGAGCAGTGTTACACTGACCTTGCACTCAATGTTAGCAAAACTAAGGAATTGATTGTGGACTTCTGGGGAAGGGGAAACCAGGAGAACACAAACCAGTTCTCATTGAGGGGTCAGCAGTGGATGTCAGAAATAAAACTTCTCACACATGAGTCTCTTTAAAACTGATGACACGACAAGCTTTATTTACAAGTCTGCAGAGTTGGACTCAACTGGTTTCTCACCAGTTAAGCCCCGATACATACAGTGCATTGATTTTTATACCTTTATTATTTGCCCTTCCCCTTCTTATTAATACTGTTTTAATTGGTTAGTATTATAAAAACATTCTAAGTATAACTGCATTATTAATTATCACGTTCGTTACGTACGCTGTGAACTCTACATTCACTGAATTCTGTTTCTCACACTTCTTATCAATCCTTTGTCTCCTGCATGTCTCTCACTATGACCATGAAAAGATAGGTTTAAAAAAACATATTCAGCAGCTCCTTCTGTCCTTGACTGCTAGTAAACTCTCTGTCCGTTCTGGCTTCCCTGTTTATGATTAATCATCACATTTTAACTTAAGTCTTTTTAACCTAAATTCTCTATATCACAATCCACCCCTTTCTCTCTTTAAAATGTGTTGAATATATGTATAGATATGAATGGGGATTCTAAGCTAGGGAAGAGAAATGTTTTATGATACATTAATCTCACGCTGAAATAAAAGTCTTACAGGGTCTCCCATCCCCCCTGGTTGCATAGCTTGTTCGACCATGAAAATCACCAGGCTGCGTAGACAGGGAATAATACAGGGCAAAATAAGTAGGAGGAATAAAATACCTCCGATGACCCACAAGAAGGTACGCCACCAGGTTCCTCCAAACCATTTGTCCATCCAATTAAATTGTGGGAAAGGATGCCAGGTTTGAACCGGTACATGGGACAATGTACGAATATTATCAGCGATTTTACGAACGGCTTTTCCATTATCATCAATCTGTAAGCAGCAGTTAGTCAAATTAAGTTTGCCACATACACCTCCTTCCGTGGCTAGGAGATAGTCTAGGGCTAGACGGTTCTGATATATAGCAGAGCGCATTTGACCTTGCTGGGATGCAAGTAATTGCAGGGCTATAGCTGTTTGATTTGTAACAATTTCAAGCACTGCTTGTAAGCGAATTATGCGATTTAACATATATATAGGAGTACGATAACCCCAAGATCCATCTTGAGCCCATGTAGCGGGACCATAATATTGAATTATGCGCTCTGGAGGCCAATCATCTCTCCATTCTCCCAAATGTACCGTGGTAGAGCGGGGTTCACGATGTAATGTATCAAAGACCTTCACGCCTAATTTATGACCGTGATCGTGGGGTAGAAGGAAAAATTCTGGGCGGATTATTCCTAGGAAACAAGTTCCACTCCACTGTGAGGGAAGACGAGTATAAGCTTTATTACCACATACCCAGAATAATCCATTTGGGGATACTCCATACCCCCTTTCCCAAACTCTTTTAAGAACAGGATTTGATTGGTATGGTCCTGTGATGGTGGAAGTGGTACAATTCCAAAACTGAATACTGCTATTAGACAGGGGTAGGCAATTAGTTTTAAAAACAGTAGATAAGAACCAAGTCTGAGGTTTAGGAAACCAAGTGAAAACACCAGGCGAAATGCGAATCCATACAGCCTTGCAGGGACTTTCTCCTACTGGGTATTTGCCGGCTCGTGAGAGACAATAAAAACCAGAGGGGACATTAGAGAGAGACCAGGTTTCTCTTGATTGATCTCGTTCGGTTAGTTGTCCAAATGCGGGAAATCATGGTCAATGAATTGAGAGGTTCTCCCCACCAAGGCCATTGTTCTGACATCCGTGGACCCCCGCAGACCCAACAATTAGTTACATTAAAAGTTCCTGCAATTTTAGTTGCCAGATCTACAAAAAGGTTATCTCCCTCAATTGCATTACCGAAACTTACATGGTTATTTGGATGGACTCGAACTAAGTCCGGCTGTCTTAAAGGGACAGGCAATTTCGAGTGTGGAGTGTAACTTCTCATTGGAACAGTACGTTGGTGTATGCAAAACCAGAGTCCATCAGGGCATGGTGGGCTTGAGTCACCTTTCCAACCGTTAAGAGGGAAAGGAGTGGTATTAGGAATCTGTATATAATGACCCATATTATTTCCTTCTTTTTCCACACAAGGGGTATATGGATGTTGGGTGGTATTTTCTGCCCAGCATTTCTCAGGAACTGAGGTATGGGAAATGAAATTACCTTCCTTTCTTCCCCAAATGTGGTCCTGAAACAGGACCACTGTATCTCTGCATTTCTTACATTTCACACCTGATAAAGACATAGGCAAACTAAGAAAAATCAAAGAACATAACAATAACATTGTGAATTAAGTCTTTTTGCGAAATCGTAAGGTAAGAGGTTTTTCTCCAGGAATACAAGTCCAATCTGAGTTCGTATTAGGGTCCTGTGGCGCCTCTACAGGTCCCTTAAATCTGGATGCGTGTGTCCACCCCTTCTCTCTTGTTCGTGCTGCAGCTTCTGTAGTTAAGAGAACTTGGTATGGACCTTCCCACTGGGGCTGGAGTTTTTCAGTCTTCCAGGTCTTGATAAGAATCCAGTCTCCTGGTTCCACTTTGTGTAAAGAAAAGTCTAGAGGCGGTGTTTGTGCCAATAGTCCTCTCTTTCGTAAATCTGTAAGAGAGCGTGACAGTGCCTGTAAATAGTTCCTAACAAATATATCCCCTTCCCCCAAGGTGGGACACCCCTCAACTGTACTCCAGAAGGGAAGCCCAAACATCATTTCATAAGGGGACAGCCCTACATCTTTTCGTGGGGCAGTACGAATTCTTAATAAGGCTAGGGGCAGACACTTTATCCAAGGCATTTTAGTTTCCACCATTAACTTTGTCAATTGGATTTTTAGTGTTCCATTCATACGCTCGACCTTCCCTGAGCTTTGTGGATGCCAAGGGGTATGTAATTTCCAAGAGACCTGTAATGCATCACAAATCAATTGCTGGATTTTTGAAGAAAAATGTGGACCCCTGTCTGAGTCTATAGAATCCATTATACCATATCTGGGGATTATCTGCTCTAGGAGGAGGCGAGCTACTGTAGAGGCTGTAGTATTTATTGTTGGGAAGGCTTCTACCCATCGGGTAAAGTGATCTATTATCACCAACAGATATTTCCATCTTTGAACTTGAGGTAACTCTGTGAAGTCGATCTGGATACGTTGAAAAGGGCGTATGGCTAATGGTTGACCTCCCATGGTCCCTGTCCTCATTATCTTCTTATTAATTTTTGTGCATAGGTAACAATTTTGCACCTCTTGTTGGGCCAAGGTGTAGATTCCCTTACACACATATTCTCGAAGCACTGTGTCACATAAGGCTTGGGTGCCCCAGTGGCTCTGTTGATGCAGGTGTTTTAAAATATTGCGAGTTATTTCTTTATTTAGAACAATTCTTCCATCTGGTGTTTTCCATGTTCCATCAGGTAACTGGCTTGCGCCCAGCTGATCCATGTTCTTTTCTTCCTTAGCAGTGAAAATGGGAGCTGTCTTTATGCCTTGCCTTATTGGGATTAAAGTCAGCAAACGGACTTCTTGTTGCATGGCTGCTCTTTTGGCTTCTTCATCAGCCAGTCTGTTTCCAATTGCTGTCGGGTTATCTCCCCTTTGATGGCTTGGTATGTAGACCACTGCTATTTCTTGGGGTAATGTTAAGGCTTCTAGAGTCAGAGTAATCATCTGTTCGTGTGCCAATTCCTTTCCTCTTGATGTAATTAGACCACGCTCCTTCCAGATCTTACCAAAGGTATGCACTACCCCGTATGCGTATTTGGAATCTGTGTAAATTGTTCCAATTTTCTTTGCCAGTATTCTGAGGGCTCTCTGCAAGGCATATAGTTCACAGGATTGTGCTGACCAGCTTCCGGGTAGTCTCGTGGATTCTACTACTTTCCAAGTATTTCCTTCTATTATAGCATACCCATTTCTTCTCATTCCGTCAACACATCTGGCGGAGCCGTCAATGTAGAATTCATATCCTTCTCCCAGCGGAGTATCGCAAAGGTCTTCTCGGGTCTTGGTCTGAAGATCTGTCAACTCGACACAGTCATGCTCCACCTCTTTCTCTGTTTCACTGCCGTATAAAAATTGAGCTGGGTTGCAGCTATTAATTTTTGCAAACTGTAAATCTTCTCCAACCATTAAAATGGTTTCATACTTTAATATGCGAGAATCAGTCAGCCATCGATGGGCAGTTTGTGTTAATAAAACACTTACAGAATGGGAGGTGTACACAGTCATCTTTCCTCCAAAAGTAAGTTTACGTGCTTCCTCTACCAACAGAGCAGCAGCCCTGGATACACGTCGGCCATCCGCGAGACACTGGGTCCATCATTTTGGAAAGGAAAGCTACTGGGTGTCGCTGACCGCCTTTTTCCTGTGTTAAAACTCCCACAGCTGTTCCTTGGTTATGAGTGACAAATAGCTGGAAGGGCTGTTTTAAAGAGGGCAGAGTGAGCACTGGGGCTCGTGTTAGGCGATGTTTCAAGTCCTCGAACCATCCCTCCTCCTCCTGGGTCCATTTCAATGGATAGTCATTTTCATTTGTCAGTTTATCATACATAAACTTCACCAAAGCTGAGTAGTCCTCTATCCATAACCTACAGTATCCTAAGAGTCCCAGGAATTGTCTTATTTCCTTCTTATTACGGGGTAAAGGCATTCTAGTGATTCCCGCAATTCGTTCAGGGGTAATCCGTTTCTGTCCTTTACTTATCTGGTGTCCCAGATATATCACAGTTTTCTCAACAAACTGTAACTTGTTTCTGGACACTCGTAGACCCTTTTTCCCCAGATAATTCAAGAGTCTAATGGTCTCTCTCCTCATTTCTTGTTCCTTGGGTCCTGATAATAGTAAATCATCCACATACTGCATTAGTTGGGAATCATCAGATTGTGGATAGTCCATCAGGATTTGTTCTAGCATTTGTCCAAACAGGTTTGGAGATTCAGTGAACCCTTGGGGCAATACAGTCCACCGAAACTGTCTCCGTCTACCTGTCCATGGATTTTCCCATTCAAACGCAAACATATCTCTACTTTCCTCTTCTAACGGACAAGTCCAGAAGGCATCCTTCAAGTCGATAACACTAAACCACTCATGGTCTGGGGGAATCCGACTCATAATAGTATAGGGATTAGGCACCACTGGGTGGCGGGTCTGAACAATAGCATTCAAACTTCTTAGATCCTGAACTAGGCGATAGGATCCATCTGACTTTTTTACTGGGAGTATAGGGGTGTTATAAGGTGACATGCATTCTTCTAATAGTCCGTCTCGTATTAAAGTCTCAATTACCGGCTGTAGCCCTTTTCTCCCTTCCAAAGAAATAGGATACTGACGTTTCCTTACCGGCTGATGACCTGGTATTAATGTGACATGTAAAGGTGGGATGTCCAGACCTCCTCGATTTCCCTCCTTATACCAGACTCTCTCGTCAATCTGCCGTTCATCCTCTTCCTTTAAAGCGCAGAGGTGGACTCGCACTTCTCCGTCCACAGGGAGAGCACCCAAACCTAGGAGAGCCTGTAAGTCCCTTCCTAGGAGGTTAAATCCAGCCGAAGGTAATAACAAGAGGTCTTGTACCCCTTCTCTTTCTTCCAGTTTCACTGTTACTTGGGGAATTATTGATACCATTCTGGGAGCCCCTTCTATCCCAGAAATTGTCAAATTACTTTTTATAGGCTCAGTTCCGATTGGCACAGTTATTACACTACTTCTTTCCGCTCCTGTGTCCACCATAAACACCACCTCTTCTCCCTTGGGACCAATTTTTAGTTTTACCAGGGGTTCCCTCTTATATTTGGTCCCTAACATTTGGAACCCCTGACACCCCTAATCTTCTTCCATAAGTTCGAGGGCACGCAATTCCCTCTTGTATCGGGGGCATTCCCTCTTAAAGTGTCCTTCCTCATTGCAGTAATAGCACTTAACAAACCTCCGGGGTCTTCCCTCTCTTGGATATTTTGGATTGTTTAGAGGAAGGTTTTGTTTTCTTTCCCCTCTGGATTCAGCATTCATCTGTCGGATAGTCTGTACCATAACCTTTGTCGTCTTCTTTTGATCTTCTTCTTCTCTCTGCACATATACTTTTTGTGCCTTTTTTAACAGTTCACTTAGGGGTTTTTCACTCCAGTCCTCCTCCTTTTCTAGTTTCTTTCTAATGTCTTGCCATGATTTGGAAACAAATTCAATTCGAATAAGCTGTTCACCCATTGGTGTACTAGGGTCCACACCAGCATACTGTTGGACATTCTTTCTCACCCTCTCCAAAAAATCAGTAGGGGACTCGTCTTTCCCCTGGTGGTTCCCAAATGCCTTGGTAAAATTGTGACCCTTTGGCACAGCCTCCCGTATCCCTTTAATTGTCCACTCTCTATATTGTCTCATACTTGCCAATCCCTCAGGTGTTCGTTTGTCCCACCTGGGTTCATTTAAGGGATATTTTTGTTCATGGGGTCTAGGGTCCCCAGGTTGTTCATATTCCCACATGAGGAGGGCAGCCCGTCGAATCATCTGCCTCTCCTGGGGTGAAAATAATGTTCCCATTATTGCCTGCATCTCTTCCCACGTATATGTGTTTGGTCCCAAGAATTGGTCAAGCTGTTCAGCCAGTCCTATAGGATCTTCCAATAACTTTTTCATTTCTTTCTTAAATCCCCGCACCTCTGTACTAGTTAGGGGAACATTCACATATCCCGTTCCCCCTCCCGGTCCTCCCATAGGAACTTCTCTCAGGGGATTTAGGTTTATTGAAAACTTTGATGGTCCTGGACCAGTCTGGGATCTTGTCCAGGGTCGGTTTACCGGTGGAAGTTTAGGGTCCGACTCCCTTAATTCATCCTTTTTATCCCGGCCCCCTTCGGGGCAATCAGATTCATCACCTTTCCCCTCCGGTAATAAGCTTTCCTCGGGCGCAGTAGGCACCGGGGGAATATAAGGAGGGGGAAGGTTGTCCAGAGGTTCCCATTTCTTTTCTCCTGCCACTCTCAATTTAAAACATTCTGTTAAGGATCCTGGCCAGGGAACCCAACAAAATGCATATGCTGACTCTTCTTGATTCACCTTTGGTCTCGAATTTACATATATGTTTAATGCTTGTCTAACCCAATCCTCATCAGATCCAAATTTCGGCCACCAGACCGAGGAACCTTTAATAGGTTGTTTTGACCAAAGGAGACAATATTGGACCATCTTTTTCTTGTTTTTGTCCCGATATCTATTACTATCCCAATTTTCAAACATTCTCCCCAAAGGGCTGTCAAGGGGTACTCCCAGGAATTGTCCTGAATTTTCAGACGAGCCCTTAGATTTTGATCCTCCCATTTTCCCACCTAGATCTGTTTATCGTTGCTGAGGACCCTCTCGCTCTGGACCCTACTCCCTTCCTCTCAGACGCCTCGTCGGAGGTGCTGTCCCTCCTTCGGTTACCGCTGAGGTTTTCCTGGGGTTGACCCCTCTCTTCTCGGCACTTCGTCGGAGGTGCTGTCCCTCCTTCGGTTACCGCCGAGGTTTCCCTAGGGTCTATCCTAGAGTCCCGCGACAGGGTCCTCACACAACGACAAAAGATCTATACTTAATCTATTCCGTTAGGTTTTTATCCAAACAGGTGTATCCCGTTACACCTGTTACCCAATCCCCACACCACAATCGTAAGTCGTCACTTACCGGTGTCTTCCCGGGGATTGAACCGTCACCCTTCTCCTCTCCGTCTTGTCGTGTCACCCTGTCCGGATACCACTCGCTCAAGCCGCCCGAAGCGACGAGCAAGGGACTAGGAGCCGCTGAACTCAGCGGGGTGCACCGCCTCCGATGTCCCTCTTCTCGCCTCCCCTCACGGCCGGAGTGTAGATCCCGGACGAGCCCCCATTTGTCAGAAATAAAACTTCTCACACATGAGTCTCTTTAAAACTGATGACACGACAAGCTTTATTTACAAGTCTGCAGAGTTGGACTCAACTGGTTTCTCACCAGTTAAGCCCCGATACATACAGTGCATTGATTTTTATACCTTTATTATTTGCCCTTCCCCTTCTTATTAATACTGTTTTAATTGGTTAGTATTACAAAAACATTCTAAGTATAACTGCATTATTAATTATCACGTTCGTTACGTACGCTGTGAACTCTACATTCACTGAATTCTGTTTCTCACACTTCTTATCAATCCTTTGTCTCCTGCATGTCTCTCACTATGACCATGAAAAGATAGGTTTAAAAAAACATATTCAGCAGCTCCTTCTGTCCTTGACTGCTAGTAAACTCTCTGTCCGTTCTGGCTTCCCTGTTTATGATTAATCATCACATTTTAACTTAAGTCTTTTTAACCTAAATTCTCTATATCACAGTGGAGATAGTAAAGAACTTCATATTCCTGAGCGTCACCTTCTCTGAAGATCTTTCCGGGAGCTCCATGTCGATTCAATCATGAAGAAGGCTTGCCAGCGGATATACTTTGAGGGGTTTGACTTTGACTTCCAAAGTTGTCCTGTAATCTGTTATGGTCTTGATCCCTTGCCACATGCATCTCGTATCGTTGGTGTCATACAGCTGGATTGCACGGGAGAATTCAGCCCTGGCTAATCTTAGTACCATCTTGCCTCGTGTCCTGAAGGCAGTTTCATGAGCTCTGAGAAGTATGTGAACCACTGCGTCCTACAGTGGTTTCTGGTTTCCCTTGTTGTCATATAACCAAATCAGCTGAGATAGAATAAATTTGTAGATTAAATTGACAAAATTATGTGATGTATACTGTATGCCTAATTTTTGTTGTGGGTAGGGGCTTCAAACTAGCCCTATTTCACTTTACAATGTAATGTACATTTTCTGAAGCACTAAATTTATTTTCTGTTGTTCTCTCAATCTGCACTGGTTGAGGAAAACACATGGTAGCTTTTGCAACAAAGCAAGTTTATGAATTGTTTTTTTATTTTAGAAGTCAACATGAAAGAACGAAGAAAGAAGTTGCCAAAAGCCCATGTAAGGAAAATTAAAGAAACAGGACAATGGAAGCCATTTGCAATAGATGCAAGTTGTTTTGGTGAGGATGATTTGGAAGGGCTCGTCTGTTGTGAAGAGCTTTCAGATTACGAGTTGATTGATGCTACTAAATCAACAAAGAAAGTCAAAAAACGAACTTCTGATAATTCAGAGGAGATAAAATCTTTGCCAAAAAAGCAGAAAGTTAGTAGATTTGATTTGCCAACATCAACCAAAAAAACAAAGATAAAAAGAAAGAAGAAAAAATTCAATAGTCAAGCTGCTGAAGTGGAGGAGGATAGTATTAATCTTTCTGAAGATATCAATGAACTTAAATGTTCAGATAAAAATGATACAAAAGGAGTAAAAACCAATAATACGATAGTTCCAAGAAAAAAGAAGAAGAAAACAAGAGGTTCTCGATCCGTCAGGCTCGACGAGAAAGTGAAAAACTGGACCAAATATTCATGTTCATCTGAGCAGATGACCGATGTTTCTGCCTGGAAAGATCTATTCGTCCCAGAGCCAGTACTTCAGGCACTGAGTTCACTTGGTTACAGTTCTCCTACTCCTATCCAAGCCTTGGTTTTGCCACCAGCTATTAGAGATAAACTTGATATACTTGGTGCAGCAGAAACAGGTTAGTGGTTTAAAAATGTAAAAAAAAGTACAAGATTATATAATGAATAAGTGGTTAAAAGCATTTTTTGATGCATTGGAAAAGATTTGCATTCATCTAGGTCATTCATATTCTCAGAACGTGTAAATTGGCTCCACCTGTTGGAATATCTTCAATATAGAGCAGTGGTTCTCAACCTTTTTTCTTTCCACTCACATACTACCTTAAGTAATCCCTATGCCGTAGCTGCTCTGTGATTAGTAAGGGATTGCTTAAAGTAGTATGTGGGTGGAAAGAAAAAGTTTGAAAACCACTGTTGTAATCATACCTAATTAACTCATTATGTGCATGGTTTCATAACTCCAAAGAAAACGGGCCAATGACAATTTTTCTCAAGCAAAATATTTCAGTAACAATTGGGTCTAGAGCAGTGGTTCTCAACATTCCCTTTCTACTCACATACCCCGTTTAAGCAATCCTTTACTAATCACAGAGCACTGATGGCATAGGGATTACTTAAAGTGATATGTGAGAGGAAAGAAAAAGGTTGAGAACCACTGATTATAGAGGGTATTATTAAGTAGATCAGTATGGCAGTCTCTTCAATCTGAGGCGCCTGCAAGCTCACACCAAGACACAAGAGAAACTTGTCCGTGAACTACTCTTTGCAGATGATGCCGCTTTAGTTGCCCATTCAGAGCCAGCTCTTCAGCGCTTGACGTCCTGCTTTGCGGAAACTGCCAAAATGTTTGGCCTGGAAGTCAGCCTGAAGAAAACTGAGGTCCTCCATCAGCCAGCTCCCCACCATGACTACCAGCCCCCCCACATCTCCATCGGGCACACAAAACTCAAAACGGTCAACCAGTTTACCTATCTCGGCTGCACCATTTCATCAGATGCAAGGATCGACAATGAGATAGACAACAGACTCGCCAAGGCAAATAGCGCCTTTGGAAGACTACACAAAAGAGTCTGGAAAAACAACCAACTGAAAAACCTCACAAAGATAAGCGTATACAGAGCCGTTGTCATACCCACACTCCTGTTCGGCTCCGAATCATGGGTCCTCTACCGGCACCACCTACGGCTCCTAGAACGCTTCCACCAGCGTTGTCTCCGCTCCATCCTCAACATCCATTGGAGCGCTCACACCCCTAACGTCGAGGTACTCGAGATGGCAGAGGTCGACAGCATCGAGTCCACGCTGCTGAAGATCCAGCTGCGCTGGATGGGTCACGTCTCCAGAATGGAGGACCATCGCCTTCCCAAGATCGTATTATATGGCGAGCTCTCCACTGGCCACCGTGACAGAGGTGCACCAAAGAAAAGGTACAAGGACTGCCTAAAGAAATCTCTTGGTGCCTGCCACATTGACCACCGCCAGTGGGCTGATAATGCCTCAAACCGTGCATCTTGGCGCCTCACAGTTTGGCGGGCAGCAGCCTCCTTTGAAGAAGACCGCAGAGCCCACCTCACTGACAAAAGGCAAAGGAGGAAAAACCCAACACCCAACCCCAACCAACCAATTTTCCCTTGCAACCGCTGCAATCGTGTCTGCCTGTCCCGCATCGGACTGGTCAGCCACAAACGAGCCTGCAGCTGACGTGGACTTTTTACCCCCTCCATAAATCTTCGTCCGCGAAGCCAAGCCAAAGAAAAGAAAGTATGGCAATCAATTTGCTTCAGGAGATCCACAATATAATCTGTTTTAATGGCATATTGTTTTAAGAATAAACATTAGCCAAAACCAGTGTTTTGTTCAGTTCAACCTGAATGGGAAAAAATAAACCTGCTTGTTCAATTTCCCAGCTACAAAACCATTCCTCAGAGTGCAGCATCCCCTCAACTGGGCGGCATGGATAGCAAAGCGGTTAGCGCAACACTTACAGCGCCAGCATCCGGGTTTCAAATCCTCCATTGTCTTTAAGGAGTTTGTACTTTCTTCACATGTCTGCAAGAGTTTCCTCCGGATACTCGTTTCCACCCACACTTTCGTACCAGGGTTGCAGGTTAATTGGGCGGAATGCACTCTTGGGCCAAAAGAACCTGTTACTGTGCTGTAAGCCTTAATTTTTAAAATATATTAAATTTAAAATTTCATTGTTGCACTGAAGTGGTAGTCAAAATCAGAAACAACTCTGTTCGTGGAGCTTGGAATTGAAATATGCTTACTTACATGAAAATACTTCCACTGAATGAGCCACTCTTGTATTATAAAGCAGACTGACCCTGCATTCTATTCCTTTCTCTCAATTCCTCTGTCTCCATCATGTCTGCTGCCAAGATGAAGTCTTCCTTCCAAATCATCCACAAAGTCCTCCTCCTTCAAAAAACCTGGCTTCCCCATTACCACCTTCAACTCCCTTACCTGCATCTCCATCATTTCCCGCTCATCTACCCAGGCCCCCTCTGCCCCTAGACGCAACAAAAGCAGGGTTCCCAGGGGAACATCACGTGATGCCTTGAGGAGCACCACGCAACCTACCGACTCCTGTGATATTTACTGAGAAAAGTGCATATTGAAAAAAGTTAACTTTATAAAAATTGTTTTAAAGTTATTTTAAAGTGATTAACACAAGAAAAAAAGATGTCGCCAAAAAAGAAAAAGCTACAAAGCTACCAATGGAAAAAATCGGAAGAGAAGAAAAGAAGAGAGGTTGGGCCTACTTTGTCATTGAAGCAGGCCACTGAAGTTGGTTCAGGATCCGCTGGTGAGGACCCAATGGAGGGATCTTCCTCTGGAGCACTCTGCGGTGCCCTGTAAAGACACCAGGGGAAAAGCTAAAGCAGCATCGCGCATGCGCGTTGCAGAGGGGGGGAAACATTGGGGGAAAAAAACTTCATCTCTTAAAGGGCCACTCTGACATTTTCACTTCAGAACACAAAGCTGACACTTCTCCAGGACTCAAGTATTGAAGTGAAGAAGAAATGTCAAGTTCAGAAGAAGTAAGAGTAAAAGGCAAGAAAAAGATTTTTTAAAAAGAAATCAATAAAATTGAAGCTAAAATAGATAGACTTTCTGATGCATTGGATAGTAATTTTAAACTTTTAACTGCAGAATTGAAACTAGTTGGAACAGATATGACAAAATTCATAAATAATGTTTCACAAAGTGTTGATAGTGGAAGAGAAAATTCAAGATGTACGAGAAGAAGTACAACGTATTGAAGAAAGATCAAATATAAATGAAGATACAATGACCAGTTTGATTTCTGTGAATGAAAAATTGTTTGACAAAGTTGACATTTTGGAAAATTATAGTAAAAGAAACAATTTTAAATTTGTGGAGATGTCCGAAGCCAAAGAAGGTCAAGATGTAATCTGATTTTTTTTTTCAAGAATGGATACTGAAAATATTTGGAGAATGTTTTGAGGATAAAATTTTAATTGAAAGAGCTCATAGAGCCTTGAGATCAAAGCCGAGTCCTAACCAGAGACCTCAATCTATCCTAATTAGATTTTTAAACTTTGATTTAGTGATGAGAAGATCTTGAGAACATGGACCTTTGAATTATGAAAGGGATAAGCTTTATTTTTAACAAGATTTGAGTCAAACTCTACTGAAGAAAGGATTTTAATCTGGTTAAGAAGGTTCTATATGGAAAGGGTTATAGATTTGTTTTCCATTATCCAGCTACTCTGAAAGTATTTCTACCAGATCAGCAGAATATGTTTTTTTACAAGTCAAGTACTTCCTGAAGAGTGTGCAGAGAGCTTGTTTAGAATTCAAGTAACAAAAGATGCTGATTTGTTCATTGTATAAGAGAGTGGTTGTTATTCCCCCTTTTTTCTTTTTCTATTCTCCTTGATGGAAAGAATTGTTAATTGAATAATTTTATTTTCCTCTGCAAGAGTCAGGGGATGTGTTCATTGATTTCTGATGGCTGCATGCGTTTCCATGGTCTGACCACGACCCGTGGTAAAGCTAGTATCTCTAGCGTTTTGGAGAAGATTTTTGTTTTATCTTTTTTTTTTAAATAATCATTTATGATGTGCTTATGTTTAATAATTCTGGTGTTTTTTGATTGCAGATGTTGATGTTCAGGACCAATTTAATTTGTGGATAGGAGTGACAGAAATAAACTTTTAAGAAATTATAGATAATGAAAATGAATGAAGCAGTGAAGATTGAGTTTTAATATTAATGGGATGAATGGGAAAATAAAAAAGAAAATTGTCTTGTATTAAGAAATTGGGAGTAGATATTGCTTTTTTACAAGAGTGTCATTTAATTGAAAAAGAGCATTTGAAATTAAAAAGAGATTGGATAGATCAGGTAGATTTCTCTTCATTTAATTCTAAAGCAAGAGGAGTGACAATTTTATTTTTAAGAAAAATTCACCAGTTAAAATTCAAAATGTAATTACAGATCCGGCAGGTAGATATGTAATGGTAAATTGTCAAATATTTTCTGCGGTATGGACTTTGTTAAATATATATGCATCAAAAACATGATCAGAAATTTATACAAGACACTTTTTTAAATTTAGCAGATGTCCATGAAAATATGTTAGTAGGAGTAGATTTTAAATTTTGTTTGGATCCTTTGCATCAAGAACAATAGTTAAATCAAAAGCATCTAAAACGTTGTTATTTTTAATGAAGGATTTGAATCAAATTGATATATGGAAAAGGATACATCCTAAAGATAGAGACTATTCCTTTTAGTCTAATAGATTTGATACATATTCTAGAATTTTTTTTTTGCTTTTGGCTCAAAATCAACCGAGAATTTTGAATATTGAATATAAAACAAGAACATTATCTGATCATTCTCCATTGTTGATTGAATTGGAATTTGCTGAAAAACAAAACTCAGTATATAGATGGAGATTAAATTCTTTATTATTGAAAAGGGAAGAGTTTTGTTCTTTTTTAAGACAACATATAGAATTGTTTTGTGATACAAATTTACATTCAACAAAAGATATTATCAGGGATGTGTTAAAAGTTTATTTACGAGGACAAATTATGTTACATTTCAAAAATTAAAAAGGAATATATGAAAGATATAGATAAATTAGAAAAAGAAATAACAGTATTGGAAAAAGAAATTCAAAAATCACCAGAGAATAAATATAGAAGTTTCTTTGGCTTGGCTTCGCGGACGAAGATTTATGGAGGGGGTAAAAGTCCACGTCAGCTGCAGGCTCGTTTGTGGCTGACAAGTCCGATGCGGGACAGGCAGACACGGTTGCAGCGGCTGCAGGGGAAAATTGGTTGGTTGGGGTTGGGTGTTGGGTTTTTCCTCCTTTGCCTTTTGTCAGTGAGGTGGGCTCTGCGGTCTTCTTCAAAGGAGGTTGCTGCCCGCCAAACTGTGAGGCGCCAAGATGCACGGTTTGACGCGATATCAGCCCACTGGCGGTGGTCAATGTGGCAGGCACCAAGAGATTTCTTTAGGCAGTCCTTGTACCTCTTCTTAGGTGCACCTCTGTCACGGTGGCCAGTGGAGAGCTCGCCATATAACACGATCTTGGGAAGGCGATGGTCCTCCATTCTGGAGACGTGACCCATCCAGCGCAGCTGGATCTTCAGCAGCGTGGACTCGATGCTGTCGACCTCTGCCATCTCGAGTACTTCGACGTTAGGGATGAAAGCGCTCCAATGGATGTTGAGGATGGAGCGGAGACAACGCTGGTGGAAGCGTTCTAGGAGCCGTAGGTGATGCCGGTAGAGGACCCATGATTCGGAGCCGAACAGGAGTGTGGGTATGACAACGGCTCTGTATACGCTTATCTTTGTGAGGTTTTTCAGTTGGTTGTTTTCCCAGACTCTTTTGTGTAGTCTTCCAAAGGCGCTATTTGCCTTGGCGAGTCTGTTGTCTATCTCATTGTCGATCCTTGCATCTGATGAAATGGTGCAGCCGAGATAGGTAAACTGGTTGACCGTTTTGAGTTTTGTGTGCCCGATGGAGATGTGGGGGGGCTGGTAGTCATGGTGGGGAGCTGGCTGATGGAGGACCTCAGTTTTCTTCAGGCTGACTTCCAGGCCAAACATTTTGGCAGTTTCCGCAAAGCAGGACGTCAAGCGCTGAAGAGCTGGCTCTGAATGGGCAACTAAAGCGGCATCGTCTGCAAAGAGTAGTTCACGGACAAGTTTCTCTTGTGTCTTGGTGTGAGCTTGCAGGCGCCTCAGATTGAAGAGACTGCCATCCGTGTGGTACTGGATGTAAACAGCGTCTTCATTGTTGGGGTCTTTCATGGCTAACTAATAAGAAATTACATCACAATGCTAACTTAGAGAACAGAGAAATTATAGTCTAAACAAAAACATTATGAACTAGGAGAATGATCCCATAAAGTTTTAGCTTGGCAATTAAAAGCAGAACAATTAATGCGATACAACAGAATAACAGTGAAGTGACATTTAAACCACAGAAATAAATGAAATATTTAAGGAAATTTATGAAGAATGATATACATCTGAATCGTAACATATTTGTCGCAAATAGTATTACCAAGATTGACTGAAATAGGTAAAGTTGATTTAGATAATCTTTATACTGCACAAGAGGTCTATGATGCACTTAATTGTTTACAAAACAATAAATCTCCAGGAAAGGATGGGTTTCCAGTTGAATTTTATAAAGAATTTAAAGATTTATTGATTCCTTATGGCTATTTCTAAAAAAAGATAGAGATCTATTTAAAACCAGCTTCATATAAACCTATATCATTATTAAATGTTGATTATAAAATTAGAGCAACCATATTAGCGAAAAGGATTAATGATTATCTTCTTGAATAAATAAATATAGATCAGACAGGTTTTGTTAAAAATAGACAAATTTCAGAGAAATATAGTAAGGTTAGTAAGTATAATTCATTTAGCACAGAAGAAAAAAGACGTGTAGTAGTGGCTTTAGATGTAGAAAAGGCTTTCGATAGGTTAGAATGAGATTTTTTATTTAAGGTCTTGAGTAAATTTGGTTTTGGACTGAGTTTTATAAATTGGATTAAAGCTTTATATAAGAATCCTAAAGCCAAATTATTAACAAATGGACAGATGACTCAATCTTTTAATTTAACGAGATTGAGTAGACAAGGATGTCCTCTATTTCCAGCTTTGTTTGCTATGGCTATCGTACTGATCAACAGTTGAAAGGATTTGTAATAAACGAGGTTGAACATAAAATTAGTTTATTTGCAGATGATGTGTTAGTGTATTTAACTCAGCCACAATTATCGTTACCTAGACTTTATAAGCAATTGTTTGAATATGGAGAAGTTTCGGGATATAAAATAAACTGGGATAAAAGTGAAATAATGGAATTGGTACAAGGAAATTATTTACAATGTCAAAAAGGAATTCAATTTAAATGGACAGATAAGATTAAATATTTAGGTATACATATTGATAATAATTTGAAAAATTTATATAAATTAAATTATATCCCTTTATTTAAGAAGATAGATGAAGATTTTAAAAAGTGGGCAAACTTGCCTATTGCTTTCTTTGGAAGAGTTAATTGTATTAAAATGAATATTTTTCCAAGAATTCAATATTTGTTTCAGACTTTACCTATTTCTATACCTCAAAGTTTTTTTCACGATTTAAATAAACAAGTTAGGAAGTTTCTTTGGAAAGGAAAAATGGCAAGAAAATCATTAGAAATATGAACATAGAAATATGAATGAGGAGGATTACAGCTTCCTGATTTTAAGAATTATTATAAGGCAGCACAACTAAGATTTCTTGTTTATTTGTTTGCGAAAACTAAATAATCTTGGGTGGAAATTGAATTAAATAAAATTGGAGAAACTATATCTGAAGAGTTCATGTATGAATGGGAAACAAAATTAATAACAATGGATAGAGGTGCTCCAATATTGAAGCATTTGTTTAATATTTGGAATAAAGTTAAATTAGCAATTGATGGAAACACCATTAATTTATCCTCTCTTAATTTTTTCAAAAGATAACTTTTTTTGAATATTTGGAATAATAAAGGAATTTCTAAATTTGGAGATTGTTATGATAATGATAGATTAATGTCATTTGATCAATTAAAAATTAAGTATGATATTCCTCATAACATGCCATTTTGTTATTTTCTATTAAGAACCTATTTAAGAGAGAAATTAGGATCTGAAATTTTTTTTTTAAATCTTACAGATTTAGAACAGATTATTGTTGATGGAATGACTAAAAAAATTCATTTTAATAGCATATATGTTGTTACAAGAAAAAGCACTTAAATTTCATTTGTTTAATTCAAAGGAATGATGGGAACAAGATTTAACAAGGTTTGGCAAGATTTATGTAAAGAAGTTATGTCTAATACTATTAATGTAAAGTATAGATTACTCCATTACTATTTTTTTTACATCAATTGTATATTACACCTCAAAAGTTGAATAGATGGAGCTAAGATGTATCGGACCAATGTTTTAAATGTGGAAAAGAAGTTGTTCATGCTACATGGTCTTGTTCAAAGGTTAAACCATTTTGAATTTATGTTAGTAAGTTTTAACAATGAACTAGCAGTGTTGCTTTTCCATTAAATCCTGAATTATTATTGTTGGGAAATTTTGAGATTATAACTTCTAAATTATCGATTAGATTTTCAATTGAAATTTGTTAAATTAGTTTTGGTAGTAGCAAGGAAATGTATAGGTGTTCATTGGAAATCAGAAATTAACTCTAGGAAGATGGTATCCAGAGTTGTATTCCTTTAGAAGAAATTAAGTATAATTTAAGGGGTAAATATTCTGTATTTTTACAAGTTTGGAGCCTGTACTTCAGAATAATGAAATTAAAATTATAATTTTTTTCCTCCTGTTTTGAATTTTCCAAACCAGTGAAGTTTCCCCTAAATAAGTAATAGTCATTGGAAAAATGTTCTTTTTAAGATCCTTGCATCATCTGAAGCAATCCAAATTAACATATAGTTATATATTTTAGATTTAGGTTCGTTATTGGGGTTAGTAAGGGTTGGGGGGATAGTTTAGTTTTTAGTTTTTGTAGGTTTTTTTTAGTAGCTTTATAATTTTTTTAGTAGTTTATTAGTTTTTTTCCCTTTTTTCTTTATCAACATAAATTGTGAGTTGATATTAACTGTTATATACGTTGATTTAAATAAAATATTCCAAAAAGGGAACAGGGTTCCCCTTGTCCTCCTGTACTACCCCACCAGCCTCTTTTTTCTTTGGCTTGGCTTCGCGGACGAAGATTTATGGAGGGGGTAAAAAAGTCCACGTCAGCTGCAGGCTCGTTTGTGGCTGACCAGTCCGATGCGGGACAGGCAGACACGATTGCAGCGGTTGCAAGGGAAAATTGGTTGGTTGGGGTTGGGTGTTGGGTTTTTCCTCCTTTGCCTTTTGTCAGTGAGGTGGGCTCTGCGGTCTTCTTCAAAGGAGGCTGCTGCCCGCCAAACTGTGAGGCGCCAAGATGCACGGTTTGAGGCGTTATCAGCCCACTGGCGGTGGTCAATGTGGCAGGCACCAAGAGATTTCTTTAGGCAGTCCTTGTACCTTTTCTTTGGTGCACCTCTGTCACGGTGGCCAGTGGAGAGCTCGCCATATAATACGATCTTGGGAAGGCGATGGTCCTCCATTCTGGAGACGTGACCCATCCAGCGCAGCTGGATCTTCAGCAGCGTGGACTCGATGCTGTCGACCTCTGCCATCTCGAGTACCTCGACGTTAGGGGTGTGAGCGCTCCAATGGATGTTGAGGATGGAGCGGAGACAACGCTGGTGGAAGCGTTCTAGGAGCCGTAGGTGGTGCCGGTAGAGGACCCATGATTCGGAGCCGAACAGGAGTGTGGGTATGACAACGGCTCTGTATACGCTTATCTTTGTGAGGTTTTTCAGTTGGTTGTTTTTCCAGACTCTTTTGTGTAGTCTTCCAAAGGCGCTATTTGCCTTGGCGAGTCTGTTGTCTATCTCATTTTCGATCCTTGCATCTGATGAAATGGTGCAGCCGCTACACCCAACATTATTCTCCGCATTGTTCATCGACTACATCGTGGTTCCCCCATAAGACACATCCTCCTCTCTTTGCCTTCCGTAGGGACCGCTCCTTCCGTGACTCCCTCGTCCACTCATCCCTTCCCATTAATTGCCCCCTTGGCACTTTCCCCTGCAGCTGCAGGAGGTGCCATACTTGTGCCCATACTTCCGGGGCCGCAAACAGTCCTTCCAAGTGAAGCAGCACTTCACGTGAATCTGTGGGAGTCATTTTCTGCATCCAAGCTCCCATTGTGGCTTTCTCTACATCGGAGAGACTGGATGTAGACTGGGAGATCACTTCACAAAACACCATTGCTCTGCCCACATCAATGACAGTGATCTCCCAGTGGGCAACCATTTCAAATATGCAACCCGCTTGTGAACTCCTATCTATCCATGGCCCCATGCACTGCCAAATCAGGCTACCTGTAAATTAGAGGAACTCTCCAATTGGATGTTATTAAAATGGACTTCCCTGGTTACTGTTAGAGCACTAACTATTCTCCCTCTTCCCCTTCCTTCTGATTCCTTCTCTTTCCAGATTGAAAATTAGGTGTGGCTCCTCCAATTTACTCGTGGTTTTGGTTTAACAGTTACATGAGGTCATGGCCAAACAAGGGGTGGCATGATTCGTGTGGCAGTTAGCGCAATACCTTTACAGCGCCAGCAATTTTGACCAGAGTTCAAATCCTGAGGTGTCTATAAGGAGTTAATCTACCCACGTCTGCGTGGATTTTCCTCGGGGGCTCTGGTTTCCTCCCATTTTTCGAAAAGTGCTGGGATGTGGGTTAAATTAGTCATATAAATTAGTCGTGGGCCAAAATGGCCTGTTACGGAGCTGTATGTCTAAATTTAAATTAAAAAAATAAAAACATGCCAGCATGGGAGTAGGGTGCAGAATTGAAATGGTTAGTCACTGGGAGATCCTGTCAATGATGTTGGCAGAGCAAAGGTGCTCAGCGAAGTGATCTCCCAGTCTGCATCCAGTTTCCGAGAACTCCACAATGGGAGCACCAGATGCAGTAGATGACCTCCCATGAGTACACGTGTTGTTTTACTTGGAAGGACTATTTCGAGCCCTGAATTTCGAGGGATGAGATGTAGCGCTAGTGTGACTCTTCCTGTAGCTGCAGGAAAGGTGCCTAGAGGTGGTTAATGGGAAAGGATGTGTTACAATGGAATCAAGGAGGGAGCAGTCCCTACAGAAGATGGTGAGGGAAACGAAGGGGGAAAATGTGTCTGATGATGAGATCATGTTGTAGTGATGGAAATTACGGAGGATAATATGTTGGATGCAGAGGCTGGGGTGGTAGGTGAGGACAAGAAGAATCCTGTTTTATAGCGTCTGGGGCTAATTAATGGTGGTGGAGGGGAAGCCATTTTTAAGGAGAAGAAGGACATTTCGGATGATCTGGACTGGAAGACCTCATCTTGGGAACAGGTACAATACAGAGGAATTGAAGGAAAGGAATAGAATCTTTACAAGTGACTGAATGAAAGGTGTGGTCGAGGTAGTTGTGGAGATTAGTGGGTTTGTAACAGATGTCTGAAGAAAGCTTGTGTTCCGAGGTGGAGACAGCAAAATCAAGAAAGGGAGAGATGGACCAGGTGAATTTGAGCTTGGGGTGAAAGTTAGCAGCAACTTGAATAAAGTTGTTGAGGTCATCATGGGTGCATGAGGCTATACCGAAGTAGTCGTCAGTGTAGCAGAGGAAGAATTGAGGGGCCTTGCCCATGTAGGCTTGCATCATGGATTGCTCTAAAAGCCCACAAACGGGCAACTGTAGCTGGGGACCATGCAGATACCCCATGGCTACTCCTTTGATTTGGAGAAAGTGGGATGATTGAAAAGAGAAGTTATTAAGGGTAAGATCAAATTCTACTAGGCGGATGAGGGTGGTGGTGGAGGGGGACTGGTAGTGTTTCTAATTAAGAAACAAACTTCTTTGAAACCTTCCATATGGGCAATGGAGGTGTAAAGAGATTAGACATCCATAGTGAAAATCACACAGTCATTGAAGAGATGGGGCATGTGAGGTATCATGGATGTAGATGGGGAGGGATTGGGCGGTGAAGTTGAGTTAAAATGGTACTAGTGCAGTGGTACAGGAGTATCTGGAAACATTGGTTCTACCTGGATAATTGGGTTTGTGTATCTTGGGTAGGAGGCAGTACAGGGACGGGAATGACAATGAGGTTGGAGGCCATTGATGGGGTTAGAAATAGTACTGGTGACGGTGGCTTGATGTTCTTGGGTGGGATCCTGCTGAAGGGCTACTTCCACCTATTGCTCGTCAGCTCCTGCCTCACCTCTCCCTCTGACTTATTTATATCTCCTCTTCACTCTTGTCAGCCCTGATGTGGGGTCTTGACACAATGTTGATTATCTCTTTGCTTCCACAGATGCTACTGGAGCTGTTGAGTTCATCCGGTAGCTTGTTTGAGAAAAAAACAGACCCTTTGGTTCTCCCTGTCATTGTCACCCATTGTACCTATCAACAATAATTCCATTTATTGGTATTTGGTTCATAGCCTTCCATTTCTCATTGATTCCAAATACTTATCCAGATGCTTCTTGATTGTCTAGAGAGTATCCGACCCTCATCATCCCTCATGAGGCATATTGCAGACTACAACCACCTGTATGAAAAATTTCCCTATGCCTCTTAGAAATCCTTCTACAGGACCTCTAAGGTTACCACTCCAATCTCCTCTGCTTCAATGAAATTGGATCCAGTCAATCTAGTCTTCTTAGCATTGAAATGCTTTAATCCAACCGTCGTTCTGTTGAATTTCCTTTGCACCACCTCCAGCATGATCACATCCTTCCTGTGTGTTAACCTGAACAGACTACAATACTCCAGGTGTGGGGAATGCAGTTTTATAGCATTGTCACATGATGTCCTGGCTTTTATCTTCTATGCTGTAAACGGGCTTCTTCGTCAGTGTCACTAACAATCTGCAGTGTGACCTATGACAAGCTTCTAAGCCAGTATATGGATCTCCCAGCTGTGAGCCACTTCTGTAGGCCAGAGACTGTGTACCACATGTACATGGTGTGTGTGAGCTTGCAGCCCCCCTGCCTTTTTCAAGACTGCTCCTTGCATTCTGGTTAAATTTCAGCCCTACCCTCTACCTTTGGCCACCCTTTGAGGAGGGGATGGGGAGGGAGAGGGATGTCCTTGTCACCTTACTCCTGGGCTTGGAAAAATCTCCGTCCATGGGTCCTGGAAGCGAGCGGTTCCTCCCTAAATGTCGCGCTGGCCATCTTCTGGGGGGATGAGTGCGCCCCAGTACCCTTAGAACAGGAACCAAGGAGGGGGTTTCAGAAGCACTGGGCATCATGGGGTGTACACTCCATCCTTGACAGGGATGGCAACATTTTAATATAGATGTATAGTTGTCTTGCGTTTAATGTTTTAAATTTGTTTGATTAACTAATTGTGTTAAAATGTTTAAAAAAAACCTGCAGTGCTAATCACACCTTCTCCATTCACCCTCAAGTGAAGCTGTGGTTCTCTTGTACACCTCCTAATGTAATGTACTGCATTCAGTACTCAAAATGTGATCTTCTGCAATGGATAAACTAAACTTTAGGTACTTTATATTTCGTGTGGTTCTGAATCGCTTGTGATTTTTTTTTCCCCAAAGTTGGTCAAGACTGTGTCTCTGCAATGACATTATCAACCTTGAAGTAAAATAGACACTTCTTTGTGGTCAAGATTCTAAATCAAGTATTTACCAGAATAGGAATGAGCCCCAAAACACTGACTTGTTCATACCAATAAATTCTGATTCTGAGATTTTTTAATTACACCAATTCCATTTGTACAAGCTGAAGAGTACCGGACCTGAAACTGTTTTCTGTCTCGCTTTCTACAGATACTGCCTAACTTCTGTTTTTCTAGGATTTTTAGTTTTTATTTTTTCACCTCAGCATTTTAACCATGATGCAAAGAATTTTAAAACAAAGCTTTGCAGTGCTGTCATGCATTAAACATAAAGAAAGTATTTGACCTTTTGGATTTTAATTATAATGCAGAATACTTGAATTTTTTTATTTTTGATGTGGCCTTTCAAGTCAAATTAAATGACTCCAGTGACTTGCATTTTCTCTTTAATTTGAAGGCAGTGGTAAAACGCTAGCATTTGCTATTCCCATGATTCACCTGATATTAGAGTGGAGGCAAGCTAACCATGCCACATTGAAGGAAAATGAGGAAGAACAGCTAGAGAACCAGGATTCTCTTGAAGATCATGAACCATTCATGAAAGTTGACAGTGAAGACCTTGAGGAATATGAAGAGATGGAAGGAAATGACAATGAAGAGAATCAGAACTTGGGTTGTGTAAAAGTGATCAACAATGCAAATTTTGATTTTGAGATTGGTGAGGATTTTGATGTTGAAAATCCACTCTTGGGCCTGGTTCTGACCCCAACAAGAGAATTAGCTGTCCAGGTAAAGCACCACATTGATGCAGTCACCAAATTCACAGGTGAGTAACAGTGATTTGCAACATTATGTTACTTTGGATCATTTTTGAAATGAAGTCAGAGAGAAAAAAAAATTTTACTTACTTTGCAGTAAGTTCCGATGATGGCCTTGATTTACATTTATTCTTGCTCTTTCCACAGTTCATATTTGCATTTAGAAAGTAATCCTTTTGAATGATTTTTTAAAAATTATTGTCAGGGACCAGAATCCAAAGAATGTCCCATTTTTAAATGGACCGTTTTACTTGTATGCAAATGAAAGAATTACATTTCTTTACCGTTTCCTTGCTGTATATATTTTGATGGCATGCAAATGCGAAGAAACTACTCAACGCTATCCCACAAAAAGCCGTAGGGTTTTAACTAATGATGTATAAAAAAAAATAAAATGCCCTTTGCATGCTCATGTCAAAATCTCAGCATTGCAGCTCATTTTTTAAAAAGTCTTTAATTGAAATTTGTGAAATCTGGCAGAAGGGACGGTCTTGAATTTGGAGAAACCCATGAGATGGAGATAACAGTTTTTCATGCTCGTGAATATGTATACTTTTTATATAACGCTTTTTCAGACACTTGAATTAGAATGACAGTACGATCATGGATGATCTGATTGTATCCTTAAGTCCACGTTCTCACCTATTCCAGTAACTTTTTATCCCCTTGTCAAGAATCCTCTGCCTTAAAAAAAATTCAAAGACTTTAATGCTTGTGCCCTTTGAAGATCATTCCAAAGATTCACAATCCTATGTAAGATAATATTATTGTTAATTTCTGTCTGAATAAAACCATAGGAGTAAAAATTATTTTCACTATAAAATAGTAGGTCCTCTAATTCTGAGGCTGTTACCTTTTATTCTAGATTCATCAGGGCGAAGAAGTGGCCTATCCCACCTTTCATTTTACTAACTTATAGTCTATAGGACCTCTCTGTCCAGAAATCAGTCTACTGAACTGTTATTGCACACCCTCTGGGGGAAATGTATTTCTGTAGTAAAAGATCAATACTATATATACGATTCCAGAAGCTGTCCCAAAACCCCTACGTATTTGTAACATGACTTTTTATACTGCGTCCCTTTGCAACAGTGGTTCATAAGCAACGTGTCTCACTATTTGGTTGTTGTACCTGTTTTAATTTAATGTTCAATATGTTTCTTCCTTACTAATGAATTCGTAAATCCTGAATCTTTACTTTCATAGGGATAAAAACTGCAGCAATAGTTGGAGGAATGGCTACCCAGAAACAGGAAAGGATTTTGAATTGTAGGCCAGAAATCGTGATTGCAACACCAGGGAGACTGTGGGAATTAATAAAAGAAAGACATCCCCATCTCTGTCATTTAAAACAGCTCAGGTGAGCCATAATCATTCTGAATGTGTTGAACTGGTAATTTTTAACTGATTTATACCGTAATTGATACCGTTTTAGTTTTTCATAACTTTAGAATATCTTTAAGTTTTTACAACCAGTTGACTGCTTTAACAATGCATCTAATTTTCAGACACATCCTACAAATAAAATAGAGTATTGTTTATTGGCGCGTGCACTGAGACCCAGTGAAAATCTTAGGTTTTTTGAAATGCAGTACAGGCATTGCAAAAATAGTCACTCCACTCGGGTGCCACTTTGGATGTAAAAATTCACAGGAAATGGTAAAAACAATGATAAGATTAATGACGAAAATGAATAATTTCAACTGTTGTCCATTTGACCAAGGTGCTTGGTGATAGATGAAGCAGATCGCATGGTGGAAAAAGGGCATTTTGCAGAACTATCGCAACTTCTGGAGCTGCTACATGACAAAGAATACCATCCAAAAAGAAGATTTTTTGTATTTTCTGCCACCTTAACTATGGTTCATCAAGTTCCTGCAAGAATGTTGGGAAAGAAGCATATCAAACATATGAATACTGAAACAAAGTTAGAAGCACTAATGCAAAAAATAGGCATCGAAGGGAAACCAAAAGTTATTGATTTATCCAGGAAAGAGGGCACAGTTGAGACCCTCACTGAAACCAGAATCCATTGTGAGGTCGAGGAAAAAGACATTTGCCTGTATTACTTCCTACTTCAATATCCAGGCAGAACCATGGTCTTTGCAAATAGTATAGACTGTATCAAGCGTCTAAATACAATGCTCACTATTTTGGAATGTTGTCCTCTGCCACTACATGCAAACATGCACCAGAAACAGAGGTTGAAAAATTTAGAAAGATTTGCTGCAAGAGAAAGGTAAGTTTCCAACAATATTGTAAATGCAGGACAGTCCATGAGTTACATAAAGATTCCATTCCTGAGAACTGTCTATAAGCTGATTTCTCCAAGTCAGAAATGCCTGTTTTCTAATAGTGACCTTAACCTATCACTCCACATATATTTCAGATAATTCCATCTTCACCTAATTAAACTAGTGAAATATATAGTGCATCCAAATCATTAATGAATACTGTGATTACCAGTTTGGGAGAATCTGCATGATTCTATCGGGTCATTCGTTATCTGGGGAGCCCGTATATTTCAACCTTTTAAGCTCTTAAATTTAGCTGGAGCTGGGTTCATATTTTCAGCATGTGTCCTGAGAGAGGATGTGCTGATAGGCGGAAGGGCTTGCGATGAGTATATTGTGACCTGCAGTAGGATATACGTAGTTGGAGTGGAATTTACTGTGTGAGGTCATGCTCTTTGGCAGGAGGGATCAAAACTTGAATTCTCTGAATAGACTGTAAATGAGTGACATGCATGGGGATATGTGTGGTAGTGCATGAATTGAAATATGTTGGCAGGCAGGTGCAACAAGGCTAAAAGAGTTGTGGTTTAGAAATAGGGAGGCTTTGTAGATGTTGAGGCTAAAGTTTGCACAATGTTTGGTCCTTTTAAAAAGATACACTAGCACTGAAGGCAGTCCAAAAGAGATTCATCTGGCTAATTCCTGAGATGAAAGGATTGCTTTTCCAAGAGAGGCTAAACAGGTTGGGGTTGTATTCTTTCAAGTCTGGAAGAATAAGGGGTAACCTTATTAAGTCATACAGGATTCTAAGAAGGCACGAGATGTTGAGATGGTTTTTAATAGTGGGAGAGTCTTGAATGGGAAGACATAGTTATAAGGATTTATATTCATGAAGAGTGGTGAATCTCTGAAATTCTTTCAGAAGGTTTTGCTGGATAGATCATTAGAAGTATTTGGGGTATAAATAGGTAAATTTTTGAAAGATTAGGGAATTGAGAATTAAATAGAATTGGCAATGAAGAAGAGTTGAAGCAAATGTAGATCAGCTAGAATCCTCATGAATGGTAGGTTTAGAGCCCAGGTGGCCTCTCTCTGCTCCAGCTTCCTGAGTTCTTCAGCATTACACTGTTAATTGCTTAAAGAAGGTCTGTGGATACATTTGCTCGAATTATTCTGCTCGAGAACTGCATTTAGAGTTGGATAATAGAATTAAGGTAATGCCCCGCTGGAATTGTACTGGACTGTATTCATGAAATAGGATCGGTTTGAATAAATGCAGGGTAGAAAAAGCAAAATAAACTTCATAAAGCAGGACACAAGCCCTCATTATTATTTTTAAATAATAAGCTTCAGGCTTTCCATTAGGGCTTCAATTAGATGTTTAATTACAAAAAATCAAGTATTATGTCAGTGACAAAGAGTTGAATAGGAAGCACCATTTAGATATTCTTTTTGTGAATGTGTTTTGGAAAATTTGGTTATACTCTTTTATACATTTTAAAGTATATCTAACTCATTATATTTCAGCTGTGTTTTATTGACCACTGACGTTGCAGCTCGAGGTCTGGATATTCCAAATGTAGAGCATGTTATTCATTACCAGGTATGGCTGAAAATCACAAATATTTTTGGTGGGAACATTTTTTTAGTTTTAACATAACAATTACAGGACAGAAACAGGCCATTAGGCCCTTCTAGTCCGCACCGAACCAAACACTCCTCTCTAGTCCCACCTACCTGCACAATGACCATAACCCTCCACCTTCTTCTCATCCATATACCTGTCCAGCTTTTTCTTAAATAATAAAATTGACTCTGCCGCCACTATTTCTCCCGGAAGCTCATTCCACACTGCTACCACTCTCTGAGTAAAGAAGCTCCCCCTCATGTTACCTCTAAACCTCTGCCTCTTAACTCATGTCCTCTTGTTTCAATCTCTCCTACTCTTAATGGAAATAGTCTATCCACATCCACTCTGTCTATCCCTTCCATAATCTTAAATACCTCTATCAAATCCCCTCTCAACCTCACACAGCTCCAAAGAATAAAGACCTAATCTGCCCAATCTCTCCCTGTACTCTAGATGCTTAAACCCAGGTAACATTCTGGTAAATCTTCTCTGCACTCTCTCCACTCTGTTTATATCCTTCCTATAATTAGGCGACCAGAACTGCACACAGAACTCTAAATTAGGCCGCACCAACGCCTTATACAATCTCAACATCACTTCCCAACTCCTATATTCCATGCAATGATTGATAAAGGCCAGCATACTAAAAGCCTTCTTCACTACCCTATTCACATGAGTTTCTACCTTCAGGGAACGATGTACCGTTACTCCTAAATCCTTCTGTATTCATCAATGCTCTCCCATTTACTACGTATGTCCTGTTCTGATTCTTCTTACCAAAATGAAGCACCTCACACTTATCAGCATTAAATTCCATCTGCCATTTTTCAGCCCACTTTTCTAAGCAGGCCAAATCCCTCTGCAATCCTTGAAAACTTTCTTCATTATCCACTATTCCACCTATCTTAGTATCATCTGCATATTTACTAATCCAATTCACCACCCCATCATCTAGATCATTAATGTATATAACGAACAACAATGGGCCCAATACAGATCCCTGAGGCACACCCATGGTCACCGGCCTCCAATCTGACAGACAATTTTCCACTACCACTCTCTGGCCTCTCCTTTTCAGCCAATGTTCAATCCATTTGACTATCTCAAAATTTATATCTAAAGACTGCCATGTGGTACCTTCCATGTGGTACCTTATCGAAGGCCTTACTGAAGTCCATATAGACAACATCCACCACGCTACCCTCATCCACATTCCTAGTCACCTCTTCAAAAAATTAAATCAGATTGGTCAAACAGGACCTTCAGCCCATAAAATCCGTGTTGAGTGCTCCTGATCAGACCCTGTCTATCCAGATATTTATAAGTACTATCTCTAAGAACTTTCTCCATTAATTTACTTACCACAGACGTCAAACTTACAGGCCGATAATTGCCAGGCTTCCTCCTTGAACCCTTTTTAAATAACGGAACCACATGCGCAATACGCCAATCCTCCGGCACTATCCCCATCTCTAATGACATTTGGAAAATTACCGTCAGAGCCTCTGCTATTTCCTCCTTTACTTCTCTCAATGTCCTGGGGAAGATCCCGTCTGGTCCCGGAGACTTATCCACCTTTATATTCCTCAAAAGCCCTAACACTACATCTTTCGTAATCACTATATTCTCCATATTTACCCAATTTGCTTTTTTTTTTATCTCACATCTCCCAATATCCTTCTCCTTGGTGAATACCGAAGAAAAGAAACTGTTCAATATCTCCCCCATTTCTCTAGGCTCCACACACAGTTTTCCGCTCTGATTCTCTAAGGGACCAATTTTTTTTTTTCATTTTTTAAAATAATAATCACCCCCTTTTATGTTCTTGCAATTAGCAATATTTGTCTCACCTCATCGCTGTGGCTCGTCAATAACAAACCCATCAGCCAACACTGATCCACAAACCATGAGTTGAGAAATATTGTTTAACAATGAAATCTGGTTCATTGGTCATTTCTTTATTTTCAATTAATAATTCCTAGGGACATTTAATGTTGGACTAATGCTCAGATTAATGCTTTTCAAATATTTGTAGAAAATCCTAATTGGCTTTTGTACTCCAATTTTTATACACTCTATTTTTCTGACCTGCCAATAATACGGTTTGCCTCCACTTGTAATACCATCTATTCCCTTGTTAATATGGATTTTCCCACAGATGCCCCGCACCACTGAGATCTATGTTCACAGGAGTGGCAGGACAGCTAGAGTCACAAAAGCTGGTCTTGCATTGATGTTAGTTGGGCCAGGGGACATGGTCCATTTTAAGAAGATATGCAAAGCTTTGGGCAAAGATGAAAATATTCCCCTGTTTCCAGTGCAAGCTAAATGTATGTCTGCAATAAAGGTAATGTCTGCTCCACTTGTCAGGTTTGCACCATAATCAGTGCATAAAATAATTAATCATGGTAGAGCAATAGTGAATAATATTTTGCATTAACTTAAAAAATCAATACAGGTGTCCTGTAAGAATTGAATCTCATTTTGAAAACCTAAAGTACTCTCTTTAATTTTCTGTTCCTTAGCTGTACCACAAGAGCAAGCTATTTCTTCCTGAATAAAAAAGTATTTTGTAAAATAAATGTTAATTGAATTGTTACATGTGCTGTAATAAGCTTTGATTTGCATGTTTGCCAGGTGAGTTGACTAATGCAGCAATAGGTAGTGCAATAACAAAGAAAGAACCATATAGGCAATAGCGTAACATTTAAGTCAAATGATACAGGTTATAAAAAGTATAAAAACAATGCAGGGTATAGAAAGAAATAATGAGAAAGAGTGCCAGGGCATCTTTTGCGAGTGGGAAATCCATTTAAGAGTCTACTAAAAACATGAAAGAAGGCGTCCTTGAAGCTGGATGTTTGTGTTTTCAAGTATGTACATTTATCTTCTGCCCAAAAGAAGAGAGGACAATACAAGCAGAGTGGGATGGGCCCTTTTAATGTTGGCATATTTCCAAGACAGCAGAAGGGTATAGTCAAGAGTCGAAGGAACTGTGTTTGGATTGCTTGTTGGTCTGAGTTCCATTTTACTACTTTTTCTGAAGTGTCTTATGACTTTTGGAAAGAGTAGTTCCCCTACCAAGCTGTGATGAACCCAAACAGGATACTTTCTGTGGTGCATCTGTAAAAGTTGTTAAGTGGCCTCAGACTATGCCATATTTCTTCATGCTTTGAGAAAGTGGTAGTTAGTGCATTTTCTTGGTAGCCATATTGATGTGGTAGGTCCAAGGTAGGTTGTTGGTGATATTTACTCCGAAGAGCTAGTAACTTTCCATCACCTCACTCTATCCTAGAATTAGTGATCAGCTCCTTTTTACTGACACTTTAAGTGGCAGAGAGGGAGGTAGAGAGCACAATGGGCAAGAGACCAAGAGAAACATGAGTGATACAGTGTTGGTGCTGTAGCTGGCAGCAGGGTGAGGGTGTTGAAGACATACCAGTTGCAGCAGATCTGTCTGTAGATGACCGAAGGAGGAGAAAAATAAGGTTTTTTTTTAATTGTCAATCGAAGGTGGTTAACAAAACGATCTCCCAGCGTGCACCCGGTCTTTCTGATGTAGCCACATCAAAAGAACTGGATGTTTCATTAAGTACCTTCCCTCTGACCACTGCAACAGCAAGGACCTCCCATCTTAATTCTGCACATCCTTGCCACACCAGCACGTCTGTTCATGGCCTGATGAACTGCCAAATCGAGGCCACCGACATATTGGAGGAACACCACCTTGTATTCCACTTCAGTATCTGTAACCATTTTTAAGTCACTGCCCCATGTAGATGTCCTCGATGGAGTGAAGTCTGGTGCCTGTGATGTTGCAGGCTGAGTTAACAACCCTCTGGAGTTTTCTTTTACTTGTCCTGAGATTTAGCACCTCTGAACGTTACTGAACATATTTGACAAACTAGCCCATCCATCCCTTTTACACTATGGGAGTCCCAGTCAATGTGTGGAAAGTTGACAATTGCCTACTATCACAATCTTACAGCTATCTGTTATCTCTGCAAATTTGCTCCTGCAAGTCCTGCTGACTATTGAGTGGTCTATAATAATCTCATCAATGTCATCCCTTTCTACTCCTCAGTTGTACCTAGAGAATATAATCTCTGTAGATTAGCCCCCTATCCATCTTAGCATGGCCGTGATATTCTCCCTCACTAGCCACGCCACCCCTCTCCCTTTCATCCCTCCCTACGTTTAAACAACGGTACCCTGGAACCGCGTGCTGATTCATGCTCCAAGCTCATCTGCATTTCCTACAATATTCCTTGCATTGAAATAGAAGCAATTCAGAAAATTATTCCCACCATGCTCAACCTTTCTATTTCTGTAGGCACTCTGGTTCCCACCCCCTTCAGCTTCTCGTCACCAAGCCAATTTTGGATCTAGTTTCCAAACACATCCATGACCCCAAGCCCCTTAACCTCTGGTCGAGCCTACCATGTTGGACTTTGTCTGGACTATACTGGCCTGGAGGATGTATTTTCATAACAGTTAAATAACAAGAATTTGTTCTAGAGGGAATCAGCAACACATCTGTTTTTACTTTAAATGATTTGAGTCTATGGCATGACAACAGGTAAAAGCAATTCCTATCATTTCTGGGATATAGTGAAAACTTGTAATTTTGGGGGGATTACAGTGAGTCAGATAGTGTGGGAGCTGAAGTAGCAAAGCAGCTGTGGTGCTTCAGCCTCCTGATGGTGACAGCTCAGTAACTCCTACCCACGTCCTCAACTAGCAGGATCTTTTCACACACGTAACATCAAAAATGACATGGGAACAAAAGCTGGGTAAAATTGTGGTAAATATTGTAAACATAGTACCTAATTTCAAGTATCCTTCTGTATCTTATTTTAATTACTCTCCATAGCATTCAAACCATGATGACCTACCCTAGTCAGTTTTATTTATTGAATATTGTGCTTGTTTCTCCTTTGTAACCACAGATCTTCAGTTAGAACTATTATATTGATGTCAGACCAATGATCTGGTGAATTTTGTAAGCTAATTGATAGCAACAGTAAAAATTAATTTTAACTAAAATGTAATCAATATGTGTTCATTTAAAACCTTAGTAAAAACCTTCCAGGGATCTTCACTGTTGTGCTAAATAAATCAACACCATGGCAGAATATAATATGGGGACAGGCGGCCAAAATGCTTGGTCGAAGGAGCAATAGAGGTGGACCCATGTGTAGGCAGGAAATTCCTAAGCTTAAAACCAAGACCAGGCCATAACAACTTGAATACATCGATTAAAAAATCAGTTTCATGCAAGGCACCTAAATTGGAAGAGGACAGCAGTTTAAAGATAACTGGGAAGAAAGGAATAGTAGTAAAGGTAAGGAAAAGCGCTTGAGTGTAACAAGTGAAAAGGATGGTGTGAGTTTGGAATGAGTGCAAGCCTACCAATGATGCCTGGCAGCCAGAGGAGTATTAGAATATTCAGATTGAAAGCTAGCAACGATGTGATTGAGACTATCATTCATAAAACAATATTCATTTATTTGTATACTCATCCTGCATATGCATTGTTTGTCCATATGTGTGTTATGTCAGTGTGGTTTGCACGGAGGGCCAGAGAATGCTGTTTTATCAAGTTGTACTTTACAATCAATGACAATAAATGACTTGAAACCATTGGCCCAGAGTTCAAAGATTAATAACTTATATTTTCAACTTTTTCTATTTCCCCTAAATATTAATTCTGGAGTGAAAAACAAATGCTTACAAACTGCAGAGCATTTCCAATGTTCAGTTTTTCCTTAAGTGACATGCTTATTGTGTTCTTCATTCAAGCAGGCTCTTGCGTCCTTGAAAATCAATTGAAGTAGAATTTCCCAGCAACTTCTGTACAAGCCAAGTATTAATAGAGCAGCCTTAAATTCATCAGTTTAGCAGCAACTGGTTTTGATAAAATCAATTTTTCATCAAATGGATGAGTGATTTAATAAATAAAATGTGCTTCAACTGTTAGAACAATTAATCCTGTTTAAAAGTCCAGTCTGGCTGGTGCTATTTTCTCTACGAATAAAACCAAACAGTAAAGGCCCAGAGGCGAGAGTTCATCTCAAAGTCATTATTGTGTCACAAATAAGACAAGGGTAAATGGAATTCTACAATTTAGCAAAGGGAGTAGATTCAGGTGGAAGTTGAGCTAAAACACTTCTAGCGTGCTATGAACAGTTCTCTGCACCTCTGGTTAAGAAGGGTGCAACATAAAAATCACTAAATTTACAGTTGAGTTCCAAGGGCTAGATTGCAGGGAGGTTACACTAATAGTGGGTGTAAGAATTTAGAAGGTTAATAGGTGATCAAATTTAAAATGTTATGGGAAACCAATAATGGTAGGTAGAGGGCCGCATCTGAAAAAATAAAGCCGGATCAATTTGGACGTTCAGAAAAGCTCCTACATGCAGAAATTGATTCAAGGTTAGTTCATTTAAAATCTGAGAAAATTGACCAGAAGTATTAAATAATATGGGGTGAAAACTATGGCTACTGATTTAGGGTACATGTCAGTTGTAATCTCAGTGAGTGGGAGTTTTGAGTTTAACAGATTTTGCCTGTTTCTGTGTACCTCAAGTTTTTGATATTCATTTTAGCTTTAATTATCAACATTAACTGTGACCATCTGAGAAAAGACAAAACTCTGCTTCATCCTTTACAGGCACGTGTTAACATAGCTAGAAGCATAGAAAAGATGGAATTTCAACACAATAAAGCACAACAACACAACAGCTGGTTTCAGCGAGCTGCTGAAGCGCTAGAGTTGGATTTGGATGACAATGTGTTGATGGGTAAGCCACAACCTAATATTGGTTGGACTTTGTAAAAATAAAACATGCTATTGCTGAACAAGATGCACATACTTGCACATATATCCAGACATTCTTGCTTGAGATGCACTTCTGTCAATATGCTGTCATGCACTCCCCTCTCAAAACTGCACACGTCATCAGATAGCATCTCAAGAACCCGACTACAACGTCATCAAGCTGCCCGATTCCATTTACTCGAAAGAAGGAAAAAATATCCTACTTGGGCAATATTTAACATTTTTCATCGTGTGAAATGAGAATAAACAGTGGCATGAGATTAGTAATGGAAGCTGAAATGTCATAGTACTTAAAATATTAAATAATATTTAAGTAGCATTCTCTTATCATTTGGTTTTGAATACTTTCCAGATATTTCCATGCTTGTCTAAGCTTGGTCCTTTTACATGAAATGTTGATAATTTTGCAACTAGAAAATTATCTAAAAGTATATTTATCTACTGTTAGTCCAGAATTTGAATTTAGACTTAAAAGATTTTAATTCATGAGAGACTACCAAATATAAATTTAACATTAAAAAAAAACTATATTGCTTGCAGGTGAAAAATATACTGATACTGAAGAAAGTCAGAGACAAAGAACAATGAAAGGACTGAAGAAGGAACTTAAAAGGTTGCTTTTACAGCCAGTATTCAAGAACTATATGAAGACTAAATACCCAACACAATTTGGTGGGCTGGCATTGCCTACTCTACCACTGGCAAGCCAAGAAACAGCCTTAACCACCATTCAAAAGCATCAATACAAACAAAAACACCGATTATTTGAGCAAATATCTTGAGAGGTGTTAAGTAAATGATACAACTAGCTATTAGCAATATTATGCTGTCATGTACAGTGGCTACACCATTTATTGCATTTAATTAAAAAAAAACAGAACTTGTGCAGTACTTATCACCTTCAATATGAAGGTTAGGAGCAACTTCTTCATTTCCTCAATAAGAGGATTCAGATTTTCTGAAAGCATTTGGAAAAATTGCACATTTTAGCAGAAGTTGTTAAAGACTTTTGATTTCAAAACAATGACTAACAAGAGTTGTTACTAAAAAGAGCAAAGCTTATTTAGGGTATCTATTTCAGGGTGAAATACTCCCAACTCCTTATACGTGGGTTACTCCAACAGTAAACACTGAAATCCAATAACAAAATGAAAGTTTAAATATTTAGCTATTCCTTAAGCTTTTAGTCAAAGTGCATCATTTACTATTTTCTGTAAATCCCCTATGTAAAGCAAGATTAGGATGATGCAAAATAGATACACACTTGTATGGTAGGTGATTAGGTTGTCTCACTTTTAAACAATAATTTCATTTAAAATATAAAATTTTATACAGCAATCAATTTGCATATCAAATTAGTCACCATGAATTAAGTCTTTACAATCAGAGTCCAAATTAAATTCTGTGCATTTGCAAAGACAGGGTTGAATCGGAGTAATAATCTGAAATATCTGTGTAAATTGTGCATTAAAACATTGAATTATCTACATTGAAACTGCTAACATTGGATACAAGTACAATATTATCAAACATAATTAGTTTGTAATAATAACTGAAATTCCTAGCTGAAACTATGCTCTCTATGGATTTAAGGTGGTGCAAGGGAGGCATCTCAACCCACAAATCTTGAACAAACAAAAAAAAGACTTTAGAGGAAAATAAACTCAATCCTGTTCCTTCTAAAAGTAGGAAAATAATTGATTAGTCGACGAAAACTTTAGTGTGAGGAAGGGTCTGATGGAATTTTTTTCTGCAGAGCTGTATTAAATAGTACAGAGTTTTGTTCATTTCCACTATTATCATTACAAAATAATTCTGAATGCACTCAATTTCTGTTGGGGATTTGAACTAATTTTGTACCTCAAAAGAGGGGAAAAGCATGTGCTCAATTTATCTAATTGATTCGAACAAGTAAGACTGTTTTCCCACAAACATCCCACCTTCACCAACCATGGCCCAAAGCACTAAAATGGCATGGTGAAATTAAAGCTATTTGGTAGTGCTTGCTTTGTACAGTATGTCATAATGTCCTGGTTTGTAAAGTAGATGGATCAAAGGCTTTGATCCCTCTGGAAAGATATGATGGTTGATTTCAGAGTCTGTTTTGTCCATATATTCCACTTGGATTGATATACCCAGAGCTTGGGTCAGTGCAGTGATATGAATATGGTCACTTTCCACAGCCATTGGTTCCACTTCCTGTGGGAGGGAAACAAAGCATTACTACATGTCTAAAACAAGTTCTATAAGATCAAGAAAAAAGAAAGAAAATACCCCACCACATCTCTTATCACCCATCAATAGTCTTTTATTAGGAATCATCCTCTAATAAAGAAACAAACATTAAAAGTGTCAAGATAAACCATCTAAATAAATATTTTTGGACAAATGTCATTTTTGTTTTAATATAGTGTGAACTCCATTGGAAGGATACAAGCCTTTCTCCAGATCCAGAAAGTTATACAAATTGGTATTCAATGAGGAAAGGATTGAAAAATTAGTCTTTCTAAGTTAACAGTAATTTATCAGGATCCCCTACTCAAACTATGACAAACTTCCAAATATTTTGTTTTCCATGTAAAAAGCATCTTAAATGCTTTTAGTAAATATCTTTCCCTCTGGGAAGAACAATTCTTGGTAAATCAGAATTATGATACATCCTAAATCGATATTTCATTTTTTCCCATTAAACCTTATGAGGACAGCAACAATTAAGAAACTGGATCAGATCTCAGTCTAATATGGCAAAGATGACATTTGTGGCATTGCAAAGTTTCATTACAACACGGATAGGTCAACATATATTAATTAGTTCAGGACCTTTTATTTAAAATACTGTTCATAATTATCCACATTGTGTATTAATAGTATTTATCAAGAAATGTAGCTTCTGATATTTGACAGTCGGGTCCATAATCAATTAATAAAACCAGTCAATGTAACCAATTCTAAAACTGACCTGAGCACAGAAGTCTTTAATACTTATGCCTCCTTCGAGGAAAAATTCAAAGAACTCGGACTGTTTCTGCAAGCATGCGGATGTTAGTAGTCGAAGATATTGCACTAAATGATCTGAAGCACCACGATCATTGAAAACATCAAGAAGCTTAGAGACCGAACCATCCGTTTCTACCAGGTCAATCACATCCATAAACTAGAACCAGAGAACCTAACAGTAACATCTGTATAATGCAATTTTTTTCTTAAAAAGGAAACTATATAGACTCTTAAACTTTGAACAATTAGCAGCTGATTTTGACCAATATTGATCAATGTGTGTTAAGCATTTCTCCAATAAAAACTCTTGAGATTAGATACCATCAAATACACTAAAAGTAAGATTTACACTGGATTTATATATTAAAAAAAACAGTGCCTGAAATCCAAAACAAAAATACAAAATGCAATAAGTGGTCAGCAAGTCAAGCAGTATCCACAGGGGAAGGAAATAGTTCATGTTTCAGGTCAAATTACTTAGAACTTGAAAAGTAATGTAAACAATGTGTTTTCAGTTGCAGAAGTCAGGAAGGGGTGGTGGAGAAAACAGAGTCTCTAATAAGGTGCAGGCCAAAATTTCAGGTAATGATTTAAAAACTAACAGCTGGAGACAAGAAAGAAATTGAAAGAGAATGGTATGGCTACATCTACAGAAAGAGAAAAATAGCAGGTGTTAGGTCTCCTGTGTGAGAAGCAGAATGATTGGTGGAGATGGAAGAGTGGACCAAGGAATCCCAATAGTGGAAATGAGAGGCATGTTTGGTGATGGAATCCTGTTATATGTGGCAGAAATTATAAAGGATGGTATGTTAAATGTCAAGCCAGGTGGGGTGGAAAAGAAGGACAAGAGACACCCGTGTTCTGGCTAGAGAGTCAAGAGAAGAAGTGCATGGAATTAAAGAAGTCATTGAGAACCATGTCGATACAATCTTGCTATTCTTCCTGATGGGATCAAATATCAAGTCAGGAAAAAAAAACCTTCAGGCTCAGGCCACAACAGGTGGGGGCCAGTTCTTTACAATTTAAATTTAGACATAACAACACAGTAACAGGCCCTTCCAGCCCAAGAGACTATCCCCCAAATACTCCAATTAGCTGACAGCCCTTGCACATTTTGAAGGGTGGGAGAAAACCCATTCAGACGTGGGGAGAACATACAAAAACCTTACAGACAGTGCCAGATTAGAAGCCAGGCACTGAAAGTATTGCGCTAACTGCGACAGTGTCCATGCCCACAGAATAAATCAATGCACTGGTTGGTTAGAGATGCCAAACCTAATAGGACCCCGTTACTTTGGTTGATCATTAAAAGCATGTCCTTGGGTTTGAACTGAGACCAATTTAGATTGGCCTACACAGGTCAGTTTTTAGCCCAGTTTAAATCCACATTGTGGGGGGGATGAAAGGCACTTTCACAATTGTGACAATTTGAGCAGCTGAGACAAAAAGGCTGTAATAAAGATCTTAGATGTATCATGTTTCACAAATGAAATGACTCACAGTTCTGAATGAATCTTCATACGTCTTTTCAGCAAATCCAGCAGCTAAAAGTTCTTCTCTACTTGTTATTAATTTCTTTCTAAGTCTAAATTAATTAAGAATAGATTACATTAGGTGAAAATTGGCATTAATGCAAACACTATACTATACTTGGCAAATGATGATTTTCCTCTCTGTTCGCGAGTGGCCATCACAAACATTTTCCATGCAGTGGACAGAAAATTCAACGATTTACTTGAAATCTTCAAATGTCAATACTGTAAAATCTAAATAGTTCCTTTTTCACCTGGCATATATTTATTTTCAGTACCTCGACTGGCCCAGATGACGTCACATGAAATCTAGGGTGAGTTGGATAGAGTTGGTTTAGTCATAGAATATAGAGGACAGTGATAAATGGGTTGTGCTCTAACCAGAGATCTGTGTTCTGCAAGGTCAGTGATGGGGACTCGGATTGTTTGTCATTCACATTGATGATTTGGTTGAAAATGCTTGCAGAATGTTTAACAAGCACACAAATGAAATGAGTTTGGGTGGAACGGTGGTCAATGAGGTACAGTAAGGTGGCTCCCTTTGTTGAATTGGGGTACAGAGGCATCTTGGGATGCACATCCAGTGCTCCCTGAAAGCAGCAACACAAGTAAATATGGTGGTAAAAGGAGGTCTTGCAGCTGGTGTGCCTTTGTTGGTGAGAGCCTGGAATGTAAAAATGTAGAAGTCACATTGCAGCTATACAAAATTTATTTCATCCAGATATGGAATATTGTGCATAATTCTGGTTGCCAACCAAGTATGAAGAGGTTGAGACCTTGGAGAGAATGAAGATGTTCACCAGAATATTGCCTATATTGAAGGGTATTTTCTTGTTTTCTCTGAAGCTTCAGACATTTGAGAGCATAGGTTAAGGTGAGGAGGGGGTGGGGGAGTTTGTTGTTTTAAAACAAATGCCATGAATGCACTTCTGGGGGTGGAGGGGTGAGAAATGGTAGGAGGAGTTTCAATAGCGATGTTTAAGGGATATTTAGACAAGTATAAAAATAATGGGTTGCGTGCCGACAGATGGGATCTCGAGATTGGCATCATGGTGGGCTGAAGGGCCTGTACCTGTGCTATACTTCTATGTAACTGAAGTATGAACACATCACCACCGTCCAAAATCTCCAAAACAAACTAGAAGAAAAGCCTAAGCAAACATTTTGTAATAATTAAACGCCTACTTTTTCATTCCCCTGCTGAAATGTCAACCAATAGCTACTTGATCATGAAGGATTCAATTTTTTTTTTAAATTTGAGATTTCCTATATTCATATTACCATTGCCAATATGTACAATTAGCTCTGATGGCAACATTTTATGATTAAAATGTAATCATACAGGCCTTTGAGTTTTCATTTAACTTACTTGGTTACATCTGGTTTAACTGCAATGTAATTAATAATGCCAACATTTAGCACCACAGATGCATCAGCAATATTGCTTATAGAGAATGGCTGTTTGAAAAACTACTCCAGGATTGTGGAATGATGCAGAGCAAAACAATGAGAACCTCCTACATGATTTAGAATAAGCAGTGCCCAAACATCTTACTGCAAACCATAGCCAGCTTCGGCAATAGCATATCATGTCCATCAATGTTCACTCCAATAACTCACATGAGCTGATAGAAAATGCCAAGAAGCTCCAAAAATATGTTCTGGCATAAGTATTGCCATTCTGCCCTGGGGGCCTCATATGTAGTTTTTACTCAAATTAGTGAATGTCAGTTGGATTCTTGGGATTGAGATTAAGAAGAAATTTCTCCTCCCTGAGGCAAATTAATCCAGTATTCTTCATCCAGGAGTTAGGAAGCCTCAAATGACGAGTATATTGAAGACGGGGGTTGTGATGAACACACAAAAATGCTGCAGGAACTCAGCAGGTCTTGCAGCGCCCAAAGGAGGTAAAGATAGTTTACTGACATTTTGGGCCTGAACCCTTTTTCAAGGTACAGGTAAAAAACAGGCAGATGCCAGAATTTAAAAACCTGGAGAGAAGGAAAGAAGGCCGGGGAAGAGCACAGACCAACAGACAAAAGGTAATAATTGGATATGGATAGGAAGGGGGAAAATTGATAGGGGAAGGAGTAAGTTTGTGAATACAGATATGGAGGAAAAGAGACATGGAAAAGTAGAGGAAAGGAGAAAATGGGATAGGGAGCTAACAAAACCGGAGGTCAATTCTTATCAATTCTCATATTTCCTGCTCTATCCATGTTCAATTATCACCGTTTGGTCCTTCCCCAGCATAATTCAGGCACCTGCTGTATTTTACTCAAACCTTGAAGAAGCGCTCAGGCCTGGAACGTCAGTTATGGTCTTGGGCTCAGGCCTTAAATGTCAATTATAGATCTTTACCTGCTATAGACGCTGTGAGACCTGCTGAGCTCCTCCAGCATTTCTGTGTTCTCACTACAATCACAGAGTCTGCAGACTTTTGTGTTTCACTCAAGGCAGGTTGAAAGATTTTTTGGATTAATAAGTGATATGTGGTTTGTGCAGTAAAAGAGCAGCCACAATCAAGTTAAGCAGGTGCAAGGATCAGAATGGCCTACTCTAGCTTTAATTTATGTACATAGTTGAATCACTGAATTAAATCGGAAGCCACACGGTGTTCCATTAAATGCCACTGCCTATTAAAATACATACTCGTCCAGATGACAAGTTTACAATGAACCACTGCTGCAATTTAAAATCTTTATTAATGGACACTTTGAAAGCTTCCCATTATTTGCCATCCAATACCACTCGTTCAGGTTATCGGCATGCAGCATTATCTGAAGCAGATTAAGAAGCATCCATGCTCTTGTAAATTTATCCCTCCCTCCATGTCAGAATGTCTGGGCAATCAATTTGTGTTGATGTTTCAGAAAAAAAGGCTATTAGTGCCACCATTCCAGTATAATGCAGCATTCTTTTACTAGTGGAATGCCAACTTCTACACAATACAGAGGAAAAATACCTAAATGACTTCTAGGTTTTGAACGCAAAACCCAATTATAATTCTACGCAAATGTACCAATTTCAAATCAGGTGTAATACCAGAGACCATTTCTCTATTCAAGGGGAAAACAAAATTAGTAGATTTACAAACAAAGAGCAGAGGAAGGACATTAATTTTAAGACCCAGCAGAGACAATAAAGGGGTAAATGGCTCCCTTCAAGACCTTCACAATTTCATTCTCACAAAATAGAATGAAACGGTCTTGAAACATTTGCTGGGGCAAGACAATACAGTGCATCTATGCTGTGTTAATGGCTGATGTCCTTTACTTCAAAAACACACTTCTGTTTATTTGCTACTTGACAATTTCTCTACTTATGTATTATTCTCCAGCAGAATATGGAACAGCAACCTCAAAACTTACTTTTTCACTCCATGGTTATTTCCAAGCAGTGATTCCAGATAAGCAAAGCCTAGTGCCCGATAAAAGCAGTTTCCATCACCAAGTGTCCTCCTGAAGAAAGCATACTTTCTACTGATATCCTGAATGAAATAAAAATAGCTATAAACATGTGAGCCGGCATAAAATAATTCTCAATATTTTCAACATTTCAATTGTACGTCTCACGTTTTTTTTTCCAAAATCTATTAATTAGAAGTAGCTTTGTGCCCTTCCAGTAACCTTGAGATACAGCACTTTTATAAAATAATTATGTCACACAGGAGTAAATCAGATAGATAATTAACTGATATTCTCTCATGGATAAACTGAGAGGATCAAAATTATTTTGAAAGCAGAAGAGCCAAAAAAAAACCATCCAATTTTTAAACAAAAAAAAATGTTTGTACAAGTTTAATTTTGTGGTCGATTCCTCGTCATTTAACTTGAAGAATTTGAGGGTTGAAATTGAGACAATGGGAAAAGTATCCTTTCTCTCCAGACATAGCAAAAGGAATATTATGAATCTCCAAGCAATAATAGATGCACAAGTTTGGGAAGCTGGATGAGGCAAGTATTCTTTTTTTTAAATGCCAAAAATCTGCATTTCTAACAAATCAAGGGCATTTTTGATAAGGTTTATTTTTCCGGTGTAACTTAATTATTCTCAATTAAAGAAGCAGATTTCACACATCAAAAGTGAGTGGTTGAATGGCCAAGGTTCCCTGCATTCTGAGGATGGTCTGCACTTCAGACAATCTGGATATTCAGCTTCTGTATTCATTTTCCAGGACCTGCTCCTATCCATTGCACCATGCTTGCAATGGGTCTGTTCAGATTCCTCCCCACTCGTCCATGCTACTAAATCAAGTTTATCACCATCTGACTGTACACATAAGACCGATGAAACAGTGTTTCTCCAGACCACAGTGCACTCACATACACATAATAATCATGTCTTATTTTAAAATATATACATAAAAATTTTGGGATGATTTACTTGGTACATGATACACCTGGTTAAGTGATTCTGTTCATCAATCTCACCGCCTGCAGGAAGAAGCTATTTCCCAGCATAGCAATCCCAAGTAAAGGAAAAGGAGATCTTCTCAGCTGTTTTGATGATCTGCTCTGATAATTTGCAGTTTCCACACCACACAATGATGCAACCTGACAGGACACTCTCAACTGTGCTCCTGTAAAATGCTGTCAAGACGGTGATGGTAGCCTTTCTCTCCTCAACCTTCTAAGGAAGTAGAGGCACTGCTGCCCCTTCCTGACTAATAAAGGTCCGTGAGAGGTTGTCCGTCATATGCACACCGAGGAACTTTGTCCTCTCCACGATGAAACAATTGATGTATTATTGGAGATTGGTCGACCTTCATCCTCCTGAAGTCCACATTGAGACTCGGGTTGTGATTCATGCACCATTTTACCAGCTTCCAAAACTCCTCCCTGTAAGCTGACTCATCATTGATGCCTATGAGGCCAACCACTGTTGTATCAACTCCAAACGGTGATTCTGTTAGAATTGAATCTGACAGTACAATTGTGAATCAGCAGTGTGAACAGTCCTGAGGTGAGTCAGACTGACCTTAGTCTTTCAGTCAAGACGTTCAGAGTTCAGTTGCAGAGAGGGATGTTGAGTGTATCCACCAGCCTTTAAGGTATGATTGTGTCGAACACCAAGCTGAAGTCAATGAACAACAGTCTGGCATAGGAGACATTGTTCTCATGGTCGATCAGGATGGAGTGGAGGGTCAAGAGTATAGCATTATTTGTTTAACGGCAGGCAAACTGAAGTGGTTCAAATGTCACTGGAAGGTGTGATTTGATGAGCTCAATTACCAGTCACTCAAAGCATAATGCTGCCATCAAAGTTCCTTCTTCCAAGAAGTCACTGAGGGTCTTGAACAAGCACTTGAGTTTTCTTTTGCATTTAAGAAAGGAATTTATGTGGATCCAAATACAAAATGGGGCAAGTCAATAGTGCAGTTAATGAAGCAAAACCTCACTGCTCCAAAATTTTGGTCCAATGCTGCCTTCTGGGGTGTCTGTGTGGAGCTTGCACACTCTCCAGGGGACTCTATGTTAATTTCCAAATCTCAAATCAGTAGATTAATTGGCCAGTGTAAAATGCCTCTATTGTGTCAGTAAATGATGAAATCTGCATGGTATTGATGGGAATGTTGAATTAAATTGTATTAGTGAACAATTAATGCAAATTAGTGCTTATCAGCCCGTGCCCATTTACATGCTGGATAACTGAAGTGCTCTAACTGCAGGTGTATTTTCGCCATTTACACGATGTAAAAATATAACAGTACTAGTTAGAATTAGAAAAAAAATCAAAAGGAAATTCAACAAAAGTTTGGATAAAAGCACAAATTTTGCAAACACTCTAGACAGGCAGCATTGATAAAGGGAAAATATTGGTCCAATATGCTGGCAGTTTTATCTTATGTGTCAATAAATAAAGGAATATTGCATCAATGCGGAAGTTTTGAACTGCTTGGCTCATCTCACCCCTGGATACCCCTTAGAACAGGATCTTGTTTGAATTCTTCAGCAAATTCAGAATGGAGGGCCTGCTGCTGGATTCTGCACCAGGTTTGACTTAGCTGTGGATCCAAAAGCCCCCTATAAATGAATAGGGTTTGCAGGGCTGCAGGAAAGAGAGAGAAGAATAAGGCAAGTAACATCTTTATGTGTATTATTTCATGTTCATACAATAGTCCTTAAGTGAAACCTTGACAGAAACGATAACTAGCCAAACAAAGAAAAGGGCTTTGATAAGTGTCAGAGAAGGTGCCCCACACTGCTCCAGGTTGATCCTTTGGAGTATTTTTGCCTCTTAGCTCCAGTGATTGACCTTCCATGTTGAATGAAGCTAAGATCAGGAAAGTGGGTAGTGTAGAACAACCTTACTCAACAGGGCTATGCAGCCCCCCTCTGCCAGAGACCACAGCACATTAAAAGAGGGAAGCCATGGACTGAAATTGTTAATGGGGGGGGGGGGGGGGGGGGAAAGGTGTATAAGGGGGGATCAAAACTAAATGGATTAAATATTTTGGGGGGAAGGGAAGGACTTTGCTGCTAGACTTTTGTGAATAGTTGCCAAGCAACACCAGATTTTCTTCATTGTTCGAGGCATTTAGAGACAGCCTAGAATAACATAGATAAATGCAGAAAACCAACAACATTTTCAGAGCGTTTCTTCCTTCGACGTGATTGTGCTTGACTGACATGGAACCAGCTTTTGCAATGAACTGCCCTCCACGTAGTTTTCCTCTATGGTTCTATTGCCTTCAATCCCAGGAAATAAAGCACGCAGACCGAAATGTTTTGCTCTGTATTTCTTGCATCCACAAGCACACTCATTTTGCTTCGAGTTTTCTTGACAGGTAGTGAATGTAGGTCTCCTTCTGCTAGATTTTATTGAGGAAGGAATATATTGTTCATTCATTTCCATAAAATTTCCATAAGACCACTTTTGAGCTAAATTTCATAAGAAATGCTTTTGTTCTGCAATAGTTAATTTTTACTTTCAGAAATAACTTTACCCAAGAGTTCCTCGGCAAAATGTATCAGCAGCATTGGATGGAATACTTATTGTATACTTAGCTAAATCTTGTAAAACTCTTCTGTGCCCATGTGTTTGATTTATTTGAAAACATTTTCAAACTAAAGCTTGAGGCCAAACAAGCTGAAACAACATTTAGAGACCATACATAAAGAGAAGAAAGATTAACTCGTGGATTACTTCAAAGCCCTTAAGACCGTAAGATGTAGGAGGAGAAATAAGCTATTCAGCCGATCAAGTCCGCCCCACCATTCAATCATGAAATGATCCATTTACCCACTCAGCCCCACTGCCAGGCCTCCTTCCCTAGTTAATCAAGAACCTATCAATCTCTGTCTTAAATAGACCCAATGGCCTGGCCTCCGCAAATGCCTGTGGCAAAAAATACCGCAGATTTACCACCCTCTGGTTGAAGAAATACCTATGCATCTCTGTTCCAAATGGACACCCTTCAATCTTGTCCTAGACTCTACATCTACGCAGTCCACACTTTTCAACATTCAAAATGTTTCAATGAGATCCTCCCTCATTCTTCTAAATACCATCAAGCACAGGCTCCTCATTCCCGGAATTATCCTTGTGAACTTCCTCTGAACCCTCTCCAATGTCATCCTTCCTTAAATAGGGAGCCCAAAACAGCTCACAATACTCCAACCAGTGCCTTATAAAGCCTCAACATCACATCCCTGCTCTTGTATTCTATTTCTCTTGACACACATTTGCCTTCTTCACTGGTGGTCTTCCCAAAACTTCTTTGTTGTATATTAATGATTTAGATTATGGAATGAATGGCTTTGTGGCCAAGTTTGCAGATGACACGAAGGTAGGTGGAGGAGCAGGAAGTGTTGAGGACATGGGGTGGGGGTGGGGGGGGGGGCTGCAGAAGAAGAATGGGCAGAGAATTAGCAAATGAAATACAATGAAAGTTTACGGCCTTGCACTTTGGTATATAAAAAAATAAATGGACAGACTATTTTTAAATGGGGAGAAAATTCTAAATACAGGTACTCAGAAACAAAGAGACCTGGGAATCTGAGCAGAAGGTAAACTTGCATGTTAAGCCAGCAGTGAAGAAGGCAAATGTGTGTCAAGAGAAATAGAATACAAGAGCAGGGATGTGATGTTGATGTGATGTGATGCTGGTCTTTTCCCATAGTTTTGCCCAGAGGACCCCAAAGCCCAGCAGCAATAGAAATTCACCACGACAAATGGTTACTTAAACAAAAGTTGCTTTTAATTATCTTTAAACATGAAAGCAGGATCAAACTCTAATTTATTACTATTAACTTAACCCCCTTCTAATTCTAAGTGCACGTGTATGTAAAGTGTGTGCAAGTTCAGAAAAGTTCTTTGATTCACAGTCCAATCTCACTTCTCACTCCTCCAAGTTCACCGGTATCAGGCAATTCTTATACTGTGCACAGAATTTAATATTTATGAATCTTTACCAGGCTTTGGTTCTTGAAAGGTAAATGGTTATTGCTCAGGAAGGTTCTTGTCAGTTTTCAGAGAGTAACTGATTCCTTCCAATCAGCCACCCCAGTGTCCCGCCGAAAAAACATGCCCCAGCAGGGTCCCCCAGACAATAACCTCTTTCTTTCAGGTCATTACAGAGTTCCTTTTCTGTTTCCCTTATCTCAGGTGAAACATTATACAGCCAGCCATCTCCTCTTGAATGGGCCTCAAGGCCTTTGAACAGGTTGAACTAAGAACTCACAAACTGACTTCAAAATGGGGTTTTCCACAAGTTTGCCAGCTTGTCCTGTTCCAGTCCCTGCTGCTGCTGCTGAACTGTAGAACTCAATTCTCTCTCTCTCTCTCTCTCTCTCTCTCAGAGAGACTGCAGCACCGGACCCAATCTTCCAGGTCCGTTCATCTGTGGCTTTCCAAAACAATAATCCATTACTCCACAGTATGTCCAATTAATATCTACTTGTGAAGTCCTTCAGAAAAGCAGTTTCCATCATCTTTACAAAGGCACTGGGAGCCTGGACTGTCTGGCTTGAGCAGAGCTCTGGCATTTTAAATGAGATCCGTGTTGTGAAGTGTTTGGTTTGTGACCCACGCCAAAAAAAAACCCACAATTTATCTTCCAAAAACATATCTATATATAATACAAAACACAACACAATCTGTCACAATGTCACAACAAGAGGTGACCTTCGACTATCCAATGTGGAGCCTGACATCTAAAGAAACTTGCACAGGTCCATCAAACTCAAGGATCTCACTAAAATGAGTAGGTACATTTCATTATGAGTTTACTATGGAACTTTGGCATCTAAAAGAATAAAAAAAGTTTGTATCTGTTTTGAGTGTAAACAGTATGTGTATTTCATTAAAAAATGGCCAAGATGTCCAATTAACACCAACCAACAGCTGGCCAAAGATAAAGGCAAATAAAAAAAGTCCAAATAAGTGGAAATAATTTAAGATGTATGTGAATTCACAGTCCCACATGCATGCAACACAATGATTCAGTAAATCCCAAACCATATCCAGTCATATCCAATTACATACATTACTGATAGTAATTATATAATAATATATAATATATATATTTCATATATAATAATTAATATTTGAAACAGTAGTGAATGCAATTAAAAACAGGAGTCTTGGCCTTCATAAATGCGTAATTAAAAATATTATACCTCTACTTTTTGTTGATAAATTCTGTCTTCAGGATGTTCATCTCCAAGAGCCCGTATTTCACTTTGATCAGAGACTATACAAACAGGTCCACACTGTTTAACAGAACAGAAAATAACACTTTATTAAACAACAAATTCAGTCCTCAAAAAAAATCATAGGAAAAATCCATGCTTATTTGCCCATTCAGATATATGCACAAGGTAGCAGGAGTGACCCACCAAGCCTCTTATGCATGTCCCGGCTCTTAATATAGAGCCATAGAAACTGGCCCTTCTATCCACCTTGCCCTTGCTGACCAAACCAGTTATATTTGCCTCTGTATGGTCCATTTCCCTCTAAACATGGTGCAGAGTAGCAAGCAGGGGGGTGGGAGCAAGCTGCTGGTGGAACTCAGGAAGTCAAACAGCATCAGTTGGAGAACAAGAATGGTTAATGCTTTGGGTCCAGACCCAAAACATTGAGCACTCTTCATCTCCCTCTGATCTATTCAACCTGCTGAGTTCCTCCAGCAGATTGCTTTTTTTTGGTCCAGATTCAAACATCTGCAGTCCCTCAGTTTGCAGAGTGGTAAAAATTGTTTACAATAATCACAATCTGACAAGAATAGACGATGCATATAATAAGCCCCTGTGAGAATCAGAGCAGGGGAAAATGGCACAAGCTGTACTTACGCATTACACAATTAATTTAGATAAATGTTGTTGAATCCTTCATTTTTACAATCTTGGGTTATTTTTGTTTCTACATGGTTTTATTTTTCAATTAAATATTTCATCACAAAGAGGACATCTTTCATTTATTTTCAGAAATTAAATTAGCCAGGAAATATGATACGACAAATGCAAGCAACATTCATAAATATTGCATTTCAGCACAAATAATGGGATTAACCTTCAATTTAAGAAAGGAAGAAGATGGAATAAAAACAAGAAAATATTTTTACCAGCTGGCATGGCATCAGTGAGACAGAAAAATCGTAGAATCTGTTATGAAGCAAGTGGTAACATGGCCAAAATCCAATGAATTATTGGAGGGAAATTGTGTTTGACAAATCTTTTTGCAACTAATGGATGAGGCACACTTCCTGTTATAATGTATTAGGATTTTCAGAAGCCATTGATAGGAGACACAGAGTATTAACAAAATTGGTGAATTCAAGCACTTGAGATTTTATACAAGCACAGATTTGAGAATTAGACAACAGCCAGAAAGCACAGTAGGAATAAATCGGTCATTTTCCAGATGCAGCCTGTAAGTACCAACAGGAATCTATCTCAATCAATCTATCCCAATGATATGGACTGTAACATTGCAGATTTGCAGGGGATACAAAAATTGGGAGGAAGTGTGGGATGCAAGAAGACTGCAGGGAGGCTTCAGAGGGATGCCCATATCCATGGCAAAAGACATGGCATATAATGACAAAGTATTGTTTTTTATATGGCAAAAGAATAGAAGATGTCAAAATTTAAACAGACCTGGTATCCTTGCACAAAAGGCACAGAAAAATGAATGGGTAGGCATTACAAGCATTTAGAAAGGTGAACAGTATGATGGGGAAGTTCAGGTATTGGAAGTTCACTCTTACAGAATGCACAAGTCACCTCAAAATACCTGGGCTATTGAATTAAAATTCACTTTTATGAAATTAAGAAGCTAGATCACTGGAGCCTCCCTTTCCTCTATTGACAAATTTATCAGGAGTGTTGCTTAAATAATTCTCAAATAATTATTGAGGATCCTCGTATTGTGAAGGATCGTGGCATTACTGACCATTACCTGGTCATAAGACACTCCACTTGCCAAGCAAGGTTTGGCCCCGCCCCACCCATTAGTTCACACCTTGCCGTTGGCTAATTTAAATTCCTTTGTACTTGGCCTTAGGCCATTGGCCTTTGTAATCTCTTGAACCTTGATGGCACTGAGCCATTGAAACACTTTAAATTACCTGGACTGGACCCTCCATCCCTCTTGTATTTGGCTACTGTAATCGATTAGTCTGTGCTGGCACCAAGCCTCTGTAAATGACCTCCCACACTATAAAGGGAACCATGTGAGCTCAACTCATCCTCTTTGCCATCTTCAAGGGACTACCATGCCTGGAGAAATTGTTGCTAAGATAGGCACTGTTATAGGGTTGAGAGCGTTTCAGTGTCCCTAGTAGCATCGAGCAATGCCTGCACTGAGTCAAGGGGTGGTGGCGGGTATTGTATTTTTTTCCTTGATTGTTGTATGAACCCAGTTCGTTCTGTCTGTGTGTGTGTGTGTGTGTGAGTGTGTGAGTGTGTGTGTGTGTGTGTGTGTGTGTGTGTGTGTGTGTGTGTGTGTCCTTTGCGATTTTCTCACATTCGTCTATAAATTGTGCGTGTGTTTAATTCCCAGTGCGATTTTCCCACCCTTGCTATAAACTCTGTGCGTATGTTATTCCTATTACCATTTTTCCCATGCTCGTCTTTTGTTAATAAAATCATTTACTACCCTCACGGTGTTTAGTGTCCTTGCTTTTGAGACACATCGGATCGGTTTTCTTACTCATTATCAGCTATCACATAGTATCTTACACCTGCTACCATCAGAAAGGAGGTACATACAGGAGCATAAAAATCAGGAGTGCCAGGCTAAGAAATAGCTTCTTGAAAGCTGTGAGAATGATGAACAAATTGTATCCCATAATCTTGGGTGTCTTATAAATAAAACAAGTAAATTCCAAATATTTACACATATTTATTTTATATGGTATTTTTATGCATGAAATTTTTATGTGCTGTGCATTATGTGCGTGCACCGAGGTCCAGATAATTGCTGTTTGGTCTGGTTGTACATGTATTCTGGCTCTCAATCCCATAGGATGATGATGGTTCCTTTCAGTCAATTTGTGGGGTTTGACATGAGGATACCTCACTCCTCAGAAAGGAACAGCATGGGAGTGAATGGATTTAGGTGAGTAGGGATTGCGCAGGTCCAGACCCACCCTCTTGACATCCCCTCCCAGATCCAGTGGCAGGGTGAGGTCCAAGACGGCTGGGGAAAGTTCTGCTGCAGTGAATGGCCAGACCAAGCTTCAATGCAAGGGATGCCCTTTCCATGCTTCACGGCACATGTTTGCTAGATGGCCGTTGATCCTACAAGAGGGTTTGTCTGCCCTTTGACAGATATTGTTTTTCATCCTGCAGGGTGTCTAGCCACTCTCCGCGCTAGGTAAGCCCGGTGGGGGAGCCAGTTTAGTCGCCGACCACTTGACCATGTGACAAGTAGTACATGGTTACTAGGTTACATGGTATCAGTAGTACTCCGAGGAGTGACCTGACCTGTGCAGTTAGATGATAATGAACTTGTTTCAACTCACATTTGTAGACGCAGGCACAGATGACTCAGGTTTGCATTACAGAAAACTGCCACGTGGTCCATTTACCAGGAACACATCTGTTCTAAAGACATCTAGCTCAATGGAGCCCTGATGTGAAAAATCTGGAATATAGTGCACAGCTCTTGTCTCACGAACAAAGAAATCATATATATATATATATATATATATATATATATATATGATACAACAAGTTCAACAATGATTCATCAGGTAGATTCCTGGGACGATGGTATGGTGTGCAGCATAAGATAACACAGTCTAGGCCTATTGTTGAATGTTTAGAAAAATGACCCGACTTCATTAAACGATACAAATTCCTTAGAGAGATGACAGAATAAATGCTTAGTGCAGTGGTTCTCAACCTTTTCCATCACTCACATACCACTTTAAGTAATCCTTTACTAACCACAGAGCACCTATGGCATCCTATGTGCCATAGGTGGTGTGCGAGTGGAAGCAAAAAGGTTGAGAAGCACTGGCTTAGTGGATGCTTCCCCCTGGTTAGAGGGTTCTGGAATATGGGATGCAATCTCAAAATAAGGCGAAAACCATTCAAGAAAATAAAGAGAAATTCCTGACAAAGTGAATTGGACAAAATTCCGTGGAGAATATTTGGAATTTTCCATTAAAGAGGATTGAAGGCTGAGTCACTCTCTATAATCAAGATAGGGATCCATTTTTTTTTACAATATTAAGGAATACAGGTTATGAATTTAGCACAGTTATGCGAAAGCAGCATAAAATATCAGAAACAGTCTTACTTTATGGAGCAGCAAATATGAGGGGATCGAAATCTGCAGAGACATATAAAGGGTGGGGTTGATGATGTTCTGGTGCATTTAATAAACCCAGCTCAGTCACTTTTGCATTTGAAGGAATGTTTAATACAATATGGACGTCTTTCTGGATATAAAGTTAATTGGGGGAAAAAGTGAAATATTACCGGTGAGTGAAGGAGATTATTCAGTTTATAAGAATATTATTAATTTGAAGTGGACTGATCGAATTAAATATCTGGGTATAATTTTAAATGTTAATTATCAATCTTTATATAAATTAAATTATGCTCCGTTAATGAAAAAAATTAAAACTGATTTGATTAAATGGAAAGTTTACTGAAAAAAAAGAAAGGGTGGGGTGAGTGAAATTAGCTGAAATTAGCACAGGCTCGACAGGCCAAATGACCAACATCTGTAAACCACCCCATCCTACCCCAAGCACAACTCTAGCCTAAGATCTGTCTGCACTACTTAATTTTAATTTTTTCCCGGAACAGACCTACACTGGTCACGGAGAACGTGTAAACTCCATCATGACAACATTGGATGCTGGAACTCTAATAATGCTGCACTAACTGCTACCCTAACTGTGCCGCCAACTCACACTACCAGCTAACTATGAATATTTATTACTGTTAATTTGTGTATTAATCATCCATTTTTATCTTCCTGTCATCCTGTTTTAATAATACTTAAATTATTGTTAGTGTATTCTATGCACCTAGGAATCTGAAGCGAGTAAGACTTTCGGTAAATCTGTACATTTCACGCATTTGACAAACTCTTCATTCATTGAACATTTTATGACTAAATCAAATATAACTGGTTTAATGTCATCAGTTGATTCCTATAATATCAAAAGATCTTCACAGGTTCCAACCTTCCATCCATTGAAGACATCTGGCCATGGTCAACATCATAAAGGATCCCCATCACCCTGGTCACAACCTCTTTTTAAAAAAATGTAATTTAATACATACAGCACGGAAACAGACCCTTCTGGCCCATGAGCCCATGGTGCCCAATTATACTCATGTGACCAATTAACCTACCAACCCCCTAATCCTTTGAAACATAAGAGGAAATCAAAGCACCCGCAGTAAGCCCACATGGTCACAGCAAGAACGTACAAACTCCTTACGGACAGCAGTGAGTTGAAACCTGGGTTGCTGGCGCTGTAAGTGTTGTGATAATCACTACACTCTTCTCAGTGCTATCTTCAGGAAGGTGCAGAAAAGAAGCCTAGGGCACATCACCTCGAGGTTCAAGAACACCTATTTTTCAACAGCTATCAGACTTTTGATACTACCCTATCTATAAGCTACCCCAACACCACAAAAAGACTTATTTGCATGACCGAAACACCACATTTTTTCTTGTCCTAACTGCAAATATTTATTTATCTTTTATATTTATGATAAGAAAGATATCAATAAAATTGAAAGAGGGCAGAGAAATTTACTAGGATGTTAACATAACATAACATAACAATTACAGCACGGAAACAGGCCATTAGGCCCTTCTAGTCCACACCGAACCAAACACCCCTTTCTAGTCCCACCTCCCTGCACAATGCCCATAACCCTCCATATTCTTCTCATCCATAGACCTGTCCAACCTTTTCTTAAATAATACAATTGACTCCGCCGCCACTATTTCTCCCGGAAGATCATTCCACACGGCTACCACTCTCCGAGTAAAGAAGTTCCCCCTCATGTTACCTCTAAACCTCTGCCCCTTAATTCTTAACTCATGTCCTCTTGTTTTAATCTTTCCTCCTCTTAACGGAAATAGTCTATCCACATCCACTCTGTCTATCCCTTTCATAATCTTAAATACTTCTATCAAATCCCCTCTCAACCTTCTACGCTCCAAAGAATAAAGACCTAATCTGTCCAATCTCTCCCTATACTTTAGATGCTTAAACCCAGGTAACATTCTGGTAAACCTTCTCTGCACTCTCTCCACTCTGTTTATATCCTTCCTATAATTAGGCGACCAGAACTGCACACAGAACTCCAAATTAGGCCGCACCAACGTCTTATACAATCTCAACATCACCTCCCAACTCCTATATTCCATGCAACGATTGATAAAGGCCAGCATACTAAAAGCCTTCTTCACCACCCTATTCACGTGAGTTTCTACCTTCAGGGAACGATGTACCATTACCAGGACTTGAGGAACTGAGTTACAGGGAAAGGTTAAACAAGTTAGGACTTTATTTCCTGGAGTGTAGAAGAAAGAGGGAAGATTTAATAGAGGTGTAAAAAATTAAGATGGGTATAGACAAAGTAAATTAAGTAAACTTTTACCCACTGAGGTTAGGGGAGAATCAAATCTGAGGACATGGGTAAAGGGTGAAGGGGGATAAGTTTAGGGGCAACATTCGAGAGAATTTCTTCACACACAGACCAGTAGGAGTATAGAACAAGCTGCCAGTTGAAGTAGTGAACATTGGATCAATTTTAACATTTAAATCAAATTTAGACAGAAACTCAAATGGGGCGGGGGGGGGGGGGGCAGTATGGAGGGACATAGAATTGGTGCAGTTCAGACTACAAAGACTGAAGAGCATGTTTTCCACACTGTAATGGTCTATATTCATTACCAATTTCCATCCAGAGGCAATTTAATGTATACCAGTGTTCACTTTACAAAAAGTACACATTTGGCTGTAATAAGAGGGAAATTCAGTGCATGTCATTATCTATTTCACAGTTGACTATTTCACATTTTCACATCTGCAATAAATTGGTGTCAATTACAGCAACAAAAAAGATTTACATGGATGGAACAGGTGATTCTCTGCTGAGATGGTTATGTGGATATGGGGAATCATGTGAAAAGCAAATAACTCAAACCCCTATCTTCCATGCAAACTGGAAAGACATGCCACTAAAAAAAATGATCTGTGTTACAAAATAGACCAGGGGTGGACAATCTACAGCCCGCAGGCCGGATCCAAATTTATCCGGCCTGCAACACAATGCAAAATTATCACGTGTACCTGACCCACCAATACAAGTAGTGCAAATTTTTTAAAAATCCAAAAATGGAAAAATGTTGTTAAATGTCGAAAATAGATGTGGAACCAAAAAGGACCAACAATATCATTACTTATATAAAAAAAATAAACAGCAAATACCCAAAAAGTTAATTGATGTTTCCCTGAGACAATCACATAGACATGGCTTGCACTAAGCAGTTAGTTCCGGGACTTGAATTGTTGCATCGTACTTATTCTTCATCAGAACTCGTTCTTGTTTTTTTTTTGAAAGATTCATGCCAGTTGTATGATAATTGAGCCAAGGTGAGTTTTCATTTTTTTTATTTCTGTTTCCTCAGTTTATATCAATTTTTTAAATTCAGCTAATTATCTATTTGATTCTACTTGTTTTATATTTCATTACACTCAATACACCTTTGAAGAGATATTGTCCAGGTAAAACTCTAGTCACGTACTTTCATTTACACTCAACGTTAGAATGAGTTTTAAAATTTTTATTTATATATTTTATTCATATGTCAAGAGTTTTTGTAATTTAATTCAACATTTAAAAAGTTTCACTATGACGTGAGATTATTCAGAATCGTTTATTTAGTTGTATTTGGTTCTCTGTCTTTGTGTAATTTTTTAAAGCTTTAAGTGAAAGTTATGTAAGATTTTCATTAATAATGATTTGATTGTTGATGAGATTTTTCTTCACCCCAGCACGGCAATATAATGCAGGAAGCTAGATGCTGAGTGCCAAAGTTTCCAAGAAATTTGGACCAAAAATTATTTCTTTGAGCAGCATTTTGGAAAACCTGTTTGCTTCATTTGCAATGGAAGTGTTGCTGTGAACAAGGAGTTCAACATCAAGCAGGGAACAAAATGTTCAAAAACCAAGGAATTGAGTGGACAAGTTAGGACAGATGAAGTTTGGAGACAGAAAGAAAGCTTGGAAAAACAAAGTTTATTTTTCATAAAGAAGAATGCTGAAATGAGAAGTCTATACTATATATGAGTTATGCCATATCAAAGCTGATAGCTGAATAGATGAAACCTTTTACAGATGGAGATTTTGTGAGGAGATGCTCGATGGCAGTTGTGATCATGGTTTGTCCTGAGAAAACGATCGTTATTCTCAGCGGCTAGCCTCTCTCGAAGAACAGTCACACCGCAAATCGAAGAAATGTCAGCAGATGTCAGAGGTCATTCATAGGACAACTGCGAAAATTTCCAGTTTTTTTTTCCACCCATGCTCGCCACTGCTCAACTTGCAGTCTTTGTTCGAGGGATAAGGTCAAGTTTTGATATTGTTGAGGAATCCGTTGTTAATCCCTATAAAGGACATCGTCACAGGAGCAGATATTTTTGCAGAAAACGATGGCAGACATGAACCTGGATCAGTCAAAGCTAGGGGGCATAACGACTGACGGTTGAAGAGAGAAAAAGCAGCAAAGACACATGAATGACCTTGGAATTACACACAATGTAAAAAAAAAATTCATTGCATCATCAGTCAAAGCTGGATCAGTCAAGGCTAGAGGGCATAACGACTGACGGTTGAAGAGAGAAAAAGCAGCAAAGACACATGAATGACCTTGGAATTACACACAATGTAAAAAAAAAATTCATTGCATCATCCATCAAGAGGCTCTGTGTGCAAAGTCTCCCATATTGAAGAATGGAATGGACATTGTAGTGAAGGCAGTTCATCTGATTCTGTCTCGTGGTTTGAATCATCGTCAATTCCAACGTTTTTTTATTGGGAGCACCTGCTGAATATCGTGACCTTGCTTATTGCTGTAATATTTGCTGGCTTCACTGTGAAATAATGGTTGAAAAAGTATTTGCCCTACATGAAGAAGTAGCAGCAATTCTTGAGAGCAAGCATTTTTGTGATCACGCTTGAGTTTCTGGCTTGGCATTTTCTGGTGGATGTTATATCTCATCTGAACAACCTGAACTTGCAACTTCAAGGGGGAAAATAAATCAGCTGATCCATGCGATGCTTGTGCACATTCCTGCCTTTGAAACAAAACTTCAATTGTGGGAAAACCAACTTTAAAAAAAAACCCTAATTTTGCGCATTTTCCCAATCTCCAAAAATGTGGACTGACTAATTTCGATACTTTTGTGATTGTTCTCCATGATTTGAAAGAGTTTTCATCTCGTTTTACTGATTTTTGTTTGTATGCAAGTGACTTCAACCTGCTTGCAATTCCATTCAGTGGGGATGTGGAAACTGTACCAGAACATTTTCAGATGGAACTTATTGAGATGCAGTCAAACGATCAATTGAAATCCAAACTTATTGCAGATGACCTGTCTTTCATTGACTTCTACAAAAAAAAAATCTTCGATATGGGAATTATAAAAACTTGGTGGAGTACGCAATAAAGATGGCATCACTGTTTGGCAGTACATACCTGTGTGAACAACTGTTCTCAAAAATGAAGTACACCAAGTACCACTTGAGAACAAATATGACTAATGCCCATTTAGATGATGTCTTGCTATTGACATCAACAACCCAATATCGAAATGCTTTCAAACAACAAAAATCAAGTTTCCCACTGATTGAGCTGCTTGTCTGTTTTGTTTTCATTATAACTAATTTTTCACCGTTTTGACTTTTATGTTTTTAATTTGTCATTTTAATGACTAACTCATGATTTTTGGTGCATTTCCAGTTTTGAAAATGTCCTCCCTGTAGTTTTTTGGAAGGAATACAGTTGATCTCATTGCTTGAACTTTTTCCTCCTTTCAATATTTTTATTAGTTTCATTGTATAAATGTTACATGGATACATGAGAATAAAAAAGAATATTGACAAATCTTGTAGAACTTTTTCGGTGGACTGTTTTTGATAAATCATGTCAGTTATGTTCATACATTGACTCTGCATGTACAATCGAAAATTTCGATTACATAATGTCTGTTTCAGTATTTATTTAATCAAATCAAATCAAATAGCTTTTTATTGTCATTGTACAAGTTATACAACGAGATTTATGACAGCAGTACAGCACCTGGGTACCCCTCCTGGGACCCAGGTGTGATTACTGGGACAAAGGTGCTGGAAGCAGAGGGATCTACCTTCAAATAGCCAACCTGGCAATTTAAGGGGGGTCCTGCCACCGCAATGACCCAGCACGTACTCACCGCGAGTACTTCCGGATGTTCAGGCGATGGCTGCCCGGTGACGCATGCCCGGTTGGCATCACCGGAATAAGCGGGTCGGGCATTTTCGTTTTCAAATCGCCTGTTCACGCGACCTAGGTAAGTCTAACTGGGTTCCCTGACTACCTCTGAGGTAGGTCAGGGACCCGGTTGGATCCCGACAGGGTTGACCGGGTCAGACCCTTTCTAACCGCCACGTAACCGGGGCGCTATCGCCCCATTTCACACGGCACTTTGAAAGGGCCCCTTTATAGTAGCATCAGTGCGGACCGCCATTCAACCACTGGCGCACGGTCAAAAGTTGCCGCCCCCGAAATAGATTAAGTTGACTTGATGAGCAATCATGACGAACACCGAATGAACCACCAAGTTTGGCTGCCAATATATTCTGTCCCATATTTCTGCCCTTGATATAGTTAAAAATACTCCACCATTTAATTTTAAAAAAAACCTTTGGGCACAGCCTATTTAGATGGTGTCTGCAGACATCTGTTTGGGTGGAAGGGCTTGCATCTCCAGAACTGACAGCTGATTAAGTTTGCCAATCGTCCACATTATGCCCTATTGCTCCTCAGGTGCATGCCCCATGCCAACAATATTCGGCCCATTGGTGGATGGTGCCAACCGCAATCATGTGCCTGCCTCATCCACGCAACCCCTTATCAATCTTGCAGCTCCATTCCCTTCCCCACCCCCCACCACACCTGGAGCGGAGGAAACTCTGGACTTACTGCGCCGTCCATTGCGCCCCTCGTAAGCTCGAGGCGCCACCAGCCGGCCGGCTCGCGCTCTGGGCTGACAAGCGGCGCCTGCCCCGGGATTGACACATTGCCCGCAAGCCTCTCGGACGCGCTCGCCCACCGTGTCCTGTCTCCGCCACCAGCCCGGCCGTGACCGGAAGTGACGCCGCCAAACAATCGACGGCCGGCTCCTCCCCGCAGCCAATCAGAGCAGCGCTGGCTCGCTTGCGCACGCGGCGTCCTGCGGGTGGCACCCCTTGGCTGGCCAGTGCTGTCGATGCCGTCAGTCCTGAGGGCAGGCGCCGTTCTTGCAGCCGCCTAGCTCAAATGCAGCACGTTAAATCAGAAGTACAACACCAAAGTCTGCAGCCACGTGGTTGAAGTAAAAACACAATGCTTTAGAAACTCAGAGGTCAAACAGAGTACTCGAGAGAGCAAAGATAAGGATACATCCCCAGAGCCCCGGGCTCAAGCAGTGTATCTTTATCTTTGCTCTATAAAGTGCACTGGCTTTCTGAGTGTCGTGCGATATGGAGTCCAGAGGACCCCAAAAACCAGCAGCAATAGATATTGTACTGACAAACACCACACCAGCAGTGCGAGTATAAGACAGCTTTAATAAACTAATATGTACACTGAGGTGTTGTCTCTCTGCAAGACCTCTTAGTGTACATATTAGTTTATTAAATTGTACTGACAATAACCACACCAGCAGTGCGAGTATAAGACAGCTTTAATAAACTAATATGTACACTGAGGTCTTGTCTCTCTGCAAGACCTCTTAGTGTACATATTAGTTTATTAAATTGTACTGACAATAACCACACCAGCAGTGCGAGTATAAGACAGCTTTAATAAACTAATATGTACACTGAGGTCTTGTCTCTCTGCAAGATCACAGTCCAATCTCACTGGTTGCAGACAATTCTTGTACTGTGCACAGAAGTCAGCATTAACGAAGTTCACCAGGCTTTGATGTTTAACAGGCAAAGGGTTACCACTCAGGAGGGTTCTTGTTGGTCTTCCGAGAGAGATTCCTTTTCCAGGACATTCACAACTGATTCTTTCTCAATCAGCCTTGCTGACAAAACTTGTCCCCTTCAGGGTTCTCTAGATGATCCTCTTTCTTTCAGATCACCTTTCACACTCCCAGTCTTTTCCTTTGACCAGGCAGCCTTCTAAAGTTTGCCAGCTTGTCCCTCTGGAACTGATTTCTGTGACTCCTTCACACCCTCCCTCTCTGAGAGCAAAACTGTTCATCCTCTGCCTGCAAAGATCACGTGCTCACCCAGGTCAGTTGTATGTCCATACTTTGTTGCTTTTTTCTGCAAAAGTACTGCGAAGATTCTGTGTTTGGAAATGTGCGTGTGCAAGCTGCTCCAGCAATTCCTCCCAAGCCACCTCTGTCACAAGTGCACTATCAGTAACCACCAAGACTAGGCTGAGGAAATGATAAGCTTTAATCTACAGAAGAACCTTGCTGGCCCGGAATCAGGTATAAGAATGGCGGGAAGGGAGAGGTGGCTCGATCTTTATGGCCCAGAACCATGGGGGAGGAGTCATGGGGTATGAGTCATCAGTTGGGGGCCAGCTCTATATATGCAGTAGTCAAGGGAGGAAACATATCACCACATTTATCAAATTTGTTTTATCCAAACTACCATCTAAAATTCTTTGCTTCAGCATTACAACAGGAGGTCATTCCATTGAAAATAAATCTGTGCACAGCTGTTCCACATATAAAAATGTGTGCAATATGTGTGGAACCTCTGCATTGCCATGAACAGATATTTTCAGATTTATTGTCAGAGTACATTCATGACCTCACATACAACCCTGAGATTCTTTTTCCTCTGGGTGAGACTGAATTACCACTTGGCAATGTAAAAAAAACTGACTCAAAGTACAGATGTAAACAAATAAAGAAATGTAAACAAACTGTGCAATAGAGAGAGAAAAGAAATCAATAAAATGCAAAAGAGTTCTTAACTAAGTCCCTGATTGAGTTTGTCATTGAGGAGTTTGACGATGGAGGGGTAGCAGCTGTTTCTAAACCTGGTGGTACAAGTCTTGTCGCATCTATTCCTCTTTCCTGATGACAGCATCAAGACGGCGTGTGTGCTGGATGGTGTGAATCCTTGGTGATTGCTGCTGCTCTCTGAAAGCCGTGTTCCCTATAGATGTTCTCAATAGTGGGGAGAGTTTTGTCTGTGATGCCCTGGGTGGTGTCCACTACCTTTGGCAGGGCTTTACATTCAGGGGTATTGATGTCCCCCTAAAAGACAGTGATGCAGTCGGTCAGCACGCTTTCCACCACACATCTGCAGAAATTCCCCAGGGTTTCCGATGTCATGCTAAACCTCTGCAAACTTAGGGACTGTTTGACACATCACCAGTTTAATTTTAGATCCGTTCTATTGAAACACATTTAATAACTGGCAAAGAGACCCATTTCAGGCACAATCACTTGAAAAAAATGCATCACTGAGAGAAGTTTTTTTAATACTTTTTATGATAACTCACTTGCTTACAGACACAATTTAGCTGATGTCACTTAGTTCATCAAATTCACACAGCACTAATGTCTTGGTGGTAGGAGACAGAGTGAGATGTGAGAGGAGAATTGATTTTCAGATTTGGAACACTGTAACCAAGTGTGCCGCAGAGATTGGTGCTGGGTCCACGGTTGTTTGTCATCTATTTTAACAACTTAGGTGAGAATCAACATAGGCATGACTAAAAGAGGTGGTATAGTGGACAGTGTATAACATTCTCTAAGATTACAACAGGATATAAAACAACTTGGAAGGTCAACAAGGTGCCATTGATAAAACTTGCACAAATGCAAGGTGTCGCAATTTCAGAAGTTAAACCAGGGTAAGACTTACACATTAAATAATGTGTCCTGAAGAGTGTTGTAAAACAGAGAGGCCTGGAGTAAATGGACATGGTTCCCTGAAAATGATGGCACAGGTAGTGAAGAAGGTGCTTAGAACATTTGGGTTGGGGCCCTAAGTACAAGATCTGGGACGTCGCGTTACCACTGTTCAAGACATTGGTGAGATCACACTTATGTGTGCAGTTCTAGTTGCCAAACCATAAAAAGAGTGTCATTAAGCTGAAAAGGGTGCAGAAATAATTCACAAGAATGTTACTGCATCTGGAGGTCTTGAGATGTTACATTTTGGGATGAGAAAGGCTGACCATTCTATTTTTCTTTCACTGAGTCTGCTTCTTCATGGAATTCCTACAGCCAATTATGTTTAGCTTCAGATTCCAGCATCTGCAGTTTCCTGTGTGACACCTTTAACCTTATTTTCCCCAGGAATAGCAGGTAATCTCCACATTCCAGAAATGTCCATTGTAAAATATGGTCATTCTTGTGATTGTGTTATCTCAGGTTTGGTTTCAGTCCGTATGAGGATTTAGGCACGATCCAAATCCAGAGTGTCATAGAATTTGATTGCATCTTTACTCGGCACTGATAACACTGCACAACATTGTTTTTTTTTTCAAATGGTTTGCTTCCTGTGTAATGGATGTATTAATGTTAATATTAAAGTTATAAAATTATATATATATTTTTGGTAAGGTTATTGTGGGTTTGGAACAGGATCACACACAAATACACAATACACTCAGAAGTGAGGTCATTTTTGGAGTTGGTGTGTCTTGGAAAGGGAGAGCAATAGAAGAATTGGTTTTAATCGAAAACTCAAGTACTATATGTGGTTCTTAAAAGCATTTTTGTGTACATTCAGCATTATGCTAGCAGCTGTTTTAAAACTCAAGTACCATTTGAGTGACCTGTGCAGATGTTTTGGAGTCATCCACCTATAGTTTTGGACTAAGATGAGGTCAGATATTTTTGAAAAAAATAAAACTGAATCAGTGATTATGTCATGTCACATGATTTTGAGAAAGGATACTGCTGAAGAGGTCAGGCATTTTGAGTTATTTAGAAGAAACATTGCCTCCTGTGAATACAGAATGCTTTCTCTGTCAAGAGAAGATGTTTCAAAATCCTTTGAAAAGGATCAGTATTCTTATTAAAAGAAGGAACCCCCCCCCCCCCAGTGATATTTTAAAAGAAAATAGCCACTCCGACTGGTCTTTTAAAAGAGAGGCAGCCTCATTTATGTCCAGAGGAATAGTCACTTTTGATTAATTCTGAAATCATTCTGAAAGATTCAGACTCTGTAACTCCTAAGGAAAATAAGAGGAAGTTTGAGGAAAATCACTTGAATGGAGGATTGAAGAATTTTGCTCATATTAAGGAACATTGTTTTGAAAATGACTCTTCAAAAGGAATTTGTGAGTTTTAAAGAAGTCTGATGATTTGATATTTCAAAATACTTCGTTATTGCTTTAGAGCAACAATTTTTTTAAAAATCTGATGCTTCTCTCTTGCTTCATAATTACTTCTGAACCACAATTTCAAAAGGTCCTCAAGTTCAACAAGATGTTTGAAACTAAAATGGACTTTTCCAGAATCAAGCTTAAACTGTAATAGTTTGGGATTTGATACATACATAACCATTTGCACGTAGTGGGGTTAAGGAAGAAAATGTTATGTCATTAATAGTTTAATAAAAACTTATTTTGAATTTATCATTATCTGGTGAATATCTCTAGTGTTGTTCCTTTGTTAGTTCTTAACAAGATTTGTTAGTTTGTAACACCTGAAAAAAAATTGGGGATTATGATCGGAATTTTTAAGAATAGAGTTCATTTCAGATTTGCTGTATCATGTAGGAAGTTGGGAAACATTAAATTAACATTTATTGAATTTTGTATGTTTAATCACATAATGATGCTGACACATCGCATTAGTTCAACTGACCTAAAAATATTTTGCCTTTGTATCAGTGTCCAATAGTCAACCAGCATTTATGGATTCAAGTTGACCTTCAATGGTTGCAATGTCCTGGTGAAACCTTTCACTATGTTCATCACTAAGATCAGTAGTCAAGAAGTCCAAGGGTGAATGCAGAAAATGAATTTTCAATGACTTTGCACTTCATGCTTTTGCATGCTTGACGTAGTCTTAAAATGTCTAAAAGGTGGTACATGATAGGAAAAGTTTAAGGCGATTTTCAAGATCTGCAGCCCATAATCCATAAAATACCTGCAAAAGTGTTCGGAAGCAATCTTTGTTATCCTGTATAATTAAAGGGCTGACTAACAAATATAAACCTGACTGATTAAAGCAACTTTTCATTATCTTTGCTTCCTTTGACTTACAATGGAGCTTATCATTTCTTCCTTTTTGTTAAAAAGTTATATCTTCAGAGTTTACCAAATTCTGCCTGGGAGTTTGAGAAAACAAAAGCCTGTTATATACATGGAACCCTCTTCAATTTCATTAAAATTCAAATCTACATACTTGGAAATGATACCATGGTCGTCAATAAGGAAGCGTACAGGAGGGAGATAAATCAGCTAGTTGAGCAGTGCCAGAACAACAACCTTTTGCACAACATTAACAAAGGAGCTGATTGTGGACTTAAGGAGGAAATCAGGAGAACATGAACCAGTCTTCTTCAAGGGGTCAGTAGTGGAGAGGATCAATAACTTCAAATTCCTGCGTGTCATCATCTCGGAGTATCTGTCCTGGGGCCTTCATGTCGATGCAAACACACAGAAGGCTATAGTGACTATACTTCATGAGGATTTTGAGGTGATTTTGTATGTCACCAAACAATCTTGAAACTTTCTACAGATGTACCGTGAAGAGCATTCTGTCTGGTATGGAGGTGCCAATACACAGGACAGGAAAAAACTCCAGAGTTATTAACTCGGCCAGTGAGATTATGGGCAATAGACTTCACTTCATCAGGGACATCTACAATAGGGGTGTCTTAAGAAGGTATCCTCTATTCTCAAGGACCCTCAACCCCAAGGCCATGCCCTCTTCACACTTATACAGTCATTGAGAAGAGCAAATTTCGAAGGAATAAGAAGGGATTTGGGGAGTATTGAGTGGGACAGGAAATTTTAAGGTGAGGGTGTAAATGAAAAATGGAGGATATTCAAAAAAGAAATTTTGAGGGTACAGAGTTGTTATGTCCCAGTGAGGATCAAAGGAAAGCTGGAAGTCATAGGGAGGCTTGGTTTTCGAGAAATATTAGAAATTTGGTTAGGAGAAAAAGGGAGGTGTACAAGAGGTATAAAGAACAGGGAGCTGACAATTTGAAGGAGGACTACAAGGAATGAAGAAGGAATCTTAAGAAAGAAATTAGAAAGGCCAAAAAAAAGGCACGAAGAGGCTTTGGCAGACAGAGTAAAAATAAATCCAAAAGGTTTCTATAAGTACATTAAAAGTAAAAGATTAGTGAGGGATAAAATTGGACCCCTTGTAGATAGTGAGGGTAGGCTGAGTGAGAAGTCAGAGGAAATGGGGGAAATTTTGAATGAATTCTTTGCCTCAGTATTCACTAGGGAAAAAAATATTGAACCAGTTGAGGTAAAGAAAAATAGTGGGTAAGTAATGAAGCATATAAGGATAACCGAGGAGGTAGTGATGGCTGTGTTGAAAAAGATAAAGGTGGATAAATCTCCGGGACCGGACAAAATATTCCCAAGGACACTCAGGGAGGCTAGTGGACAGATAGTGGGGCCATTAACAGAGATATTTAGGATGTCACTGGCCACAGGGATAGTGCCAAAGGATTGGAGGGTGGCGCATGTGGTTCCACTGTTTAAGGGTCTAAATGTAAACCTGGGAATTATAGGCCCGTGAGTCTGACGTCTGTGGTGGGCAAGTTGATGGAAAGTATTCTGAGGGATGGTATTTACAAATATTTGGAGGTACAGGGATTGATAGGGAGTAATCAGCATGGTTTTGTCAGGGGTAGATCATGCTTGACAAACCTGATTGAGTTTTTCGAGGGAGTTACAAAAAAGGTTGATGAAGGGAAAGCTGGGGATGTTGTCTATTTAGACTTTAGTAAAGCTTTTGACAAAGTTCCCCATAGGAGATTAGGAAAAAAGGTGGAGGCATTAGGTATAAATGAGGAGGTAGTGAAATGGATTCAGCAATGGTTGGATGGGAGGTGTCAGAGAGTAGTGGTAGAAAATTGTTTGTCCAATTGGAGGCCGGTACTAGTGGAGTTCCTCAGGGATCAGTCCTCGGTCCACTATCGTTTGTTATATATATTAACGATCTGGAAGTAGGGGTGGAGAATTGGATAAGCAAGTTTGCGGATGATACAAAGATTGGTGGTGTTGTGGACAGTGAGGAAGATTACTGTAGATTAAAAGGTGATTTAGGAAAGCTGGAGGTGTGGGCTGAGAAATGGCTGATGGAATTTAATACAGATAAGTGTGAAGTGTTACATTTTGGAAAGGCAAATCTAAATAGGTCATATGCATTAAATAGTAGGCTATTGAGATGTGCAGGCTGACTTCCAGGCCAAACATTTTGGCAGTTTCCGCAAAGCAGGACGTCAAGCGCTGAAGAGCTGGCTCTGAATGGGCAACTAAAGCGGCATCATCTGCAAAGAGTAGTTCACGGACAAGTTTCTCTTGTGTCTTGGTGTGAGCTTGCAGGCGCCTCAGATTGAAGAGACTGCCATCCGTGCGGTACCGGATGTAAACAGCGTCTTCATTGTTGGGGTCTTTCATGAATTTCATGAAGAAAACTGAGGTCCTCCATCAGCCAGCTCCCCACCATGACTACCAGCCCCCCCACATCTCCATCGGGCACACAAAACTCAAAACGGTCAACCAGTTTACCTATCTCGGCTGCACCATTTCATCAGATGCAAGGATCGACAATGAGATAGACAACAGACTCGCCAAGGCAAATAGCGCCTTTGGAAGACTACACAAAAGAGTCTGGAAAAACAACCAACTGAAAAACCTCACAAAGATAAGCGTATACAGAGCCGTTGTCATACCCACACTCCTGTTCGGCTCCGAATCATGGGTCCTCTACCGGCACCACCTACGGCTCCTAGAACGCTTCCACCAGCGTTGTCTCCGCTCCATCCTCAACATCCATTGGAGCGCTCACACCCCTAACGTCGAGGTACTCGAGATGGCAGAGGTCGACAGCATCGAGTCCACGCTGCTGAAGATCCAGCTGCGCTGGATGGGTCACGTCTCCAGAATGGAGGACCATCGCCTTCCCAAGATCGTATTATATGGCGAGCTCTCCACTGGCCACCGTGACAGAGGTGCACCAAAGAAAAGGTACAAGGACTGCCTAAAGAAATCTCTTGGTGCCTGCCACATTGACCACCGCCAGTGGGCTGATAACGCCTCAAACCGTGCATCTTGGCGCCTCACAGTTTGGCGGGCAGCAGCCTCCTTTGAAGAAGACCGCAGAGCCCACCTCACTGACAAAAGGCAAAGGAGGAAAAACCCAACACCCAACCCCAACCAACCAATTTTCCCTTGCAACCGCTGCAATCGTGTCTGCCTGTCCCGCATCGGACTGGTCAGCCACAAACGAGCCTGCAGCTGACGTGGACTTTTTACCCCCTCCATAAATCTTCGTCCGCGAAGCCAAGCCAAAGAAAAGATTGAGATGTGCAGAGCAACAAAGGGATTTAGGAGTTGTGGTAAATAGTACCCTCAAGGCTGATACTCAGGTAGATGGTGTGGTGAAGAAGGCATTTGGAATGTTGGCCTTCATAAATCGGAGTATTGAATTCAAGAGTAGGGAGGTTATGATGAAATTGTACAAGGCATTGGTGAGGCCAAATTTGAAGTACTGTGTATAGTTTTGGTCACCAAATTATAGGAAAGATATAAACAAAATAGAGAGAGTGCAGAGAAGGTTCACGAGAATGTTGACAGGATTTCAAGGTTTGAGTTACAGGGAAAGGTTGTGTAGACTGGGGTTTTTTTCTCTGGAGCGTAGAAGATTGAGAGGGGACTTGATAGATGTGTTTAAGATTTTAAAATGGACAGACAGAGTAAACGTGGATAGGCTTTTTCAATTAAGAGTGGGGGGAGATTCAAACTAGAGGGCATGGTTTAAGATTGAAGGGGGAAAATTATAAGGGGAACATGAGGGGAAATTTCTTTACACAAAGGGTGGTAGGGACGTGGAATGAGCTTCCGATAGATGTGGTCGAGACGGGATCATTGGTTACATTTAAGGAAAGACTAGATAATTACATCGATAGGAGAGGACTGGGTGCTGGTCAGTGGGACTAGGAGGGTGGGGATTTGCTACGGCATGGACTAGTAGGGCCGAACTGGCCTGTTCTGTGCTGTAAGTGGTTATATGGTTATATGGAAGGAGCCTAAAGATGATCACCCAGTAGCACAAGGACAGCTTCTTCCTCTCTGCCATCAGATTTCTGAATAGACAATGAACCTCAGACAGTACCTCACTTTTTCAATTTTCTTGCACTATTTATTTACTTTGACATGTAATTTATAGCTATGTTTGCACTGTAATTCTGCCACAAAACAATAGATTTTGTTTCATGTTCATGACAACAAATTCTGATTCTAATTTTGAAAAGCTAATTCCTCCTTATTGTTGCTGTATATTTGAACACAGAACATACCAAAATTTAGAAAAAAATGTATTTATATAAAATTAATTAGAAAGTAATATATTGATGTCATCAGATGAGAAGATTAATGAAGATACTGAACCAGTAGATCGGTGGTCTTAACCTTTTTATTTCCACTCACTTACCTCCTTAAGCAATCCCTTACTAATCACAGAGCACCTATGGCATAGGGAATACTTAAAGTGATATGTGAGTGGAAAGAAAAAGGTTGAGAATGACTGCAATAGATCAACCTGCAAACGTTTGCAGTTTCTATACTGATATTGCAATAAAGTTTTTTTTTGTATTTTAGCAAGACGGAAAAATAGAAGTGTGATATTGCATGTGTTTTCTTTTTCATTACTTGTCATATCTTTGTCATTCAATTCTTTCTTCACATATATGGAAATGTGATACAAATAAGTTAACTCTTACAAAAAAATTAAATATTACTTGTCCATTATCACGAGGGGTTGCAGACTCCAGGGAAGCAGAGAACTGGCACAGGGCACCAGAAAAAGGGATGACCAACCCCCCCTCCCCCTGTTTGAGAAGGAGAAGCAGAGAAGATGACACATGGGATGGTGAGGAACTCTGAGGCTGTTGCTCACTCAAGGTGAGGTAGGATGCAGGTTGCGGGGGACTGCGGTCAAAGGACTCACACCAGGCTGTGGACTGCTGGAGACTGGCTCAAGGTGTACCAGCTATCAAAACCGGGATGTGAGAGGTTGCTGGGGGCTTCCTGATCATGTCAGAGGTGTGCATTTGGAGCTTAGGTTGCTGATGGTTTAGACTGAAGGCTGTGTAGCTGTGGAGGCTGCGGGAACACTGGAGGCAAATCTATGACATTCGGTGACTCTGAATGTCTTTTGCTTCTCTTTCTCTTACCGTAAGGGGCTCTGGGCAAATTTTGCCGATAGCAAACCTTTCTCTGCCTTATGGTAATCTAAAGGAAACTTCGTGTAATATCACATTTTCTGTTTTATTACATGATCTTGAAAATAATCTTGAATCTTCCAATCAACTATGTGGTTTTCTAAGAGCTGTTATGAAATATTTTGCTGTTAGAGTATTAGTGAAAATTTTTGAGATGCCTTTTGTGAACAAGAAAGTTTTTATTGTGACAATCAACATGATTTCATTCCTGAATGCAGTCACATGAATCTATACCCCATCTCTCTCTCTATTGTCAATTGTTTCTCCTTCACACTAATAGGCGTATCAATAGATTTTGGAGATCAGGGGCAAATTTCTTTTGAAACAATGATGTTTAAACTGCTCATCGAGCATTGGAGTTCGTTGGCCTTTTTCTATTCTTTTGATGGGCTATTATTTTATTAGAATTTACAAGTGATGCATTGGTCTGTGGCTTCATCTGCTTAATTATTCCCAGTTTGTTCTGAGTTTGATCTGAGGTGCCAGTGAAAGCTGTTGATTCAAATAGTATGGCTGTTTGGGTAATATTTTTCTTTTCCATGATGAATTCCTGTTTATAAGAACAACAACAAAAAATTAAGTTTGGCTCTGAACATTCATATAACATTTTCAGATTATTGCAAGACATTCTTTTGCAAAAGACAATGACACAAAGATATGTTGATAGTTCCAGTAAGGAACATGCAGGCCCTGAGCACCAATGTTTTATTTTGAATGTGTTTAGTTATTTAGATCAAGTACCTCTATATATTAATATCTTCGACTCAGGAAACCTGGTGAAAATGTTGTTATGTATTGCATTAAACAATTAGGGTTCGAAGTGCTTGTGGACAAACCTCTATTGTGTTCAATAATTGTGGTGCTCTGTTAGACAGAATCAGACACACACAAGGTAAAGACTGAACAATAGGCTTTAATCCACAAAGACTTCCACAGAGCCAGCTGGCTGTGACTGCAGCAACTCAGTGTGAGGCCTCGGGAGGCCGGCGCAGGCTTATATCCCGGAGGGTGATTGACACCCAACCGGGTGGGGCTTGATCCCTTCAGGCCGACTGATTGGCAGCCGGCCAGGTGTTCTCTTGTCCCTTTACTCTCCTGGAGGTACAGAGGTTGCCCCCTGCGGTAGGCCGGTGGTGTACCACCACAATAATGTCTGTAACTAATTCAAAGAAGAGTCTTCCCAGTCCCCAATATTTAATGGGACACTTCTTTTGTCAGTACTGTATAATAAACACTGTATAACATTAGAAAAACATTGGACAAGACTAGTAGTTGGTCAAAGACATGGATTTTAATAGAAAAAGAAACAGGAAGTAAAATGAGTGAAGGCAAGAAGTTGAGAGTACAGGTTAGTCACACTCAATTAACTGTGGAGAAAGCCCAAGGTGTGGATAGATTCTTCCTGTTCCAATGAACACATTTTAAGGAGGGATTTTTAAAACTCAGGTCCACTAAAGGCATTGTTGGAGTAATAAAAGGCAGGAGGGCACCATGGATCAGAATTGCAGCAATACATGAATGAGAACCTCTGGACTTGAATGGTACCATAGTTACAGAGAAAGATGAAGCTAAGGAGAGATTTGCACCCTAAAGCTCACATTGCACTTTATAAGTGTTTTCCCAAATAAAACATTAACATCAAGTTACACGAGTGTAATGGAGAGGCAGCATCCACCACCTGGTGGCGCTGCTGCACTCCTGTTCAGAGGACACACTACCCGCCAATCAAGGTCAAAGACTCACACCAAGTCATCAAGGTGACCCTTGTGATTGACCCACCTAAATCACCAGGTGCTGCAGTCCAGCCAGCCTGCCCAGACTCAGCCCTGACCTACACCCAACGGCCCAGGTGAATTACCTCGGCTGAACCCTGCTGAGCCCCTGCACTTGGCTTTGAGCCATTAGCCACAGCAGCCAATGGGGCCCAGCCTGCCCCGAGTGATTGCCCTCCCCCCCAATACTGCCTGCAAAACTATAAAGATCCATGTGCCCCTTTGTTCTGCCTGTTTTGGACTCCTTGTGGCACATAAGTAGCACTGGGTTGGGGTAAGTCCCAAGGTTAGAGAGCAAGAGCCGTGTCCGAATGGGGGCATGGAGTATCACCTTGATCCTGACTGTTCAATGTGTGTATTCATGTAATTTCCCCCAGTTTTCTGTTGGTTTCTCCCTCGTTATCTGAAGTGTACATTTACCCCGTGCATATTGTGTGTGTACATGTGTATAGGTTTGCCTAGCATATTGACCCTGTTGTCCCGTTTGCATCCCCATGTGCTTTGTACTTCAACTTTGGTCTGGTTCTTAACCTGTGGATCCCATACATACCTGAACAACAATGAGGATGTTAATATTTTATTTATTTGCAGATTAACATCTCCATCTGATTTGGAAGGTAACCAAAGTTGTTTCGAAGTATATCAAAAAGGAAAGAAAGATAAAATGAAAAGAGATTTAGACAGACACTTAAAATCTTAGAACCTAGATATTTAAAGGCTTGACTGAAAATGGTGGGTGATAGAAATTTGTATATAACAGATTGTATTGGAGGAATTCATTTTTCAGATGTGGTGAAGCCATGGAGGAATTTAAAAATAAGGATATAAATTTTAAAAATTGAGGCACATTCAAATTGGGAACCAGTGTAAATCTCTGCAAACCAGGGTAAATTGGTTGACTTGAAGGGTGTGAGTTAGCGTACAGGCAGCAGGGGATTGGATAAGTAAATTGTAATATGAGAGGAGAACCAGGAACTCATGGTAAATAGCAAGGTTAGAATAATATTGGAATGGTGAAAGATCAAGATAAAGATGGCCTGAAGTAGAAATAGAGATGGTTTAAAATACAGAGGAGGAAATAATAATGCTTACAAATATTCTAACCTTTACCATGTCCAGTTTGGTCAAAATGCCCATTTCCTCCAGTATCCCATATTGTTTGACATAGCACTGATCCGCCAGGTTATTAATGGCCAACAAAAGAGAACTGACCTCTTCACTCTAAGAAAAAAAAAGAGAAATGACAATAAGTTGTATTCCTGCAGGTCTGTGGATAGTATAAGTACTCCTGTGTTGATTACAACTTCCTCTGGCCAACAGAGAAATGTAGTGCATCTTATCACAGCTGTTGAACCATGAGCTCAAACATGATATTCAAGCTGTGCTTCAGCGTCCCAGACACTATCATAATTAAAACGTCCATCTGTGTCAAGGGCTGGCCATTTCAATGCTTTCACACTGAAAAATATAAAATCATCAGGGGACCATGTATCCACTGGATTGTTCAGTGGTGGGTTAAATGGAGTCATTACTAATGCTGACAAGTCATTAACCTCTGATTCGATTCTCGATAGCAACCATACCACACTGTGATGCAGTAGCCAGGATGCTCTCGGTAGAGCTCCTGTAGAAAGTTGATGGAATGGTGGCCTTGTCCACCTCAGCCTTCTGAGGAAGTACAATTGCTGTTGCACCTTCCTGACTGTGAGGAGATGTTGAATGTCACCTAGCTTGAAAATTTAAAAGTACAATATTTATCCACCCAAGTAACTCCAGGGATTTTCATGGCCCAGCAAGTTGTTGGGCTTTGCCAGAAACTCACTCTCTCCAATAACCTAAGACTATATTCCTGTAATAATTAATTTCAGAGCCCAGGGTTTTCCATTTTGTAATTTTCATTGCAGCTCCCAGACTTAGCACAATTTTTTCTATGAGTAATTGATGCCCATTCCTACTTTCCCTTGATAAAGTGGGTGGTGAGTCATCATCTTGAATCGTTACATCCTTTCTCGGAATGGTGCAGAGATTGTTGCTGGGTGTGGAGTACGGGATAGGAATCCAACAACAGTGTGGGAACGATGATAGATTTGCAAGTGAGGAGACCAAGCCACATGAAGAACTTTGAAGTTGATGGTGTTCCTGTTCGCTTGAGTCCCAATCCCTTCTGATTGCTAGAGGCTGTAGCTCTGGAAACATCTGCCTTTCCCTTCCAGCCGCAATTCCCTTTACCATTTCCTTCCCACAAATTGTTCCTTTTGATAACTGCAGTCCCTTCCACCTTTGTCTTTTTACAAGTGCAACCCTTGGGCACAGCTTTTTCAACCGTCCATGTTGCAGTCTTCTCAACCTCCCCCAGCTCCTGTCTCCAGTCGCTCCACACACCAGCAGTCTATCAGCTCAAAGTTTTGATGAATTAATGCCAAGAAATTTTATTTGATGGAAAATTAAAGGGAATCTCCTGTAATATTCAATTTGCTCTTACCAGGTGTGTCTCTGGAAGAACATCTGATTAAAAGTCATTGACCTGATGCAGTTCCTCTCTCCACAGGGGCCAGGTGAACAGTTGAGTCTTTTTAACATTTTCTGCTTTTTTTTAAATCAGTGGAAGAATATGTTTGGCAGTCACCCTTAAATTTGCTAATTTACCAAGAGAAATTTACAGATGATACAAAATTGAAACCATAAATTCCAGTCAAACAGAGTGAAATGGGAGACACACAGGAGACTGGAGATGCTGGCATGCAGAGCATGTACTGGTGGATCTCAGAAGGCCAAACTGCATCAGTGGGAGAGTAAAAATGGACAATCCTTCAGGCCAGAACCCTTTATCAAACAGTAAACCAGGTTTTAAAAAAATTTGCAGCAAATAAAGAGATGATAAGAGATATAAACAAAAAGGATTAAAAGGCAGAATTAATGAATATATAAAAAGGAAATATTTTTGACAATATTCTAACACATTGCCTTTCTTAATAAACATGTCATAAATTAATGCATACTTCATACATAAATTAGGATTGAAAAATTAAACAGCAAGAACCTTTTTCATGACATATTGCTTAATCTATCTTGCAAATGTTTCAAATGCCTCATTTTAATTAGTAACTGAAATTTCTGTTAGTACTAAATCATTTATTTAGCGTTCTCCTTGACCATTTCACATTTTACCTGGTGAATAAAATTGCCTCTGTGCAGGTTTAACTTCTGTTCCATCTGCTTCCTGTCTTCCTTTATTTCATCCCATTCCAGTCGGAGTTGTGAAAGCTGGCTATTCATCATCTATTTAAAAGCAACACTTTTAGATGCGAGACCAGCAAAGGATCCAATACTGAAATGAACAGTTTTTTTTTTAAATTTAAAAGAAGCAAATTATCCCTGTATAATACCAAATTGATCATTGAAAATCAACTGGAAGCTGGGGTTCAAGATTTCTGCAGAAATGAGGAAAATAGCCAGCTTTCAAACCAAAGTCACAGTTATTGATACGCTAGATGCCAGTTCGTTCATTCTATAATACATTGAATTACACAATCTCAACAGCATGGGCCAATAGACCCAAATATTTACCCAACTAAACGGCATTTGCAGTTAAGTCTCCAGGACCAGACGGGATCTTCCCCAGGACATTGAGAGAAGTGAAGGAGGAAATAGCAGAGGCTCTGGCGGTAATTTTTCAAATGTCATTAGATATGGGGATAGTGCCGGAGGATTGGCGCATTGCGCATGTGGTTCCGTTATTTAAAAAGGGTTCAAGGAGGAAGCCTGGCAACTATCGGCCTGTAAGTTTGACGTCTGTGGTAGGTAAATTAATGGAGAAAATTCTTAGAGATAGTACTTATAAACATCTGGATAGACAGGGTCTGATCAGGAGCACTCAACATGGATTTGTGGGAGGAAGGTCATGTTTGACCAATCTGATTGAATTTTTTGAAGAGGTGACTAGGAATGTGGATGAGGGTAGCGCAGTGGATGTTGTCTATATGGACTTCAGTAAGGCCTTCGATAAGGTACCACATGGAAGGTTAGTTAGGAAGGTGCAGTCTTTAGGTATAAATTTTGAGATAGTCAAATGGATTGAACATTGGCTGAAAGGGAGAGGCCAGAGAGTGGTAGTGGATAATTGTCTGTCAGGTTGGAGGCCGGTGACCAGTGGTGTGCCTCAAGGATCTGTATTGGGCCCATTGTTGTTCGTTATATACATTAATGATCTAGATGATGGGGTGGTGAATTGGATTAGTAAATATGCAGACGATACTAAGATAGGTGGAATAGTGGATAATGAAGAAGGTTTTCAAGGAGTGCAGAGGGATTTGGGCTGCTTAGAAAAGTGGGCTGAAAAATGGCAGATGGAATTTAATGCTGATAAGTGTGAGGTGCTTCATTTTGGTAAAATCAGAATAGGACATATGTGGTAAATGGGAGAGCATTGAGGAATACAGAAGAGCAGAAAGATTTAGGAGTGACGGTACATCGTTCCCTGAAGGTAGAAACTCACGTGAATAGGGTGGTGAAGAAGGCTTTTAGTATGCTGGCCTTTATCAATCATTGCATGGAATATAGGAGTTGGGAGGTGATGTTGAGATTGTATAAGACGTTGGTGCGGCCTAATTTGGAGTTCTGTATGCAGTTCTGGTCGCCTAATTATAGGAAGGATATAAACAGAGTGGAGAGAGTGCAGAGAAGGTTTACCAGAATGTTGCCTGGGTTTAAGCATCTGGAGTATGGGGAGAGATTGGACAGATTGGGTCTTTATTCTTTGGAGCGTAGAAGGTTGAGAGGGGATTTGATAGAAGTATTTAAGATTATGAAAGGGATAGACAGAATGGATGTGGATAGACTATTTCCGTTAAGAGGAGGAAAGTTTAAAACAAGAGGACATGAGTTAAGAATTAAGGGGCAGAGGTTTAGAGGTAACATGAGGGGGAACTTCTTTACTCAGAGAGTGGTAGCTGTGTAGAATGATCTTCCGGGAGAAATAGTGGCGGCGGAGTCAATTGTATTATTTAAGAAAAGGTTGGACAGGTATATGGATGAGAGGAAGATGGAGGGTTATGGGCATTGTGCAGGGAGGTGGGATTAGAAAGGGGTGTTTGGTTCGGTGCGGACTAGAAGGGCCTAATGGCCTGTTTCCGTGCTGTAATTGTTATGTTATTATATATGTTAATAAACAGCCTATTTAACTTCACAGGACTACATCAGTACTTAAGTGTAAGTTTAAGCTTATTTATCACAAAATCCTAATACAGTGAATGGGTTCTTCTGTGAACAGTCTAACAGGTTTTCTCTAGCAGTTCATTTTGTCATGCATAGAGCACTGTTTGTAGAGAATGGGATTACCATGAAAAGGAAAATCATTCAGCATGGGGTTCATTCAGGAGCCTGATGCTGCAGTGAAGAAACTGTCTTTAAGCCTGTTGGTGTGTGCTTCACATTCTTAATGCACGTGTAAAAACTTGAATTGGGTATGCTGACTCATTGCATGCTGCTCATTTTCATTCATGGCTCATCACATGACGAAGTGGCAAGATCTAGCCAACATTGGGACATTGCACAATCGTTAGTCCATGGCTACTAGAAATAAGTGTCACTGAACTCCTTTGACATTCAGTGGTGTTCCAATCACAAATTCCACATCATCAACCTTCTGTGGGTCACATAAAATAAAATTCTTAAATTGACCTGATATTTCCACAAATATGTTGGAAAATCTCAGCAGGCAATGGACCCCAACATCTGCAGATTTTCTTGTTTAACACCAGGTGTTTCCTAGAACTTTCAACAACACAAGCCATTGTTTTCAACAGGTCAGAAGATGGTTTTCTGAGACCCATCTCCTGATTCTCAAAAGCTGTTTGGCATTGTCAAGATACTAGTCTGAATGCACTCAAAAACAACCTCAAAAACATTCAGAACAGAGCAAACACCATGTATGGCATTCTAATCATTTACCCTTCTACCCTGGGTGCAGTGTGTAGGATTCAATGCAGTAACTTATCAAATCTCTTTCATGTACATTTCAAAATTTGCTACCATAACAGCCAACCAAAAAAAAATATAATAAGGGCAGCAAGAATATGGGAGTACCACACGCAAGTTCCTTTCCAGATTATACCAGCCTAAGTTTGAAATAAGTTTTTTATTTTTTAATTTCACTGGATCCAATTCCTAAAATTGCCTAACCCATAGTATTGTGGGAGTTCCTTCAGCACACACTCGCACAAATACACAAGCACACAGACACACATAACCACATACACAAAACATGAAAACTGCTGAACATTCAACTGCATTTCATTTTTGCACCAAAGCATTTCTACTGTACTTTGAAGGTTCCTAATTGGTCTTGTTATTAATGGTATTTTACTCAGTGACTTTTGGTGAGTGTATCATTTTTTACTGCACATTATTACCATGTACATCCATCTCTCTGACAGACATTCATCTGTCTTCTTCAGTGTTTAACAATGCCACCATTGTTATTAAAGTAACACCAACCACCATGAATGATTCAGCAAAACAAGGAACACATTAGAAATCAATCAAGTTTTGCAGGGAAGGGAGGAAAAAAGAAGTGATCACGGGAATGGCTGTGAAAAGATGGAGACTTGAATAACACATGTCATGGTGGTGGTGAAGATTCATTAATCAAGTTGATCCATTGAAATAAAATGTAATGAGAATATAATGAATGATAACAGACGAAAGAGAAGGAAAAAGCTGGAACTGTGAGATATACAACACTGAAACTGTTGGAAAGTTGAAAGAATGGAGAACAGGTTAAGTAGCATCTATGGAGAGAGGAAATTTGAGGTCAATGACCTAATATTTGAACTGTCTGGTTCTAATACAAACCAGAAAGGCTGGTTACTTGAAAATTACTTTATTCTATATTAAGACCTAACACTTTGTGTAACAGATCAGAGAGAAGCAGGAAGGTGACACTAAAACTAAGGGGCATAGCCTCAATATTCCGAGGAGTAGATTTAAGGCAGAGGAGAAGCTGTTTCTCCAAAAAAGTAGTGAATTTGTGGAATTCTCTGCCCAAGATAGCAGTAGAAGCTGCCTCATTAAATGTATTTAAGACACCTATACTTAGATTTTTGGATAAAAGACAAATTAAGAGTTATGGAGTAAATGCAGGTACGTAGAGCTGAGCTCACAGCAGATCAGCCATGATCTCATTGAATAAGTAGTTAACTCGAAAACTTCTATCATTGAAGTTATGCTAAAAAGTCCTGAGATAATTTAGTGTTTCTCATTCATCTTCAGCAGATTAATATTCAGCAGAATATTCAAATGAATATTCAGTGGAACTATACATAGAGATACACCTTCATAAAGAGAGAGCAAAACAAAAGCTTAAGATTAGACAGTCCAGTGGAGCACAGTCAAGTCCCAGTTATGCCCAGACTATTGGAAAGCTTGATACCATGGAACATAAATGAGAGGCCAGCAGAATTTGTATGGTAGCAAAGAAAAATAGTGATTTAAAAAAAATAGAGGCAGTGAGGTAAGAATACTAAAATGGCAGTCAGAGAATGCAAAGAGCAAAAAGAATAATTGGTGGTGTAATGGAATATTTGGGAGATAAATTGGTAAAATTAGAGTAGGTTACATACATACAAACACTCTAACACAGATCTTATTTGAAATATTGAAGAATTCATATTCAGTGAATTTACAGAAACTATGGAAAATGCTGTGCACATTTCACAAGTAGGTGCTAATTGATACGATGTCATTAAAGTAACAAGCAGGAGATGCTCTGGCTGTTAAAAGCTCTTTGCAAAGGTTTTGACAGAGTGCACAGAAAGGTCACTCCTGGGTTTTTGTTTACCTAAAGACAACAGCTTGACCAAGAAGATCAACTCCTATTGTTTGCTGGAGAAGGTCAGGGGTTTTGCAAGTGAGAGATTCACATGGGCTTTCCGGCAGTTGGAGAGAGAGAGACAGACAGACAGCTGAAACAAGCAAGAGAAGCTGGTTGGAACTGAAACAAACTCCAAAGCGGCAGTTTCTCTTGGAATAAAAAAGAATTCTGTGATATCCTGAAAGAAAGAGGTTATCATCTGGAGAACCCTGATTGGGCAAGTTTGTGGAAATCCTGGAACAACAAATCTCTCTTTGCAAACCCTACAAGAACCTTCCTGAGCGGTAAACATTTACCTTTCGAGCACCAAAGCCTGGTGAACTTTATACATGTTAAATTCTGTGGTTAGTATAAGAATTGCCTGCAACCAGAGAACTTGGAAGAATGAGAAGTGAGATTGAACTGTGAACCAAAGAACTTTTCTTATATTTACTCATACATCACATACACATGCACTTAGAATTAGAAGGGGGTTAAGTTGGGTTTAGTTAAGTTAACAGAGGTAAGTTAAAGTTTGATTCTGTTTTCATGTTTAAAGATAATTAAAAACAATTTTTGTTTAAGTAACTACTTGTCTTGGTGAATGCCTATTGCTGCTGGGTTTTGGGTAGGCAATGGTCAGGTGACTGGCCGAGGAGAACCCAGGTAGGGGCAGAGAGAAGTGACCAGGGTATAAGAGTGAGCAAGATTCCTTTATCTTACATCACACTTCACTGGAAAAGGATGCCAAATACATGGAGGTGGAAGTTAGGGAGCAAGATGGAGAATTAAAATGACAGGAAACTGTAATTTAAAAAAACCAGAAAATGCTGGAATCACTTAGCAGCACCGGGAGCATCTGCAGAAAGTATTCATGTTTCAAGCCTGAGAGCCTTTGTCAGAACCAGGAGGGGCAACTAGAAGATCAAGGTCACCCGGGCAGAGTGAACAAAGTGGTCACTGTCACATTTGTGGCCCGAAATGTGAAGTTAATAAAACATTAAACACAAGTTTTATCAGGTAAACTTCTGAGTGTCTTTATTCTCCCGTTTCCTTTGTTCTCTTGCTTGTGCTCTTATCTCTCTCTCATACCACGTGACTTCCGGTACATCTCATACATATTCTTTATCATGACATCCCTCCTTTAATCAGAAATAAACTTTACCTTCACTTACCAATATCCCTCGGAAACCTACAAACATCGTAACTAATGGTAATACTATAACTCAACTACATAAAATTTACTTCCTACAGCATTCATACATGCACTTTATGATATAAGATTAAAATACTGTCCCAAAGTTCTTATTAAAACTATGGCACAAAGTCTTCGTATCGTTTGGGCGCTTTCCGGTTTTGTTTCGGCCTGCCTGCGATATTGTCGTCGCTTCTCGGTTGTTCACTCTCATCGTCGGAAATACTGCTCGCCACGGCTTCGGGTGTTTCTGGCGCTCTAGTCACTTCATCAGGAGTGCTGGTAACTGCCTCTGGAACATCATCAGGTCTCTCAGTTTCAGCATCTCGTATTGGCCTTTCAACCTCTTCGCTCGATGCATCTCTGGACTGGTACCTTTTTACACCTGATGCATTTCTCTTATACAGGACTCCAGTCGGAGACTTGACTGTCACCATACTGCCACTTCTGGATACGACAGTATAGGGTTGATGGTAATAAGGTGTATCTAGCTTACCACCAGTTTCATGCCTCACTAGAACATTATCTCCTGGCATGATGTCTGAGTACTTGGCTCCACGTTTCGAATCTGTGTACAGCTTTGCTGCACCTTTCTTTTCAGCATCGTGGTCCCTCATCTCCTGGTCGTCTCAGATTTCCTTTATTTCTGGCATTTTTGTGTGGATTTTTCTCCCAAAAAATGCTTCTGCAGGACTTTTTCCAGTGGTTGCATGAGTCGTTGCTCGATAGACAGCCACATAAGATAGCAATGCTTCTCGCCAATTTTGTCCTTCTGCGTGTGCAATCCTCAATCGTTTTTCAATGGACTGATTTTGTCTCTCTACTTCTCCTTTGGCTTGCGGCCATTTCGGAGTTACTTTATGATGGTGGATACCTGTGGTCCTCATGTATTCCGCAAATGTCTCTGAAATGAATTGTGGACCATTGTCAGAGTATAATGTAACAGGTAATCCATATCTTGCGAATATCTCTGCTAATGCTTGTATTGTTTTTTCAGTGGTTGTGGACTTCAACACCACGTACTCATAGTATCTGCTGTAGTAATCTATCACTACCATAACTGATACACTCGTCGGTAAAGGTCCAAGAAAATCAACAGCTACGTCGATCCATGGTCCTGTCGGAAGTTGCGTACTCCGGATTGGTTCTGGCGGATTACTCCTACTTGTGATTTGACATCCATGACAAGTTTAAACAAATTTCTCTGCATCTTTATCACAACCTGGCCACCATACCTTGGTCCTGAGGTTTTGCTTGGTACCAACAATGCCTAGGTGTCCTTCATGCGCTAAGGATACGATCTTCGGTCTCAATCTTTGCCTTTCGCCGGGCAAAATGGGTCTTTTCCAAAGTGACCTCGGTTTCCACATCGATAACACTCCACGTCCTGTGTCAACGTATATCTTGGCTGATTATGGCGATGTGAGAGCCTCTTAATTTGCTGGCTTGAGTTGTCTTTCAGGGTCATGGTATGAAATTGCCCTTCAACAGCCTCTAATGCAGCACCAATGGTTAAAGCATTGGTGAGTTCCAACTCACTCCCTCTTTCCAGTAGACGTCTTCTGAGTTTATCTGATCTGCAGTGCTGTACGACTTGATCCAATAATTGGTTGTCCAAATCAGCTGGCATGCAATTGCATCCAACAGCTAGCTGGCATAGTCTCGTCACGTACTGAGCAATTGTCTGGCCATCTTCTTGTCTCGTTCTCCGAAACAAATGGCGTTGAAATGTAGCATTCGGTGTCACTACATAGTGTGCATTTAATGCATCTACCGCTTTCTGGTACTCATTCTTTCTTCCAGTATTCAAAAGTGTCTTAAATGTTTCCTGAACTGAGGGTCCTGCAGTGAAAAGAAGTAACGCCCTTCTCTGTGCTTTTTGTTCAACCGTACCGGTATCTAGAAATAGGCCACGACTGTCGGCGTAGGATTCAAATTCTTCCAGCCAAGCCTTCCACTTCACACTTACAGTGCTTGCATCACCCGTTGGGTCAAAATGAGCAATTCCACTATGTGTTAGAAAGTCACAGTTTGCACCAGCCATGAGGAAATATTCCAGCCCCAAAGTACCAAGTCACAGAGAAAATTCTTATCACCTTGAAGTTGTCTGTAATCCTCTGTAATCTTGTTTAGTCTTTAATTTTCTTCAAGCTTCTTTCATTCTCGTCGCTAATGTCACATTTGTGGCCCGAAATGTGAAGTTAATAAAACATTAAACACAAGTTTTATCAGGTAAACTTCTGAGTGTCTTTATTCTCCCGTTTCCTTTGTTCTCTTGCTTGTGCTCTTATCTCTCTCTCATACCACGTGACTTCCGGTACATCTCATACATATTCATTATCATGACATCCACCTGGTCTGTGCATTATTCCCCAATGTAAAGGAAATCAAACTGTCAGCATTGAGTGTAGAAGCAAACCTTATTGTAGCTTTGCTTCCGTCTGAAACATCATATTGCAAGTAACAAGAGTTGAGCCACAAAATGGCAAACATGTAAATTGTGTAAAATTGAAATAGAATTGGAAAATGTACAGCATCAAATAAGCATCAAAGGGGAAAGTCTGCTGCATCTTTTTAGATGGAGTCCATGGAAACTTTGGTTGCCTTTGTTTACAAAATCATGAACTGCATAGTTAAGGTAAATAGGCATCATTTTTTTCTCCTGGGTAGGGCAATTTTGTGCCAGAGGGGATATAATTAAGGTGAACGTGAAAGATTTGAAATGGCGCTGAAGAACTCTGGGGTTGGTGGGCATTGCAGAACAAGCTGCCAGAAGTGGTAGAGGCTGGTACAATTATAAACTTTACAATTAATTTAGACAGATACATAAATATGAAATGTCTGGAGGAGTATGGGCTGCATGTAGGTAAATGGGACTAATTTGGTTAGAAAATTTGATCTGCATGGAAAAGCTGGGCTGAAAGGCCTATTTCTGGCCTGGTTTTATGACTCTATATTAAGTAGCCTAATCAGCTTTCCAACTTTAAAATAAAGCTAATATTATGGCATCATTTGGATATATAGACTACATCAACACAAAATGTTACTCTTTTTATGAACAGACATAAATTAGTCTCTCAAAAATCTGGGAACACTTAATAAAAGTCATACAAGTTTTGAGGTGTCGTATTCTTGATGCAGAGCTTCGAGGTGGCGCTGCTGCTCTTCCAACTCATTCGACAATCTGCTCAGGTTGTTTATCAATGTCTCGTTGGTAGATTGGAGTGTTTCATATTTCTGAATGATACACATTGCCAGAGATTCTACACCATGCTCCAAGTAATCTGGAACATATGACAAGATTGAATTATCTACTGCAGTCACTCATGGCAACTTCTAAAACTGAATAAGCAGTAGTTATAATTTCCAATTGTTATGCATTAAAGAATAAAATTGAATGTAAACCATTGATCTCGTGCAGATTCTGCCTGGCTGGCTGATCACTGCCAAATCTTTAATTTTATTTCATTTTTCCAACATCAGCAGTATTTTGCTTTTACAGGCAGAAACTGGCTTGTTTATTGCATTTCTGGTCAATTGAATTCCTGCCTTAAAATGCAACTTTCCAACTTCATACATGTCCTCCTGTGAAAAGTACATTCTCAATTTTTACTTTTAAAAACATACCATTTCAGTCAATGATCCATCAATGTCCCATCATGGGCTAAAGAAACTCCCACAGAACTCCAGTGTGCTGGCCTTCATTGTAATGTGGTCAGTAAAGATGTGTAAAATCATGAGCATGGAGAAGAACAAATCAAAAAGATACGGAAACAGTGAAGGAAAGCCATCAACTCATCTTCGTTTTATTATTCACTTGGAAAAGGCAAGAAATGGACTCAGTAAGGGAGAAATTAACCTTGATCATTGTTCAAAGTCAACACAAAGCTGAAATTATTCAGTTGAACATGAAAGCATGATTATCTCTTCTAAACAAAAGATGGTGCACAATTTAGAATGATAAACAATCATTTATGCCTATTCAAAAGATATAAACTTGAATAAATTATTTCTTAAAAACTCACTCTTTAAATGGTCATTTCTTTACTCACGTTCAGGCAAATTGTTAATAACCTCCAGAAGGTAATCTTCATACACCTTATAGTTTGACATCTTTCTCTGTATTTTCCATTTCCTGTGGATGGTAAGAAAAGTGGCTCAGGTTTTGTCCAGATTGAACAAAATCTGCTGTAGATTGTTAACCAATAACATTGTGAATTATAAATGGCTTCTGATCATTCAAAATCTGATCACTTGAATTAAGTAAATAATTTATAAAGTCAAATGTATTCAGGTGTCTTTGTAACATAAATTGTAAGATTATGGAAGCTATCCGATTGCAGGATTGGGCTCTAAAAGGGAATGCAATATTTGAAGAAAAATAAATCAATATGGTAGATATAGTTTGTTCTATTTGCTGAAGAGCCTTTTATATTTTGACTCATTTATCCATCTTAGCAACAACAGATATTGATGGTAGTGATTACAAAACCTAAATGGACACAAAAATATGGAAGGAATAGAGTGATACAGATTATATGCAAGCAGCAAAGTTCTAATTTAATTTGGCATCATATTAGGTGCAGACATCATGGGCAGAAGGGTCTGTTCCTATGCTCCACTGGTCTACGTTCTATTTCATTGTGGGTCCTTAGAACTAAAGAGCAAGTTAGAAAAGAACTCTTCTATTGCAGATTTGAGAGTAATACCTATTGTCAGGAATACTTCAGTCGACAAATCAACAATGACTTGGGCATCTATCTGTCAATGACCAGAGTTTGGTGACTATGATTCTAAAAGGGAGGTGAAGAGTTTCCTGTTTGTCTTGTAGGTTTGCTCCATTCCAGCAGAGGGCAAGATGCAGGATGTAGTGAGTGTAATAGAAGTGTCAATATTAATATTTGGGTTAATGTTAAGCTATATTTCATATTAAAATGTCTTCGTAAAGTAGGTTATAGAGTTAAATGTATTCTTAGTAAGTTAGTTGTGGGCTGGCACTGGGTCACACACACCCATACAATGCATTCAGAAGTGAAGTCATCTTCTGGAGTTGTGATGTCTACAAGCCAGAGTTATGAAGGTCACATGCTTTCCAAGAAACTGGAGCTGCTGAAGATACCAGAACATGGTTTCCAAGAATTGAGATGATCTCATTTATGACATAAATCCACATGATTTTGAGAAATATCTTGGCAAATTCAGCCCTTTCGAATCAGTTCAGAAGTCAAAACCCTGTGGGACACACACAACAGTTGGACTCTTGTGAAAGACAGGGTTGAATTACTGTAACCGGGATAAGTGCTATTAAATGTTACTCCTAATCAAAGGGAAATACAGAAGAAGTGGATTTCAAAAGGGAGACCACTTTCCGACTGCTCTTTTGAAAATAAAGAGTGCAGCCTCATCATGGAAGAAAACTGAAGACAGAAGACAGAAGTTCTAAAATTTGACATCCTGGAAAGAGAGGACTGCTCTTTTAAAAAAAGAAAAGCAGCCTCATTTGCACCCAGAAGATCATCACTCCTGTTTGAAGAATATCTCTCTGAAAGACAGCTCATCAAGAGACTCGTGAGTTTAAAGAGATCTGAAAATATGATGTTTAAAAGTGCTTCATAATTACTTCTGCACTACAATTTAAAAGGATCCTGAAGTGAACAAGGTATTTGAAACTAGAGTTTAAAATTGACTTTTTCAGAATCAAGTTTAAACTGTAATGGTTTTGGACTTTATTACATACACACACTTACATTTGTGCATAGTGGTGTTAAATTTAGAGTTAAGTTTGGAGGTAAGTCTGGTGAATTTACCATTACTGTTTCTTTGTCAGTATAAATTAAATTTGTTGGTTCGTAACTGAGAAAGACTGAGAAACATGCTGGAGTATGACACAGCCTTGTTTAACACCCAGTCTGTACTGATATAGAGTCTGTGATGGGCTTATTAATTAAAGTCACAGCTTGCTTAACATCGTCCACCGAACATATTACCCACTTAAACAGAAAGCAGAAAGTCATGAAGCATTTTGTTTGTGTACAAAAATAAGTTGTGGTACAGGAAAGTTTTGCCCTGATCCTTTGCCACATCAACATAATCCTTGGGGATCACCATGACTTCTATCTAACTGTTGATCTACAGGTATATTTGCCATTAAGGAGTTTATATACTCATCATTTCCCACTGAAACTGTGCTCCTATTGAAATATTACAGATGTACATGTGAGACCACATTTTAAATATGCGCATCATTATTACCTTTTGTGCTCAGCTATTGTGTTCACTCATTCTGAACTCCAGAAAGTGAATGAGGTATGGTGGTAGGAGTGATAGATGCCACTGAATCCAAGAAGGTATCCACTGTCAACGAGCATGTCAGAAAAAAATTTTCTGGGCTCCATACTTGAAGTTTAATGAAAAAAAAAATTAAAAATCTGTAAGTGTTTCAGAGCTTACGATTTGAGAGATTGATGTGCCATAAATCTTCGTCCGCGAAGCCAAGCCAAAGAAAGAACTCTCATGTACTTTCTGAAATAGCACCAGTAGGTGGCAGAAGAGTAAACAAGAGCTGTTAACTAGTCAGGAATGAACAGCTCCATATCCACCATAAACTGAACTCCTTCAGTATCATATTACAAGACATAGGAGCAGAAATAGACTGTTCGGCCCATCGCATCTTTCCCACCATTTAATCATGAGCTGATCCATTGTCTGACTCTATCCCACTACCTGGCCTCCACCCTATAACTTCTGATGCCCTGGCTGATCAAGAACCTATCAAATGATCAGGCCTCCACAACTGCCTGTAGCAACAAATTCCACAAATTTACCACCCTCTGACTAAAGAAATTCCTCCACACCTCTGTTTGAAGCAGATGCCTTTCAATCCTGAAGTTGTGCCCTCTTGTCCTAGATCTCTCACGATGGGAAACAAGCTTTCTGCATCTACTCTCTCCACACCATTCAACATTTGAAGTGTTTCGTTGAGATTTCCCCCCACCTCATTTTCCTAAATTCCAATCAGTACAGTCCAAGAGCTGTGAAACACTCCTCATATAACCCTTTAATTCACAGAATCATCCTTGTGAACCTCCTCTGTACCCACTCCAACTTCACCACAACCTTTCTTAAACTGCTCACAAAAGTCCAAGTGAGGAGTATGTATCAGAGAAGCAGATGACAACAAATTAAAATAAATAAAAACCAGGAGACATCCATATTTGAGATTCCTGCATGAATACAGAGGAGGTCTTGAACTTACTGACCAGTCTTCACCAACAATTGCTGGACTGAGCTCTGATATGGAGTGTTGACTTGTACCATTTCCCATCTCTTAAACTGGGAAATCTACCTCCTGCATCTGCCAGGTTTAAACCAGGAACACTTACTCCATCCATCTGAATATTAGGGACCAAGAAAATTTGGAAGTTAATGTGGGAAAGTGTTATCTAACAGAGGAAGAACCTGGAGAGAGCCTAGAGATGATATGGTAGAGGACAGAGAAGTGGAGAGATGGGTAGAGGGAGAGACCACTTGAAAGGAGAGGGGCGTGGAGAAATAAAAATTAAAGAGAGAACAAAAAGTCAAAAAAAGGTACCTCATTCCTTCTGGACAACCTTAAACCTAACGGTATGAACTTCGATTTTTCCAACTTTAAATGAACCCAATTGTTTCCATCTCATCTTAATGTATTTCTGCACTTTATCTTGCTTTTTATTCCTCCTAACTTTTCTCATCCACCACCCCAACCCCCTCCACCCCATTCTTAGCAGCCTTTCCCTTAACCTACTTCTCCAATTCTCACACCTTCTGCCCTATACTCTATCACTTCCTGGCTCCTCCCACAGTTTCTTACCCCCTCCAAATACACTTTGTAGTATCAACCCCCTTATCTCTTTAGTCTCAATTATCAGTCCCGATGTGAAACACTGACTGCTGACTGACTATTTCTATCCATGGCTGCTGTCTAACTTGCTGAGTTCCTCCAACAACTCTTTATTTGCTAAAGATTCCAGCATCTGCAGTCTTTTGTATTTTTCTGTGGTCTCCTTCATCTCACTCTATAACCCATGGAACGAGAAGCAGCCCTAGGTCTGCTTATGACTCTATGACTATCTCTACCAATTCCACTTTCCAGCACTTGACCAATGCCTTGACAATTCAAGTGCTCTCCCAGATACTTCTTACACTACATCTACTTCTGCCAGCTTCTCAGGCAGTGTCTTCCAGATTTCAACACCCTCTAGAACGAAAATAGTCTTCCTCAGATCCCCTCTAAACCTCTTATTCCTCATTGTGGCTTCTATTATTAAATCCCTCTGCCAAGAGGAACTTCTACTAGCCTCTCGATACCTCACATATTCTGGTGTCCCTCTGTCAAGTCACCAAGGAAACTAAACTCGGTCTATTTCAGCCTCTCCTCATTACAGAAGCTCTGTTTATTTAGAGACACGTAGTCTGAGATAAAAAGGAAATCAATGGACTTAAGGGTAAGTGCAGGAAAGTGACATTGAGGTGGAAGTTTGGCCTTGATCTTATCAGAGTTTACTCCGGCTTTTATGTTCCAATTCTCATGCTTATCAGGAATTAGCTGTTAGAGGAAGTTATTGAAGCAATTATGACGTTCAATAGACAATTGGACAATATGGATTGGAAGGTTCTAGAAGGATATGGACCAAATGTAGATAAATGGAACTGACCCAGAATGCCAACTTGGTTGGCATGGAGGAGTTAGGCTGCTGGATGACTCTACGTCCCATTCTCAAGCCATGTTAATCGTCAGTGCTTGTGCTGATTATCACATGATCTGTTGTAATCTGACCCTATTTTGGCCTTTGTCTTCCCCTTCCCCACTATCTCTGCCTTTAACATTAACCCCACCCCCCCCCCCAACTATTCCCCTACGCCTGAGGAAGGGGTACTGTGTGCAGTTTTGGGCCCCAAATCTTAGAAAAGATATAGCAAGGTTGGAGAGGGTACAGACGAGTTTTACCAGAATGATTCCAGGAATGAGAAGGATAACATATGAGGAACGTTTGGCAGCTCTTGGATTCTATTCATTAGAATTTAGAAGAATGAGAGGGGATCTCACAGAAACATTTCAAATAATGAATGGATTGGACAGAGTGGATATAAATAAGATGTTTCCCCTGTTGGGTAATTCCAGGACAAGAGGGCACAGACTTAGAATTAAAAAGTACCAATTTACAACAGAGATGAGGAGAAATTTATTTAGCCAGAGGATAGTGGATTTGTGGAATTTGTTGCCACATGCAGCTGTGGAGGCAGGATCTTTGGGGGAATTTAAAGAGGAAATAGATAGGTATCTAATTAGTCAGGGTATCAAGGGATTATAGGTACAAGGCTGGAACTTGGAACTTCATGCGAGAACAGTTTAGCGCAGAGAGGTTTTACGGACCAGGCCCAATGGGCCAAATGGCCTGCTTCTGTTCCTTTTTCTTGTGATTGGTATCTCTTTCTACAGCTGCTACTTGTCTGGATGAGTTCTTCCAGAAGTTCTTTTTTTTTTTGCATTAGGATGCAATGGTTTCATTTTACTTCTTGGAGATGACTTTATGACGAAAAGGTCAAGAATTTTTTTTTAAATTAAGAAAAAGGTGTCATTATGTGATTTGTAAGGTAAAACATCATGAGATGGGAATGTGTAGGGAGTTACCCTGTACAGGGCAGTAACAAGAAGGGGAGGTGTCCTTGTACTCCTGTTAGGTAAAACATCATGAGATGGGACCGGAGAAGGAGTCACCCAGTACTAAGGAGTAACAGAATGCATCCTTGTACTTACAAGATAAGAGAGACATTGATGGATTGAGAGGCAGGAAGCTAGCAGGGAAAGGATAGCAACAGTTTAAGAGAGACATTGATGGATTGAGAGGCAGGAAGCTAGCAGGGAAAGGATAGCAACAGTTTTAGTCATTGGACAAGTAATGATATGATGATGTTCTAAGCATGTATCCAAGGGTATAAAAAATCACCATTTTGCTGATAACGGCAGAATGCATTCTCCGACTAACCTGGTTGGTCGCAAGTGTTACAATCCGGTAATAAAGAACAAAGAACCCTGATTTCGACTCAGCCTGGTGTTTGTCTCACTCATTCATGAACAAAGCAGACCTAACAATTTGGTGACCCCGACGTGATGGGTGAGTGAACACTGGACGACGGTTTCTGTTTTTTCTGACAATCATCTCAGCCGGCTGATAAAAAGGTCCAGAGAAGCCTGTTTTAACAAAATTCTCTTTTTTTTTTTTAAATCTTTATGATTGTCAGTAAGAACTGGAGATCGGACAAATTAGACGACCACAATTGAAGGTCGCATGCCAGGATTGTAACACGTAAGTGATTACAGACAAGATAAAAGTCCTTAAGGTGTTTGAATGACATTTATTAAGTGCTTCGCAAGAAACTACTAGAGTTTAAAAGTCTTTATTGTGTCGTTGCAAAGTCCAATAGAGTGAGAAGGTGGTCTATAAACAATTGAGGACCTGAGTTTTCTGCCCTAAACTGGTTATTAAGAGGAGAAATCTCCCACGTGAAGGTTGGGCTTTGAAAGAAAACAAAGGTTCAGGCTTATTGGCCTCAATTGTATCTGAGAGACTGACTTATAAATGTCCGGTAGGTATGATAATGTCTGTACACTTGAGAAGTTAAGAATTTATTTCCCCAATTCGCCGTGGTGGAATACCACAGCAGACACTAGAGACCTTGAGACAACAAAAAAAGTACTCAGGGACGCCTGCCTGGTGAACAAGAACGACGACAGAAGGCTGCGACAGCTGTGTCCGGATCAGGTAGGAGATATTAATGAAAAAGTTGACAAACTCCTAAGAGACACCCGGTTTATTCGAAATACTTTTGATAAGTTAAATGAGGGTATTCCCAACATCACCAAGGAGATAAAGTTACGTAAATTCATAGATTGGTACAGGGAAACAGGACAAAAGTATAGCCCAAATATTTGGTTTTCTAGTTGTAATTTAACTTTCAGACCCCTTTGGGAAAACAGAGAGTGGAAAACGAGCAATCAGAGTATACAGGACAGTCTGAAGTCAATTGGAGGACAAGACTTCGAGACTGTTCTTTTAAAAGATATTAGTCATCCAGCTTGCAAGGGGACATTTTTAAAAGCAATTTTCGTTGACATAGATCCCCTAAACAGACAAAAACCTAAATTAAAACAGGCATTAGAAAGCGGTCCCGCAGCTATGGCTGTACAGTTGCCTGCTAAGACTTTTGACCAAGTTATTAAGGAAATTAATCAGGAATTAGAGGAGCGAAATACCAGTAATGCGGCATTGGAAAAACAAAAAATGCTCCGAAAATGTGTAGACCGCTGGAGGAAGAGGGGTTGGTTACCCGGGGGCACTGAGATGTTCCTGACAGGTGAGGAAAAAAATTTTAAAACGTAGAGGCTTAGATAAGCTGGAAGAAACAAAACACAGAAGGGAAAGGAAAAGTGCCTGTTTCCAGTTTCCAGCCACGAAGTGTCCGGGTTTGCTCTCTCCCTCCCTCCTTTCACCCTCCCCCCTCTCTCTCTTCTCCCCCCCCTCCTCTCTCACCCACTCCCCCTCCCAATCCCAATCTGTGGCGGTGCTGCCCTGAAATCCCCAGGTTGGGCAGGGCAGAGAAATACAATTTGGTTTTAATTTTGTGCCCACAATTCCAGCTCCGCATCAAATGGGATCCTGTTTTATCCTCTCTCCCTCCCTTTTTCCCGCACCCCCACCATTGCGGGATCAGGGCAGACATTGTGGGCTGACGTGTAGCTCACTCGAGGTGAGATGGGAAGGAAGGAGTGATAGTTCCCAGTGGTGGGAGACCCAATCTGATCCAGACCAGTGATCACAGGATGAGAACCTTTTAAAACCTTTGAAACGAAAGTGTTAATCTGAAGACTTTTCTCCCAGTGGGGCCAGTGCAAGGCATTTTCTCTCTCTATCTCTTGTGCTCTGTGTATCTGCCTCTCTATCTCTTTCTCTCGCTATGCTCTCTCTCTCTCTCTCTCTCTCTCTCTCTCTGACACCCCAGATGGGATCCTGGAGTCACGTCCCTTATATCCAGATATTGAGACACTGGGGTGTGACAAGAACCTCGGGAATAGGGACACATCAGACGAGGTACAGGCCCCTTTAATAAAAATAGAAGGGGGAGTAATAGATGTAGAGACCCCTCTGGAGTCTAAGAAAATAGAAAAGGAGTTAGAGATACAGAAATGGAACATGAAAAAGGTTCAGGATAACATTAAAAACTTAAACAGAGATATTAATGTGCTGGGGCAGATCAGTGAGGATCAAAAAGAATTAATGGTAGGTGTATTGAAGGAAGTGGAAAAGATAACTACAACACTGTCAGGAGAAATTAAAGCTGAAGGAATGGTAATAGGAGTAAAGGACGAAAAGTGTAGTACAGATGAGGAAACGAGATACGATCCACCATGGGAGGAAAGTAAAAGGAAAAGACTCGGGAGGGAGAAAAATAGACATGCCTACCTGGACATAGTTAGAACAAAAGAGAAAGATGTGAAACAACTAAACTATGGCCGAAAAGATTATCTTAGAGATGAACGTGACCAATATACCTTTGACCCTGAGACATTGGAAGCTGATAGGGACAGTGACAGTGACGAAGAAGAGTCAGAACAAGGTGGGATAAATAAATGCATGCCAAGAGTAAAGAAGGAGCAGAAATCCCCAAAATTGAGATATCAATGCCCATTACTGATCACGGGACGGGGAACTCAAAAATATGTACCCTGGTCATGAATGGACTTAGAGAGTTTAATGAAAAAACTACCTCCGTTGAGTAATGGGGCTAGTCCATGGATTTCTTGTTTTGAGCGAGAAACCTGCCAAGAACAATTAGCACTCGCAGATGTCAGAACTATCATGATAAAATTAAAGGCAGAAGGGGCCCTGAAGCAAATAGAGAGAATTGTAAGAAGCAGTAAATTGGGGGATGAAATAGAATTTAACCCACTTCGGAATAAATTTTGGGAAGCACTTAGAGAAACATTTCCTACACCCTATAGTTTGGATGCCTTGGTAACCCTTCAACTAAAGGAAGGAGAGACTGCACACGAGTATTTCACTCGAGCATGGGACTTATGGGAAACAGGGACTGGAGAAAGACCCGACCACAGCCCCTTAGGAAGGGCTCACTTTCGTAATGGGATAATAAACGGACTACCTGCTACGGTTCAAGCAAAATTAAGGGACATTGTGGGATTAGAGACAATGTCAGAGGATTTGTGGAAAAGACACCTGACACATGCAATCAAACGACATCGTCAATCAGAGCATGCTAAGTCAGAAAGTGCGTCCCAGAAGGAGGTGGACAAAACAACCGATAAATTGGTGAGAGCCATAGAACATATAGGGGTTAAATTAGCGGCCCAACAGATAGTCCCACAGGTCATGGGGCCAGTGATAAATCCGGGACCCCAAGTAAGAAATGGTTGGGAAAGACAGCTAGGTACAATGTATAGAGGGGAACATGCAGTATGCTGGTACTGCCAAAATCCTGGACACTACCAGCGGAACTGTCCGGAGGCTGGGAGAGCAAGGGGAAAAAGATTACCCTCTATTAGAGGCTATCGGGGAAGAGGAGGAAACTTAAGAGGACAAGCAAGGGGTAGGGGTGGACATATTGATGGGCCCCAGAGAATCGGGGGGTGGCAGAGTGATCAACAAGTCCAGGCACCTCAGTGTAATGACTATATTGAGGAAGGTGCTGAATTTGATTATTGAAGGTGCCCTGGAGAATCAAAAATCACGCCTCCCTGGGAGCCACCAAAAATTTGGGGGACGGTAAATGGAGAAAAAATTGAATTTATGGTTGACACAGGGGCAGCAGTTACGACAGTGATTAAAAAACCCCCAGGGAGCACATTTTCGGGCAAAACATTATCTACAATAGGATTCTCCGGAATAAGGGAAACACAGCCCTATACAGATAACATCGACATGACATTTGGACGACAAAGGGTTAAAACGCCTGTCCTGGTTGTGCCAAGTTGCCCCATTAATTTATTAGCAAGGGACATTCTTACCAAACTAGGAATAACCATACAATGTTCTGAGAAGGGCCTTCGGTTAACATACCCAGGGGATACAATAAGAAGGGGAGGACAGTTTATAGTAATGACCCCATCTAACGCTTCAGAAGTATTTTCTGGAGTCGGCTACTGTATGATGAACCAGGCCCAGGGCTGATTAAACAGTTTTTTGAGTGGAGGGCCAGTATTCCACGGTATGGGGATTACCATTATCCACTAGATCCTATGCATGTTACATTAAACTACACCATCCACCCGGACCAGGAATATGAGGAGAGGTGGGACTCTCTAAAAGAAGGGAAGACAGAAACGATACATTGTCCATTTATCTTTGTAGGTAAGGAGGGAATAGCTGCTATGGTTGTCATGACAGAAGAACAAATGGAGTGGTTCTGCTTAGGAGTAGAAAGTGTGCCTCATGTGACCTTGGGTATTGACAAAGATCATCACGCTCGACAGCTGGGTCCGATGGTAAAGGAAGCGATAGGGTGTGAATACAGGCAGACAGAAATCCCGGGATATTCCACCTCGGAGGGAGGAAAATTTGTCAGACTGAATATTGAAGCATGGGACCAGGTAGTGAATGAGAAAGTAGAAAGAGACCGAGCCATAGAAGGAGAAAATATTGATCACAGAGACTCAGACAAATATCTTTCTAATCTGAGTCCACATATATGGACAACGGGGCCCTATGATGTGGGAGTAATAAAAGGAGAGGTATTTCTAGAATTGGCCAACCCCGGGCAGAAACCAATATGGAGAAAACAATACCGCTTGTCGCCCAGTCAGGAGGAGGGTATTAAAGGAACGATAGAAGGGTTAATGGAGTCAGGGGTTTTAAGGGCGGCACCTGACAGTATGTGGTACACGCCCATCATGCCTGTTCCCAAACCGGGTAGAAAAGACTGGAGGATGGTACACGACCTCCGGGAGATTAACTTGGCTACCAAGACCATCGGGAGACCAGTCCCAGACCCATATGTAGCACTTAGGGCTCTGAGTCCGGAGCACGAATACTATACTGTCATTGATCTGGCAAACGCATTCTTCTGCTTGAATTTAGCTGAGGAATGGCAAGACTGGTTAACTTTCACTTACCAAGCACATCGGTACACATACACTAGATTACCTCAGGGTTATAAGGACAGTCCAGGACTGTTCAATCAGGCCCTTAGCGAAATCCTAATGAAATTAAAGCTCCCGGAAGATGTTACACTGATTCAGTATGTAGACGACCTACTATTAGCAGGGAAAACGCCACATGGGTGCCTGACAGGGCAGCCAAACAGGTTACTGGTTATCATGAACATATACAGGGGATGATTTTGAGGTCCCATAACAAAAAAAATGAATCTGAAACTAAGGAGACTTGTAGCAGATTGAATGACTACACAGATGAGTTTTGTGGAGGAAGAGTGCTGTACAACTGGCTCCCCGCTAACTGGGATGGTCAGTGTGCTCTAGTAACCCTTAATGCGCCAGTGCTGATTGTCAAAATGCAGGAGGGAGACGAGGATTCCCTAGAATTGCGCCACACAGAGAGTTGGCTGTGGAGAAAAAGGAGGAGTGTTGGACTCTTGGGGCCGGGAGGAAGGAACCCTGATGGGGTATGGATTGATGCCATTGGCCAAGCCCGGAATATTCCGGACGAATTTAAATTAGCCGATGAGATTGCAGCTGGGTTTGAAAGCTTTCCTGTTTTTAGTGCAATATTTCCCATCACTGTAAATAAGAATGTTAATAGGATCAACCTTATTCACTATAATGTCCAGCGCCTTGCAAATTTGACCAGGGACGTTGTTGAGGCAATACATCAACAACTGTCAGAAACTTCCCTTATGACACTTCAGAATAGGATAGCGATTGATATGGTCCTGGCAGAGAAAGGTGGAGTGTGTGCTATGTTTGGAGATCTATGCTGCACTTCTATCTCTAATAACACAGGGCCAGATGGATCACTCACTAAGGGGTTAACGAAACTTAGGGCATTGGCGAAAGAATTAAAAGCCCAGTCTGGAGTCTCCAATCCTGTTTTATCCTGGTTACAGGGAGTGTTTGGGAGATGGAGCACATTGTTAGGACAACTTTTGCTGGGTTTGTTCATTTCTGTATCAATTTTTATCACTTGTGGCTGTTGTTGTATTCCATGCATTCGAACGCTGGTCACGAGGACCATAGAGACAGCCCTTGCTGACCGTGATGAACTGCCTCCGAAATATCAAGCTGTGCAGGCTGTGGAGCAAGACTATCTCACATTACAGGAGACGGAGAAAGTTGCTGAGATCGATCTGGAGTCTGAAGGGGAATGTGATGGGAAGGAGGGATTGTGAATTAGATTGTTACACATATAATTTTAACCTTGCTTGTAACCCAAATATTATAACATTGATTGTAACACAAACATTATTAATCAGATTGTAGAACAAGTATTATGAATTAGATTGTAGACCATATGTTAACTTGGGAATTTACTAATGTACGGGGGGTTAGCTAGTTTTTTGCTTGGGGGCAAATGGGATGAAACTTGTAAACGGGCAATGGGATCGGGGTGACGGATGGGGGGTGTACGCAAAGGAGGGTTGGGGGAGCCCTCGCCCACCAGCCGAACTACCCTGTGAACAGAACCCGTATAGAGCTTGGCAATAATAGGCGAAATAATGTAACGCGGTGGTAGCATAGTCAGGGCGAGATTGTCCTCTAAAGAGGACAAAGGAGGGATTGTAAGGTAAAACATCATGAGATGGGAATGTGTAGGGAGTTACCCTGTACAGGGCAGTAACAAGAAGGGGAGGTGTCCTTGTACTCCTGTTTGGTAAAACATCATGAGATGGGACCGGAGAAGGAGTCACCCAGTACTAAGGAGTAACAGAATGCATCCTTGTACTTACAAGATAAGAGAGACATTGATGGATTGAGAGGCAGGAAGCTAGCAGGGAAAGGATAGCAACAGTTTAAGAGAGACATTGATGGATTGAGAGGCAGGAAGCTAGCAGGGAAAGGATAGCAACAGTTTTAGTCATTGGACAAGTAATGATATGATGATGTTCTAAGCATGTATCCAAGGGTATAAAAAATCACCATTTTGCTGATAACGGCAGAATGCATTCTCCGACTAACCTGGTTGGTCGCAAGTGTTACAATCCGGTAATAAAGAACAAAGAACCCTGATTTCGACTCAGCCTGGTGTTTGTCTCACTCATTCATGAACAAAGCAGACCTAACAGATTACATAATAAAATTAAATCTCCACCTATGCAAAACGTCAATTTTATGAATTCTGCTGCTAACCTTCACTCTACTGTTAAATTTACTTGGATTATGTCTCCCGTTGCTAGATTTTTCAGTCTTCCTTATCAAAGACAAGCTCTTGGGAATCACTATCTCGGAGGATCTTTCCTGAATCCCTCACAATAGATGAGAAATCTAAAATCTGAAGCTGTCTACTGGCATTTACTCCAAACCCCTAACTTCCACAGTTACCGCAACTACATCTCTTCCCAGCTAGTCTCCTGAAAGGATGCCAAATCTATCTCCTAGTTTCTCTGCCTACATCACATCTGCCCTCAAGACGTGACCTTCCCTTCCACTGTGATCAATGGAGCCATCTTCTTTCCACCTTCAAATAGAAAAGGGTTAGGGTTCCCTGTGTCCTCACCTTTCACCCCATAACCTCTGCACTTAGCAGATCATTGTCTATCACTTCAGATTTAGATTTATTGTCAGTGTTCATACATGACATTACATACAACCCTGAGATACTTTTTCCTATGGGCGAGGAAGAATTACCACTTATTGGTAGTGAAATTTTAAAAAACCTGTACTCAACATACACCTGTAAACAAATAAAGAAATGCAAACAAACACTGCAATACAGAGAGAAGAAAAATCAAGAAAATGCAAAAGACTGCTTCAATGAATCCATGATTAAGTTTGTTGTTGAGGTGGACGAGTAGCAACTGATCCTGAACCTGGTAGTGCAAGTCTTGTGGCACCTATTCCTCTTTCCTGATGTTAGCAGTGAGAACAGAGTTTGTGCTGAGTGATGTGGATCATTGGTGATTGCTGCTGCTCTCTGATGGCTGCGTTCCTTGTAGATGTTCTCGATGATGGAGAGGGTTTTGCCTTTGATGTCTTGGGCTGTGTCCACCACCTTTTGCAGGGCTTTACACTCAGGGTGTATTGGTGTCCCCATACCAGACCATGATGCTTCTGGTCAGCACACTTTCCACCACACATCTGTAAAAATTTGCCAGGGTTTCCGATGTCACACCAAACCTTCGCAAACTTCTGAGGAAGTAGATGAGCTGATGTGCTTTCTTCATGGTGCCATTTCAGCCAGCTGCAATTAGCCCCCTCCTCCAGCCACATTTATCCCTCCCCACCCCTTTCTGCTTTCCACAGGGAACAATCCCTCTGTGACTCCCTTTTCACTCACCGATCGCCATCTACCTCTCCATAACCCCTGATACTTTCCCCTGCAACAGAAAGAGGCGTAGCATTTGGCCTTGCATCTCCTCACTCTCCACCATCCAGGGGCCTAAACAGCCCTCCCACATGAGACAAAGATTTACCTGCACCTCTTCCAACCTTGACTACTGCATTCAGTGCTCCTCATGTGGCCTCCTCTACACCAGTGAGATCAGACATAGAATTGGAGAATGTCTCACAGAGTATCTGCCCTCTGTGCACAATTGCCAACCTGAGCTCTTGGTTGCATGCCATTTAAACTCCTTTTCCTATTCTCACACCAGCCTGTCCATCCTTGGCCTTCTCCACTGCCAGAGTGAGGCTTCTCAAAAACCAGAGGAACAACATCTCATATTTCGCCCAGGCAGTCTACAGCCCAATGGAACAAACATTCAATTTCCCAATTTCCAGTAAAGAGTCCCTTCCGAGCTACTTCTGTTCTTCTCTCTTCACCCTTCCCCTGCCTACTTTTGTCCCCTTCCCCACCCATCCATTCTTAACCTCCTCCCTGTCTGGTTCCATTCTCTTCCCCCTTCTTTTCCCCCGGATTCTTCCCCCTCCCCATAGGTCCATCTGGTCCCATCTGTCCCTCCCCGACAGCTCTCTCCCAGCAGTCTCATTATACCACAGACATCACCTCATCAGATCCCAGCACCAGCAGGCCTTTGCCTCCATTTACCATCCAGTAAGAACCTTCCACCTGACCCCTTTTGTTTTCCTCCCATGCCATTTCTCATTTTATCTGGCACCTGCCAATCAATTGCCTCTATCATCCTACACCTATCCCTGGTTCAGAAATCCCTCATTGTCTAGCCCCTCCCACCTTGTCAACATCACACTGGCTATCTCACCTCCGCACTCAGTCTCGACGAAGGGCTCCAACCCAAAGCACTGATCATTGTTTTTGTCCCACTGATGCTGCCACAGATTATTTGTTGTTCAACCTTCTGTACATGACTTCCATTCCTCTCGTTGCTATAAATAATACCAGCCCTCACATGCATCGCATGCCATTCAGGTTACTGCATTATTCCTCGCTCTGCTTCTCCGTTGATCTAAATTAAATCAAATACTGCTTTGCTGAAATGAACAGACTCTGAATTTTTGGTCCAAATTAAAGAGCAAAAATCCATATTCTGACACCTTGTGCATTTTTGTACTTTGCACACAATTAGCTAAGGTATTCTGCTTTATAGATGGGAAAATGATATTGATAAAGCTACTTTTTGATTTGCTCAGGCTAATCATGAAGGCTGTGCTCAGTGAGACAAAAGGAAACATCTCAAGCGCTGGAAACAGTGCAGAGAAGTTGACAGGTCTCACTTCATGTGCTAATTTTAAGAGGAAAGGTTGTAAAAAAAAGCTTCAATAGATGCTAAGACAGACATTTCCTGAAATTGGGTGATCACATTAGAAACATAATTAAACCGTTCAAGTTTATGGAGTACACAAGTACAACCCGATGAAACTGTCCTCCAGTCCTCAATGCAAGACACACAGACACACAACCAGACCCAACATACAGACAAACAATACATATGCAGGACAAATATTTATATAAAATGGTTAGTGGGAGCAAATTCCTTTGGTTGTTTATTCTCATAGCCTGGGGAAGAAGCCGTTTCTCAGCTTGGTGGTGTTGACTGTGATACTCCTGTATCCTGTTCACTGTGATGGAACAATCTGATCATTGAAATGCCCTGAATTCTATAGTCAGTTGTGAAGCAAAATGATCACCAGTGATCCCAAAGTGTTTATCTTTATTTTACGCTGCCAATTGGAATCAATTTTGACTTTCACGAATAGAAACGTCATCAAGATAGTTCAGCGCCCAATCAAATTGATGAATTCGCATAAACAGGAAGCAAAATGCACATTTTAGCTAATATTTTCAAGGTTTTACAGAATGCAATGTGAATATCAGAAGATACACAGGTAATGGTGGAAGTTAAAAAACCAGCTGCAAGTCACATTTATCCCTCGCCACCCCTTTCCACTTTCCGCAGGCATCACTCCCTCCGTGACTCCCCTTTCCACTCATCCTTCCCCACCCACCTCTGGTACGTTCCCCTGCAACTGTAGGAGGTGTATGTTGAGTCATTCAATGGATAGTCAAATGCTGGTACCAGAGGACAGAATACTGTTGAACACTAAGGTCTGGATGGAAACCCACCCTGTGCCCAAAAAAATGATGGTTGAAGAATACACCAACTCCTCAATTTATGAACTTTGAAGACGCCATAAAACCATTGACTCTTTGGGATACACGTCTGATTTATGAAGCCATTTTTCATTCACTCTATGCCCAATGAGAATGTAGTATAATTTTAACTGAGCCCACTGAACCAAAATACTAAGCCTGTTCAATTTACAAAATTTTGTTCAATTATTCCATTTTTTTTCTTTTGTGGCCCTTTCATGACAATTGTATACGCATGTTCACAAGGTGTTCTAAACAGTAAGGCATCTCCACTCTTTACCTGGATTTCACCTCTTCAAATTGGTGAAGAAGGTTTTGTAGCTCCCTCTGTTTCACCTCATTTTCTTTTGCTTCGAGCTGTTGCTTTTGTATGGCACGACATCTCTTTGTCTCATTATCCTTGATAAACTTATCAAACTTCAGGACTCTTTCCCTATTCTATGGACAAAACGAAAAGAGCAGAAATTTATTCAGATTATTCGCTTTGGTTGAACAATAAAAGTGCCTGAAGAAAGTTAAATGAAGCTACAGCCATTTGCACCTTGACACCAGTATCATAAAACATGCATTCAGACAATTAAAGCTTCATCATTCTAAAGGTTATAATGATCTAATTTCAAACTTCTTGGTTGAAGAAGTTTCAGAACACAATAGACAGGTTTGAGGTTTAGTAAATGAGTGAAAATAACCATTTTTAGATTGTTCCTACCACCAGCTCCTTTCTTTCAAATTCTGCCCTCTGCTGGGTAATGGCTTCCATGCGCTGGAGGAACTCTTCCCTTTTAACTGCAAGTTCAGCATCGACTTGGTCGACTTCCACTTCTTTCTTCAGTACTAAAGTGCTCTGATGCGTTTTATGGTCATTTGTGAGGATCTCTGCAATGGGCTGAAACAGTTACAGCACTGATCAGTGAGGGTCCTGCCACAAGGATGGGAATGTAAGCTGTTGTCCTCAACAAACCTGGGACAAATGACCAAGGGAAAATTGTCCATCCTATCCACCTGTGTTGGAATCAGTCCCCTCAAATTATGGGACTCATGCTGACTCTCTACACCAAGAAATTAATATCTCTATTTAAACCATAACACATAGAAGCAGAAGTAGGCTATTCGGCCCATCACATCTGCCCAGCATTTAAGTCATGAGCTGATCCATTTTCCCATTCAGCTCCACTGCTTAGTCTTCTCCCCAGAGGCTTTGATACCCTGGCTAATCAAGAACCTATCCATCTCTGCCTTATAATGTCTGCCAATAACCTGGCCTCCACGATAGCCTGTGGCAACAAATTCCATTGATTTACCATTGTCTGACTGAAGAAATTGCTCCGTACTTCTGTTCTAAGCAGATACTCTTCATTCTTGAAGTTGTTCCCTCTTGTCCTGGATTCTCCCACCATGGGAAACAACCTTTTTATATCCACTATTTCAACATTCAAAATGTTTAAATTCTCCTAAATTCCAACGAGTACAGGCCATGAGCTGTACTCCTCGTATGATACCCCTTTCATTCCAGGAATCATCCTTGTGAACTTCCTCTGAACCCTCCCCAACATCAGCACATCCTTTCTTCAATGAGGACCCCTAAAACTGCTCACTATACTCAAGTGAGGTCTCACCACTGCCTTATAAAGCCTCATCATCACATCCCTGCTCTTATTCTCTGTTCCTCCTGAAAGGAATGCCAGCATTATCTTTGCCTTCTTCGTCACCCTCAACCTGCAAGAGGACTCCCAGGACCCTTTGTATCTGGGTATTTTCATTTTTCTCCCCATTTAAAAATTAGTCCGCTTGTTTATTTTTTTCCACCAAAATGTATGAGCACACAGTTTCTGAGATAGCATTTCATTTTATATAACCATATAACCACATTACAGCACAGAACAGGCCAGTTCGGCCCTACTAGTCCATGCCGTAGCAAATCCCCACCCTCCTAGTCCCACTGACCAGCACCCGGTCCATACCCCTCTAGTCCCCTCCTATCCATGTAACGATCCAGTCTTCCCTTAAGTGTAACCAATGATCCCGCCTCGACCACGTCTGCCGGAAGTTCATTCCACATCCCCACCACCCTCTGCGTAAAGAAATTTCCCCTCATGTTCCCCTTATAATTTTCCCCCTTCAATCTTAGACCATGTCCTCTAGTTTGAATCTCCCCCTTTCTTAATTGAAAAAGCCTATCCACATTTACTCTGTCTGTCCCTTTTAAAATTCCTCTGCCTATTCTCCTAATCTGTACGTTCTTCTGTAGCCTCCCTGCATCGTCAACACTCCATACTCCTCCACCTACCTACCAATGAAAAAGGGTATGATAATATATTAGTTAAAATATTAGATAAGTAAACAAAGGCTTGGAGTATCAATCGAGGATATATTTGTTTTCTCACCATTCAAATTTATTATATTAAATACGCACATTTAATATATATTATTAATAAATTTAGAATGAAAAGCATGTATCAGTCAAAACAGCTCACAAGAACCATGAATAAACTTACCCCGTCTGTGCTTTGTGTAACTCAAGAATCATCAATGTGTTTGACTCTAAACCTTTCTCTGAAATGACCTAACAGGACACTTAGAACTGGGAAGGATTAGGGATAGGTTTAAATGATAGGTTCTGGGAAATAGCAGCTCAGGAGGCATCTGAGTAAAGAGAAGCAGATTTAATGCTTCAGGATGAAGAATCTTCATTGGAATGAATTGTTCACCATTTCTCCACATTTGTTGCTTGCCCTGAATTTTTCCAGCAGATTTGGCTTTTATTTCAATCTTTTGTACAATCCATCCCATGTTAGATCTGCCCTAATTGTCCCCTTTCTCCCCCACTACGTCTAGTTATTCCCAGCTCTTTTAAAGTTCATTCACCTTAATTCTGCTTCTCTCTACAGATGCTGCCTGACCTGCTAAGCATTTCCACTATTTCTGATTTGTAGTTTTGATTTCTAGTTTCCAGAATACTTTGGAATTGTGCTCTAGTGATAATATTTGGAATTAGTGCAAGCATAGCTCTGGAGACTAAATCCATGGTCAGTACTGACTTTGGAAGTCACTATATCAAAGGTAATAACTACCTCCATTCCCCATAACATAATAGAATAAGTCTTACTTCAACTGAATAAACCATACAGAATATTGTAAAAGGATTAAAAAAAACTTACCTCCTTGATTACTGGAATATAATTAACATCTTCATCGTCTTCTCTGAAAGAAAGGAATTAAGTTTAGACATTAAAATCAGATTACAGACATGGAGTCATGGAAACATGGCCCTCGAGCCCAACTTGTTCATGCCGACCAAAGTGCCTTTCTGAACTCGTACCATTTTCTGGCATTCGTCCCATATCCCTCTAATCCTTTCCTGTCCATGTACCTGTCCAAATGTGTTTTGAATGTTGTAATTGTACCAACTTCCATCGTTTCCTCAGGCATCTTGTTTCATATATCTGCTACCAACTGTGTGAAAAATGTAACTCTCCATTTAAATGTTTTACCCTTCTCACCTTAAACCCATGTTCTCTACTTTACCTGAGGTAAAAGCTATGCCAATCCATCTTATCTGCACCCTCATTACTCTACAAACCTCCAATGTCACCCCTTAGTCTCATTCGCTGCAGGAGAAAAAGTCCCAGCCTTTCCCATTGCTCCTTACAACTCAAGTTCTCCAGTCCCAGCAACATTCTTGTGAATTTTTTTAATGCGCCCTCTCCATCATCACATAATGTTTCAGGTTTGGTTTCACTAATATCTTCTACAGTTTCAGCATGAGATATCCCAATTCTCATTCTCAATGCCCCACCTGATGACAGCAAAAACACCATTCATCTCCTTCACCAAATTGTCGATTTGTGTCGTCAGTTTCAGGGAACATACCCCTAGGTCTCACAAAGTGAAGATATTAACTTTCATGTGCATATGATAAACTTCTAGGAGCTGTTTATACATTTCACTGGAGTTTCCTTTCTAGTAGGGTTGGTTTTGAGAATTTATCATCAGGTGGAAAATTCTCATTGTAACTGGATTTCCAGGCCTGTTGAAATGAGTGAAAACAATCTGGTGCAAGACTGGATGCTGGCAATGCAAGGTATCTCAAAATTTCAGTTCAAATGAATCAATTTAAGTGACTTTAACCCACATGCTAGAGGTTTCATTTCAATTTCTACATATGGAGATATCCATTCAGATTTGTACCAGCTTTTGACATATTTATTAGGTTTCAAATTTTGTGAAAACTAGTCCCAGAAGATTCCATTTCAATACATCAACTTAATGGTAAAACTTTTGTTTCTGAATTTGGGGCTGTTGGCCCTCCATTTTTAAAAATAAAAATAAAAAGAGCTCTTAGAAAGATGAAAACGTTCCCTCTTATTGAATTTAACATTATCACAAGCCAGGGTTGGCCTGTTCATCCCCTGCCTGGCTGAGGGCAGACCTGGCCAAGCTCCAGGTCAATGCAGTCATGTGATTGCCACCCTATCTACCGCAATAAACATTAATTCCCTCCGCCAGTAGTTCACTGAGTGATAGAGTGTGCCACGCCAACATAAGTCACTTATACTGGACAAAGGCCACCACTTGCAAGTTCTCCCCAAGTCTAACTCTCCCCTGACTTGAAATATATGACCATTCCTTCACCAGCGTTGGTTCTAACTCTTGGAACTCCTACTCGACGCCACTGAGGGAGAACCAGAAGAGTTGCAGCAGGTATCGAACAAACCAATATTACCGATCCCGCAGCCAGTTAACAGGGAAAGTACTCAGAGGTAACGACAGAAACTTCTCCCAATTGTAGGGCAAGTGTATCGGTTTTCAGAAAAATACAGTTAAGTGTTGGATAATCATGGCACATTATGGAAACAATTCTAGGCAGCCACTTGCAACAGCGGAGTGACTTAGAGAAACACCTAAAGGATATGGGGGTGGGGGGGGGGGGGGGGGGTCCCGGGCCGTTGACTGATCCACGGATGCTGCTGGCCCGCTGGGGTTCCTCCGGCCGCTCGTTATTTGCCTGAGTGTGGTCGTGTCGTCTGATTGACAGGTTATCCAATCCCGTTCTGACCAAGGGCAACTTCCAACAATGCCGTCTACAAGTGAGGCTGCACCAAATCTCGGGCGACCAGGGATGGCAGAAGTAGGGAGGGGGAGGGTTTCATTTACCTTCGGTCCCCCAGTTGAGTGACAAAGATTTTGTTGATGTGAAGCGGCTGGCGACGGACTTCGGCCAGACAGGAGAGAGTATTATTTGCATCGGCGTTCATCCTTCAGATCAGCTTGGAGTCGAACAATCCCCGGGTCAGAGTCAAGGAAAGGTTTCTACGGGGGAGAGGAAATGCTCCTGAGCTATGGTTGTGATTTCCCCACAATTAAAGAAAAATACTTGCAAAGGGTGAACTGGGAGCTTATGCAATCCAGCCCTGACCGCGCATTTTGTTTGGGAAAGTCTTCCTGGAACAGCCCGGAGTTGCAATTGATAGCCGTCCGGGAAATATGGCATCATGTGACAGTGCAAGGCTAAACACTGCACAATCGCCATGGGAACCTCTGAAAGACGAGAGAAGCCGCGCAAGATCCCCCTCCGAGCTCAATCTGCACAATGCAATCGAACAGATACAATCTATCCTCTCCGGATTCTTAGACACTTCCCTACCAACCATACCCCCCCCCCCCCCCAAAAAAAAACTTTTCACTACATCAGCCTGAGGCTGGGATGGCATCCCAGTGACGGGATTACCCCTGATTCGTTATCCTTTCCTCATCCCCTCTGAAGCTGGCATTAAATTGCAATGCCAATTAACTGGCCCTTGAATTCTCAGATTGGCAGAGGATTGGAACGAGGGCAATCAATCCTTGCTCCCACCCAAGACAGTGTTCCCAAACTTCCATCCCTGTAGTCTCCTTCCTAGCTCCCTAAATTCACTCCACAGGACCTCAAACCTTTTTCTATCTCCAACATTTTTGCACGTGGGCACAATAACCTCTGGCGCATCCTCCTCTGCCTTGAGAATGCTGTTCAGGCACATCATTGATTATGGTAACCAGGAAGCAACAAGACCATGCTGGTGTCTCTCTCACTGTAACAAAATCTCTTGTCTGCCCCTCTAACTGTGGAGTCTCTTATCACAACAGCCCAGCCTCACAAACTTGGCCTCACATTTTAAATCATGTTTCATAATGGGTGGTAACTGTAATGATTTTGCCTCAGGAGATATAAATAAGGCAGTTTCATGCACAGCCCTTCTCATCTCTTCTCTCAACATTCAAATCAGAAATGATCCATGAAGATATTCTGTCTCATTTTAATAGCTGTAGGTGGAAATCTTAGTAGTGACACAGAAGTAACAGAATGGTTGCACCTTAAATGAAATTACAAACTTTAGTGCATCACAGAGCCCCAGCCCTTATTCAAAGGTGTTTCTGGAATTCCTAGTTGTGCCTGGAAAGTTGTCAATAACTTTCAAGATTCTGAGACCATGAAGCATGCAGTGTACTCTGCTCTAAGTTTAGAATATTCTTGTGCAGCTTTTCAGCAATCACGTGTTTACTGGTTGAATATAATGTTTACTAGACGAATATAATAACACAGATGAAGAACCATGACACAGCGGCACCAAACTCAGAACAGAATTTCCCTTGCAGCCGCTGCATCCGGGCACGCCTGTCCTGTGAGCCTGCAGCAGGCATGGACAGCCCCCTTCCTAAAACCTCATTCACAAAGACAAGAAACCACAAAATTATGTTAATGTCAACATACAAAAACTTTGAATTTAAAGTTTAATTGTGCATGGTTACTAACCTTATACTTCATTTAGTGGCATAAATATTGCACATTACAGATGTCAATGTGCAGGCATGTTATTAAAGAAATTATATAAGATGCTTCGCAACAATAGAACTGAATTTTTTTTTCTTTGGCTTGGCTTCGCGGACGAAGATTTATGGAGGGGTAATGTCCACGTCAGCTGCAGGCTCGTTTGTGGCTGACAAGTCCGATGCGGGACAGGCAGACACGGTTGCAGCGGTTGCAGGGGAAAATTGGTTGGTTGGGGTTGGGTGTTGGGTTTTTCCTCCTTTGTCTTTTGTCAGTGAGGTGGGCTCTGCGGTCTTCTTCAAAGGAGGTTGCTGCCCGCCGAACTGTGAGGTGCCAAGATGCACGGTTGGAGGCGATATCAGCCCACTGGCGGTGGTCAATATGGCAGGCACCAAGAGATTTCTTTAAGCAGTCCTTGTACCTCTTCTTTGCTGCGCCTCTGTCTCGGTGGACAGTGGAGAGCTCACCATAGAATACGATCTTGGGAAGGCGATGGTCCTCCGTTCTGGAGACGTGACCCACCCAGCGCAGTTGGGTCTTCAGCAGCATGGATTCGATGCTTGCGGACTCTGCCAGCTCGAGTACTTCGATGTTGGGGATGAAGTCATTCCAATGAATGTTGAGGATGGAGCGGAGACAGCGCTGATGGAAGCGTTCTAGGAGCCGTAGGTGATGCCGGTAGAGGACCCATGATTCGGAGCCGAACAGGAGCGTGGGTATGACAACGGCTCTGTACATGCTTTTCTTTGTGTGTTTCTTCAGGTGGTTGTTTTTCCAGACTCTTTTGTGTGGTCTTCCAAAGGCGCTATTTGCCTTGGCGAGTCTGTTGTCTATCTCTTTGTCGATCCTTGCATCAGATGAAATGCTGCAGCCGAGGTAGGTAAACTGTTTGACCTTTTTGAGTTCAGTGTGCCTGATGGAGATGTGGGGTGGCTGGTGGTCATGGTGGGGAGCTGCCTGATGGAGGACCTCAGTTTTCTTCAGGCTGACTTCCAGGCCAAACATTTTGGCAGTTTCCGCAAAACAGGACGTCATGCGCTGGAGAGCTGCCTCTGAATGGGCAACTAAAGCGGCATCATCTGCAAAGAGTAGTTCACGAACAAGTTGCTCTTGTGTCTTGGTGTGAGCTTGCAGGCGCCTCAGATTGAAGAGACTGCCATCCGTGCGGTACCGGATGTAAACACCGTCTTCATTGTTGAGGTCTTTATTGGCTTGTTTCAGCATCATGCTGAAGAAGATAGTAAAGAGGGTTGGTGCGAGGACGCAGCCTTGCTTCATGCCGGAAACACTGGCACCTCCTGGACTACGTTCTGGTGCGAGGAAGAGACAAACGAGATGTGCTCCACACCAGGGTCATGCCCAGCGCGGAATGCCACACTGACCACTGGCTTGTTCGCTGCAAGCTCAACCTTCACTTCAAGCCAAAGTTCAAGAACAGTGGTGCCCCCAGAAAGAGGTTCAATGTTGGAAACTTGCAGTCAGACGTAGTGAGAGGAAACTTCCAAGCAAACCTCCAAGCAAGGCTTGAGGATGCAAACTGCCTCACGGACACGTCTCCTGAAACCCTCTGGGATCAGCTGAAAATGGCCATGCTGCAATCCACTGAAGAGGTACTGGGCTTCTATTCCAGGAAAAACAAGGACTGGTTTGACAAAAACAACCAGGAAATTCAGGAGCTGCTGGAAAAGAAGTGAGCTGCCCACCAGGCTCACCTTGCAAAGCCTTCCTGGCCAGAGAAAAATCGAGCCTTCCGTCTCGCATGCAGCCACCTTCAGCGCAAACTCCAGGAGATCCAAAATGAGTGGTGGACTAGCCTCGCCAAACGAACCCAGTTTAGCGCCAACATTGGCGACTTCAGGGGTTTTTATGAGACGCTAAAGGCAGTGTACGGCCCCTCACCCCAAGTCCAAAGCCCTCTGCGCAGCTCAGATGGCGAAGTCCTCCTCAGCGACAAGATCTCCATCCTCAATCAATGGTCAGAACACTTCCAATCCCTTTTCAGTGCCAACCGCTCAGTCCAAGAATCCGTCCTGCTCGAGCTCCCTCAACCACCCTTGAGGCTAGAGCTGGATGAAGTCCTTACCCGGGAAGAGACATATAAGGCAATTGAACAACTGAAAAGTGGCAAAGCAGCAGGTATGGATGGAATCCCCCCACAGAGGTCTGGAAGGCTGGCGGCAAAAGCTCTGCATACCAAACTGCATGAGTTTTTCATGTTCTGCTGGGACCAAGGAAAGCTGCCTCAGGACCTTCGTGATGCCATCATCATCACCCTGTACAAAAACAAAGGCGAGAAATCAGACTGCTCAAACTACCGGGGATCACACTGCTCTCCATTGCAGGCAAAATCTTCACTAGGATTCTCCTTAATAGACTAATACCTAGTGTCACCGAAAATGTCCTCCCAGAATCACAGTGTGGCTTTCGTGCAAACAGAGGAACTACTGACATGGTCTTTGCCCTCAGACAGCTCCAAGAAAAGTGCAGAGAACAAAACAAAGGACTCTACATCACCTTTGTTGACCTCACCAAAGCCTTTGACACCGTGAGCAGGAAAGGGCTTTGGCAAATACTAGAGCGCCTCGGATGCCCCCCCCCCCCCTCCAAGTTCCTCAACATGGTTATCCAACTGAAATTTTACTTTATGAATTAACATCAACAACATACTTATGGCAGTTGCTTTGGATCTAAAACAATCTACAATATAGAAAAAAAAACTCATAATATTATTCTCTGGATTGATTACTCGCTTTGCATACTAGAAGAATTTATTGTGTTCATGCAATGAGTCAAAAGTCTTCACTTATACGGGACCTTTAAAGTTGGGAAGTGCCACTAGATGCTTCATAAGAAATTAATCTAAAAGAAAAGGAACATAAAATGAATGCTGGAAGTCTAAAGGAAAAATTGAAAACACTGGCAATATACAGAAGGCAGGTAGAAATAAAATAAACATTTTGATTCAATAACATTTCCGTGGAAGGAAACATTATAATAGAAGACTTAAAACTGGGCTGAATCGAAGAATCTGAAAGAAGAGGTTGATGCAGTGACATAGTACCTCTGGGAGAGTATTCCAAAGTTTAGGAATGAGGAGACTAAAACTATACCAACTAACAGTGGAGCAGCAAGAGGCCAGAGCCAGAGGGTTGCAGAAATGGCGAGGATGGAGTGTCAAAGACCACAACAGGAAGAGGTAATGGAAGAATGTACAAACAGTTACAACTTCACATTCATAAGCTACCAGACAAGTGACAAGTTATAAAGTAAAAAGTGCAGGAATTATGGCAGGGCAGGACTTGGTGCAAGTTCATGGCATATAGAGGATGGTGGTTAATCCACCAAAAACATTGGAACAGTTGATGCCAAAGGCATGAATAGTAGATGAGCTGATAGGCTGTGATATGAGATGTTGACCTATATTTTCCAGAGAAATGCCCACAGTACAAACACTTTACTTTCTGACACTGAACTTTTAAAGCCCTGCAGTGGAGCCAGCTGCAATTTCTAAACAGTTTTATTGGAAAATCAGTCATCTGAACTAATGTTTTTTGGACCTTGACCAGGTTCAGCAACACCGTTCATTTCAATAGAAAGCAGTAGCTGTGAGGAGAGAGGTATTTTGCATATAATCTGCACCTTTTTAAATAAATTGAGATTGGGTTCAATTAGCTGTAAGTGATTTTCTTGTTTAAATTTTTATTTACTTTTAAATATTAATTTTTGATGTCATCATCTCAGAGATATTCACAAATGTTCAAACGATCTAACGGCTTTGACAGTTCAGCTTGTAGGTGTGACTTAACAAGCTGACAATATATTTCTCTGGTTGAGTATTGTTCTGGCCTTCCAAACATGATATGACATGCAGCAACAAACAGTCCTTCACAACGTAAACCTTTGTTCAGCATTTTGGTGGATGATCTACGCAACGCGTAAGCTCCCAGCGGGCACCAATACATACCCCTGAACATAAAGCCCTGCAAAAGGAAGTGGACACAACCCAGGACACCACAGGCAAAACCCTCCCCACCCACAGGAATGCTGGCATTGGAGATCAGCAGCAATCATCAGGTATCCACACCACCCATCACGTGCTGTGTTCTCGTTCCCACCATCAGGAAGGAGGTACAGTGGCACAAGATTTGTACCAGGAACAGCTGCTCCCCCTCCACCATCAGAGTCCTCAACAACAAACTCAACCAGGGACTCATTTAAGGACTCTTTATTGATTCTTTTCTCTCGACATTGCACAGTTTGTTTACATGTCTTTATTTGATTACCTGTGTACTTTGAGTACAGTTTTTTTTTGCACTACCAAAAGTGGTCATTCTACTGCGCCCGCTGGAAAAAGAATCTCAGGGTTCTATTTGATGTTATGTATGTACTCTGACAATAATTCTGAATTAGGAACTTGTGGATCATTTTGTTTTCAAATGATGTCACATAGGGACAGAATGTATATGAGAATCAAGAGAGGGTCAAGAATAAAACTTTAGGGATCTCCAGAGACAAATCTTCTTGATTATCAAAAGTCACTGGGCTCAGTTGGAATGCATAAAGACAAGAACGCAAGAAATAAGAGCAGAAGAAGGCAAGCTGATGCAAACCTATCCCAGGGGTGAAGTGAACAGGGAGAGTGACTGGCCCCACTTCCCGTATACCCTAGTTTCCCCCCTTAACCCAGAAGCCCTCTGAAGCCTACTTGTGAACCCTACCCGTTGTTGAAAGCTAATAAAAGCGTTTGTTCTCCCTCCAGTCGTGTGAGAGCTTTTATCAAGGCCACAACGGGTCAATAGCTGATCAACTCCAAGTCTCACCCACTCCACCGTTCGCGTTCCCCATCACCTTCAATGCACATACCTCATCAAATACCTCTGTGAAAAGGTTTATAAAAAAAAAAACGTCTGCTGTAGAAAATCAAAGGGAGAAAAGGAATTGGTGACATCTTGAGTTGGAACCCTGCATGAAGACTTCTTTTCTCTCCCCCTGATGCTGCAGTTAGTTTTGCTTTGCTCCAGATTCCAGCATCTGTGTATCTGCCATCAGAAATCCAGGCTCTTTTGGGGTTCTCCCACCAACGTCCAGAAAGATCACCCTATCTCAGGTTGCTCAAAGAGGCCCAAACTTCCAACCCTTCTCAGAGCGAGAGATGCTTTTGGAGGGTCGCATATTTCCTATCTTTGTTCAGAAAGCCAGGAACGAACTTTTGGTTCCCGGGCTGGGACGAGGGGCAATTAAACCTGACGAGAGAAAGCTCTCCCATTCAGTGGCGGATGAAATCCGGCCAGAGCAGCGGGACCTGGCGTGGGATGATGCTCTTGCTACCGTGCCCACAGTTAAATATACACCCCAGCTGGCCGATGCACCGGCATACTTCACTTTTCATGACTTGGTCACGCACTTGTCCAAAAATAGAGCAGCCTCTCTTTTTTTTAAACCGCGCTCCAACCTTACCTAGAGGACAGAGACAGAGGGGACCACGGGCAAGGCAAGACCCCCCTCCCCGCCCCCAAGTCAGCTCGGGAAAAGGCTGCGAAGATCAAAGGTGTTCCTTGTGGGGAGGACGGTGACCCTGACAGCCGGTAAAGTCACGATTCGACTCTAGCTTAACATGACCCTGCGATTGTGCCATTCTTTTAACAGGGGAGCCGTAAAGACAACCGCGAAGCTAAGATTTGGGCTTTTTATACATAGGAAACGGGATTTGGAGATCAGGCAATTATATTTTGAGCCTCGAGAACGAATCACCGAAAGAAGCTTGACTGGTCAAGTCGTAGAGGCAGCGACCTCGACAAAGTGATTTCCACGGGTTCGTTCTCTCTGCTGTTTACATCGCCTCGCAGCTGTAGGTTTCTGTCAGCTTCAGTTGTCGGAATCGCTGGGCAAAGCCAAGTCGTTCACGAGATATCCCAATGGGAGTCGACCAATATTCCAGCTAAAATATACCTCTCAGCCATTTGGGTTGGGGTTTTTGTGTTTCATGGGAGCTTGAGCTGCGTTCACACTGGTAACATTGAGCTGTCATTGAACCAGTCGACGTGAATGTCCCCTGGTGGGACAGACCCGAGCGCATTTGTTTGCCCCGCTTCTCCACCCTTGTTCCCTGATGCGTTCTTGAACCCTGAGTCAAGGCGGACCGGACTCTGCAACTCTCGCAAATTCGTCACCCAAATGCACCTTTTTCGTGTGTGCTCATTGCCCCTCCTCGGGTCCATTCTCTCCCTCTTCACAAAGCTGTGATCTGACTCCCTGATCAGAGCTGGAGGGTTGAGGTCGGAGCCGTCTTGGTCAAGATGACCTTTCCAATGGCTCGTGGTCTGAAAGCCAAAAATTGCAGTCAGACCTCCCAAAGAGAATCGGTTTAAGAACACCCACTTATTTTCCGTTTTGTCAAATGGGGCTTTGTCCAAAAAAAAACCCACAGTCCTTGTTCTGGTCTTCCCTTCCTCTCTTAAATGTAAGCTGGTGCCAAATTGGAACTGATGAATTAATGGTGCTTACCATCGATGACTTTACAGGAGTTGGGCACTTGTAAATAGGCTAAATTGATGTGAGGACACAATAATGTTTCAGCTAAATCCAAAATACTTTATTAAATTAACTTGTGAATCTCACTGGTAATCAGATATTCTTTCTTTCTTTCTTTATCTGTTTTTCCATCTGCATGAACTCAGGAATGAAAGCCCCACTACCCATTTACTAAAAGATAGATCTGTCTTTTGAATTAAAAGATGCACATTAAGCTCAAGTCGGTTGCATTTCAAAGAAAAACATTTGCAAAGTGACACAAAGAGAGTGTGGATGCTAGGATCAGACTTGATGAAGAGGTTCAACCTCAAATGTCAACAATTCCCCTCTTCTACCACCCCCCGCCCCCAATCCACCTCACCACTCTCTGCTCAACCCATTCAGTTCGTCCTGCAGGTTGTATTTTTGCCTTGAGTCGCAGCATCTGAAGTCCCTTATGTCTCCATTTGACTATTCCACAAGGTCGCTTCAAGGCATGCCGACTTTAAAGATTTCCTCTGTATTGATGAGGCCTCTCACTTCAAGGCACTGAGTTTCCTTCCCTTCCCACCAATGCTGACGCTGCCCAACTCACTGATCTCTTCCAGCAGATTCTTTTTTGCTTAAAGCAAAGTAGCTGACATTGTGACACTTGATTGACAGAGAAACTATTGCTTGTTCAGTTAAACTTCCAAATTTGTTTAGACCTGTTTGAGCCAACATTCTTTCAAGGGTCGAGAGATCAGATTTTGCTTCAGGCTCAGAGTATGTCCATCTTCATTCCCATTGCTCTCCCCAGTAGTTCTATGGTTCCACCCCCAAGTCATGATGATTCAGCCCTGTAATTTTTTCTTTTTCCACACATGCCCCTGTCTCTGATATTCAAATTATAATAAATACTGTTAAAAAAAATGCAAATGTAAAATCAACCAGGGGTTACTTTTTCTTAGCTGAGAGTTAGCATAATGATTCAGACGAATCAGCTTACTGCTTGTGCATGAACTATGATTGACATAAAGTTGGCAGATCATATACAAACTTCACTTATCTTCTCAGTTCATTATGGTCCAGAACCGTAAATGGACTCAGTATCGAGTCCAAGAGGAGAATGGTAACTCAGATGCACATGCAGTGTCAAAAAGCCATAAAATATGGAGGATGGTAGGTGGTGATGCTGTCATCAAAAATCTTCCATTGTTCTCTCGATGCTTGAAACAACAGTTTTCTTTTAATATTAAAACCATAGTTCATATGTTCCAAATATTGGCACCTCCTTCTGTTAATCTTGGCTCAGTGTTGCTATTCTCACCAATGAGAGAGTTATGATTTCATGTCTTATTCTAGGACCTAAGTAAATAACATAAACTGACCACTTTGTGTAGTATTATAATATTGCTGGAGGTGTTCTCATTTGCATGGTATGTTATGTCATGGTTATGTCTTTTCATCCAGATGGATGTAAATAATCCTACATAAATGTTGAAGGATCTGAGAATCATCCTTCTACCATTATCATCAAAATAAATCTGGTACCAATCCATTGCTGATTGTGAGACCTCAGATAGATTAGGAGAATGGTCAAAGAAGTTGCAAATGAAATACAATGTTGGAAAATGTATCATCATGCACTTTGGTAGAAGGAATAAATGGACAGACTATTATTTGAATGGGGAGAAAATTCAAAATTCAGAGGTGCTAAAGGTTCCAGTTCAAGTTTATTATCGTCTGAATGCCCAAGTACAAACAGTGTTCTCCGGTCCTCGGTGCAAAACATGGAGGAACACAACTAGACATAACACTCATACAGATAAACAATACAAATTCAGGACAAATATACATATATAACAATAAATAGGGACTGGGGACTCCCTGTGCAGGATACCCTAAAGGTTAACCATCAGGCTGAGTCGGTGGTGAAGAAGGAAAATACAATGTTGGCATTCATTTCCAGAAGATTAGGATAGAAGAGCAGGGATGTGATATTAAGGCTTCATAAGTCACCGTTGGCGTCCTTATTTAGAACCATAGAATGCTACAGCACAGAAAACAGGCCGTTATAGATGTAGATTATATGCAACAAACCTCTCTCCTCACAGCGGCTGCTTTCCATTGAAGTAAACAGAGTTGCTGAACCTGTGCCAGGTCCAAAAAACACTAGTTCATAGAACCATAGAATGCTACAGAAAACAGGCCATTATTCAGCTAGACCCATTGACCTGCTCCCATTTCATAACCCTCCACTCCTCCCCAACCATGTATCTATCCAATTTATTCTTAAAATAAGATCGAGCCCACATTCACCACATCAGATGGCAGCTCATTCCATGCTCCCACCACTCTCTGAGTGAAGAACTTTCCCTTAATGTTCCCCCTAAACCTTTCCCCTTTCAGCTTATAGCTATGACCTTTCGCATTTATCTCCCCCAATCTATGAGGATAAAGCCTACTCGTATCCACTCAATACCTCTCATAATCTTGTAAACCTCTATCAAATCTCCCCTCACTCTTATTTGCTCCAAGGAATAAAGTCCTAACCTATTTAATCTTTCCCTATACCTCAGCTCCTGAAGACCTTAATAAATCTTCTTTGCACTCTTTCAATCTTATTGATATCCTTCCTGTAGTTGGGCAACTAGAACTGCACACAATATTCTAAATTTGGCCTCACCAATGTCTTAAACAACTTCAACATAACATCCCAACTCCTATATTCAATACTTTGATTTATAAAGGCTAAGATGCCAAAAGCTTTCTTCAAAATACAGTCCACCTGTGACGCCACCTTCAGGGAACAATGTATCTGTGTTCCCAGATCTCATTGCTTCTCTGCACTCCTCAGTGCCCTACCATTTACTGTGTATGTCCTATCTTGCTTTGCCCTTCCAAAATGCAATACACTTGTCTGCATTAAGCTCCATCTGCTATTTTTGGCCCATTCTCCCAGTTGGTCCAGATCCCTCTGCAAGCTTTGAAAATCTTCCTTGCTGTCCACGCCTCCTGTCTGTGTGTCATCAGCCCTTGCTGATCCAATTTAACACATTATTATCCAGATCATGATACAGACAACAAACAACAATGGTCTTAATACAGATCCCTGAGGCACACCACTAGACACAGGCCTCCAGTCTGAGAAGCAACCATCCACTACCACTCTCTGTTTTATCCCACAGAGCCAATTTCAAATCCAGTTTACAAAGTCTCCATTGATACCTAGTGCCTTAACCTTTTGAAATAACCACCCATGTGGGAGCTTGTCAAAGACTTAATTAAAGTCCATGTAGACAACATCCTCAGCCTTTCCTTCATCTACCTTCTTGGTAAGCTCCTTGAAAAACTCTACAAGATTCGTTAAACACGACCTGCCATGCACAAAGCCATGATGACTGTCCTTAATCAGCCCATGGCTGTCCAAATACCTTGTATCCTATCTCTCAGAACGCCTTCCAGTAATTCACCTACAACTGATGGCAAGCTCACTGGCCTATAATTACCTGGTTTATTTTTGGAGCCTCTTTTAAACAACAGGACACATGAGCTACCCTCCAATTCTCTGGCACCTCACCTGTGGCTAAGTAAATTCTGAATATATCTGCCAGGGCCCCTGCAATTTCTATATTAGTCTCCCTCAAGAGCCAAGGGAATACCATATCTGGCCAGGGGGATTTATCTACCTTTATTCATTGTAAGGCAGCAAGCATGTCTTCCTCCTTAATCTCCACATGTTCCATGACACTTCTGTTTGTTACTCTTCCTTCCTTATGCACTCTGCCAGTCTACTGTGTAAATACCGATGCAAAAAAAGATCTCCCCCATTATGTGAGGCTCCACACATAGTTGATCACTCCGATCCTCTAGAGAACCAATTTTGTCCCTTACTATCCTTTACTTTTAATATACATATAGAAACCCTTCTGGATTACTTTCACATTTCCTACCAAAGCAATCTCATGTCTCCTTTTTGCCTTCCTGATTTCCTTCTTGAGTATTTTCTTGCATTTTCTGTACTCTTCAAGTACCTCATTAGCTCCTAGTTGCCTATACTTGTTATACACCTCTCTCTTCTTCTTAAACAGATCACTGATATCCCTTGCAAACCAGGGTTCCCTGGTTATGCCTGTTAACTTTGCCTTTAATCCTAACGGGAACATACAATCTCTGCACTCTCAAAATTTTGCCTTTGAAGGCCATCCATTTACTTAACACATTCTTGGCAGAGAAAAAAAAAAATCCAATCCACTCTTCCTAGATCCTTTCTCATTTCCACAAAATTGGCCTTCCTCCAATTTAGAATCCCAACATGAGAACCAGACTTATCCTTTTACATAATTATCTTGAAGCTTATGGCATTATGGTCACTGGATCCAAAATGTTTGCCTACACATACATCTGTCACTTGATCTGTCTTGTTTCCTAATAGGAGATCAGGCACTGATCTTTCTAATAGTACTCCTTTCATTAAAATAAATACACGATAAAATTTCTAACATACATATCTTTGATTTCGGTCTGTATATGAAGTCCACGCATAACCTTGGCCTTGTCCTTCTCACTAACTGTTCTAACATTCTGGTTCCCCTCCCCCTGCAAATCTAGTTTAAACGCATCGGGACAAACCTATCCACAAGTATATTAATCCCCTTATAATTCAGATGCAATCCGTCCCATCAGTACAGATCCCACCTTCCCTGTGATCTAGAAATCTGAAGCCCTCCCTCCTTCACCATGATCCCAGCCACATGTTAAGCTGCCTTATCCTCCTATTTCTAACCTTTCCAGCATGTGGCACAGGAAGCAACCCTGAGATCACTACCTTGGAGGTCGTCTTCTTCAACCTAGCACCTAGAAAGGATGTACTGGCATTGGAGAGAGTTCAGTTTACAATAATTATTCCAGGAATGAAGGGAGTAGCATGAGAAACATTTGACAACACTTGGACTGTTCTCTTGGAGTTCAGAAGAATGAGGGGAGACCTCCTAGAAGCTTTTGGAGTGTTGAGAGGCCTGGATGGAGTAGATGTAGAAAAGTTATTTCCCATGGTAGGGGAGTCTAGGACAAGAGGGCATGACTTCAGGATGGAAGAGAACCCATTTAAGTCAGAGATGTGGAGGAATTTCTTTAGCCAGAGAGTGGTGAACCTCTGGAATTTGCTAACACAGCTGGCTGTGGAGACCAAGTCATTGGGTGTTAGCAAGCCAGATATTGTTAGGGTCTGAATAGTTAGGGTTTCAAAATTTATGGGGAGAAGGCTGGGGAGTGGAGCTGAGTGGGAGAATGGATCAGATCATGATGGAATGACAAAGTAGACTTGATGGGCTGAATGGCCTAGTTCTGCTCCTATATCTTATAGTCTTATGCTTAAATTACTAGCTCTCTTACACTCTGATAAAATTGGTTATGTTTAAGGACTAACTTATTGTAGCAAGGTCCTTCAACATTGGAGACGGATATGTAAACACGCAACTATTCCACATCCAAACAAAATAACTTACTCAGTGGCAGCCTTTGAATTCATATACTATCACAAAATGAAAAACATAAAATATGAAACCATTTCAACCTGAGCACATGATTCATTATGTCATGAAAAATAACCTCTCAATTATTAGTCAGCATGAAATATCCTCTGATTGCCCATGTGTTTTTTTTTAGTTACAAAATGCTCTGCAATCAATCGTGGACAATTGCCAAACACTGACATGAAGGATGATGTAGATCACAAATCGAAAAGAACCTTTTTCTATTCTTCTGCGTTAGTGTCTTATTTATTTATTATATCCAACTCATCATTCTTCAATTTCCTGCTTCACCAAAACCATATAACCACTTATAGCACAGAACAGGCCAGTTCAGCCCTACTAGTCCATGCCGTAGCAAATCCCCACCCTCCTAGTCCCACTGACCAGCACCCGGTCCATACCTCTCTAGTCCCCTCCTATCCATGTAACGATCCAGTCTTTCCTTAAATGTAACCAATGATCCCGCCTCGACCTCATCTGCCGGAAGCTCATTCCACATCCCCACCACCCTCTGCATAAAGAAATTTCCCCTCATGTTCCCCTTATAATTTTCCCCCTTCAATCTTAAACCATGTCCTCTAGTTTGAATCTCCCCCTTTCTTAATTGAAAAAGCCTATCCACATTTACTCTGTCTGTCCCTTTTAAAATCTTAAACACCTCTCAAGTCCCCTCTCAATCTTCTACGCTCCAGAGAAATTTGTCCATTGAAATTTGATTTTAAATGCCTTTATGCTGCCTATTTTACAATGTGTAGAGGGAAAGAGATGAAAAGTACATAGAAAACATCTTTAAAAAATATGTTCAGGAAAGTCATGGGAGATGGTTTTCCTGGGTTAATTTTTAGTGATTAGAATGCCGAGCATTTATTCGATGTTGTATTGGCAATGGCACAAGTTACAGCAGAAAAGATATTGAGTCATACAACATAGAAACAAGGTCTTCAGACCAACATGTCCCTGTCAATCATCAAGTAGTGTCCATATTAATTCCATTTTCCAGTCCTTGGCATGTGGTCCAAATGCTTGGCAATTCAAGTGCTTATCTGGATACTTCTTAAAAAGAACTTTTGCCTATGATTGCACCCTCCACCCCCACTCCTACCTTCAACCATCCCACCAACAATTTATTCCAAATTCCAGTTAACCTCTGGGGGAAATGTATCTTCCTCTGATACCACCTAAGCCTTCTATCCCTTACCTTCAGCTTACTCACTTTGGTCTTAGATACCTTGGCCATGGGGAAAAAATTCTTACTATTTCACAAGATCACAAGATACAGGAGCAGAAGTAGGCCCATCAGCCCATCGAGTCTGCTCCCCCATTCTATCACGAGTTGATCCATCCTCCCACTCTCTGTCCTTCTTCCCATAACCATTGATGCCTTGACTAATCAAATATATGTCAATCTCTGCCTGTGGCAACCAGTCCACAGATTCACAACCCTCTGACTAAAGAAACTTTCCCATATCTCTGTTTTAAATTGATGCCCTTTTATCCTGAAGTTGTGCCTGCTTGTCCTAGATCCCTTACCATGGGGAACAACCTTCCCACTCCGTCCAGGCCTTTCAGCATTTGAAATGTCTCTATGAGGTTTCCCCCTCCCACCTCATCCTTCTGTAGTCCAATTAGTATTGTTTAAGAGCCAACAAACATTTCTCATATGCAAACCCTTTCATTCCTGAGAGAGAGAGTATATGTTGATCTCGCTCCAAATTCAGTATATCTTTTCTCCAATAAGCCATTCAAAACTGTACACAGCACTCCAAGTAAGGTCTTACCAATGCCTTATAGAGTCTCCCTGCTCGTATATACTATTCCTTTAGAAATGAATGCCAACATTGCATTCGCCTTCTTAACCTGGAGGTTAACCTTTAGGGTATCCTATACGAAGACTCCCAAGTCCCTTTGCGACTCCGAATTTTGAATTTTCTCCCCATCTAAATAATAGTCTGCCTGTCTATTTCTTCTACCAATCTATGTGAATGTACACGTTCCCACCTTGTATTTCATCTGCCCTCTTTTCCCATTCTCCTCATTCAGTGGTTCTCAACCTTTTTTGTCCACTCACAAACCACCTTAAGTAACCCCTTTCTAACTACTTTCTAACCACAGGGCACATAATCAATCCAAGTCTCTCTGAAGTCTTTCTGTATCTTCAGCACCACCTCCCCCACCACCAATTTTTATATCATGTACAGATTTACCTCAGAGCCCTTCATTATGTTGAATACCTCCATATAATACTTGTCAAAGCGATTGCCTCCTTTTTGCCTCTAAGCTTTATCCATTAGGGCTCTTGAAAGAAGTTTCAGATCGATTAAGTGAATGGGCAAAGCTCTGGCAGATGGTGTACAATGTTGCTAAATATCAGGTCATCCATTTTTTAAGAAAAAATAGCAGATCAAATTACACTGGACAACAATTTTTTTCAAAACATTTTCTTCCTGAAAAAAAAATGGGGTTATGACAGACAACTTCAAGCTGAACACAAGGATAATTTCAGATTTGCTGCATCACTTAGGAAGTTGGAGAAGCCCTTTATAGAATTTAGTATGTGATGCTGATACTTTGTGTTCGTTCAACTGACCTAAAAATGATTTGCCACTGATTTTCATTTGTATTCAGTGTCTTATGTCTCTTGTGTCAGTATCCAGCTGTAGTTGGCCAGCATTGATGGATTCCAGTTCCCAAGATAGTGCTTTTCCGTGGTCGCAATGTCCTGGTAAAATCTTTCACCATGTTTGTCACTGACTGCACCAAGATCAGTAGGGAAGAAAGATGTCCAAGTGCAAATGCAGAAAATGAATTTTTAATGACATGTTGCAGTTCATGGTTTTGAAGTCGACTTAAAATATGACAGGAAATTACAAAAATAGGCTATATCTAAAAAATGGTATGTGATAGGAAATTTTTAAGGTGATTTTCCTGATCAGCACCCCAAAATCCACGAATTACACCTTGAAGTGTTCAGGAAGCAAAATTATTGTCCAGTATTAGTATTTAAATGATGAAAGATTGCAGAATGCCAATATGTGGAAGGTCGTGGAGGTGCTCGTGTATGAACAGCAAGAGGGTGGTTTGCATATCAACTGGTAATCAAGAGAGAAATGAAATGTCGGCCTTCATTGCCAGAGGGATAGAATTTAAATGCAGGGAAGTTCTTATCCAACTTGCATAGTAATGGTGAGGCTGCACTTGATACTGAGTGCAGCTCTAATCTCATTTGGGAAAGGATATACAGGCTTCAAAGGACTCGTTCAGAGGAAATTCACCATTTCGATTCAAGAGATGAGGGGGTAAGGCTATGAGGAAAGATTGGGTTGCATGGGACTATACTTGCTGGAATTCAGAAGAATAAGAGAGAATCACATTGAAGCATATAATATTATGAAAGATCGATATATAAGATCGAGGCAGGAAAGTGGTCTCTAGTGGTAGGTGAGATTAGAACTATCGACATAGCCAGAAGATTAAGTGAAGTCGTTTTAAGAGAAGCATAAGGAGGAATTACTTTTTCCAGATAGTAGTGAATCTATGGAATTCTTTGCCTAAGAAAGCAGTAGAGACCACCTCACTAAATATATTTACAAAATAGTTAGATCAGGGTCGGCATCAGAACAAGTCTAATAGGGGGGCATTAGGGTAACCATGGTGAGGGGGGCCACATACTGCCATTTGCAAACTCTCTCTGCAGGGGTAGGGAGCTTATATTATGTGTTGACACTAGTGATGCAAGTGTTGCTCATTGGAAGGGGGATGCCTGAAAATACCCCCCTCCCCCACCTTAGTGTTGGCCCTGAGTTAGATAGAAAGATTTTTTTTGTATATCAGGGGAATTAAGAGTTGTGGGGAAAAGGTGGAGCTGAGTCTACAGCCAGATTAGCCATGAGCTTGTTGAATGGCAGAGCAGGCTTGATAGGCCAGATGATCTACTCCAGCTCCTATTCCTTATTTTCTTGTGGAAAGGTAAGAATGGTCAAGGACCATCTGAACTTTACTGTCCATCAATTCACGACAGAAGATGAATGTATGGAGGCATTGGCCATATGACTGGGAATAATCATTTAAATTATTGCTCTACCCTGGTGAATTTGTATAGTTGTTGCCATAATTATGTGTTATGAGCAAATTAAAGCAAACATTTGAAAAAAAAATGGTTTATTGTCATGTGCACCAAGATACTTAAAGAGCTTTTTTTTGCAAGTTATCCAGTTAAGTCAACCCATAGAGCAGGTGGAGCAATAGTAACAAATAAAGAACAGTTTAGAGAGTAATGTTACAATGTCAGGTAATTCAGGGTATATAGAACACTTACTGTGAGGATTCTCATCAACAACAACCAGTTATCTTAATATAATACTTTTAAGTTGGTTCATAGTGAACCAAGTTGGTTCATAGTGATGTTATCAAAATGCTAACACCACTATCAAAACACCAGATATCTGAGGATATAGCAAAGGACATGTGCAACAGCTTGATCTGAGAGTTAGGTATGAAGAAACTACTCAAAAGAGGAAGGAAAAGTAAGTGTTTGATGGGAACTTTCCAAAGCTTAGGAATTTGAGAGCTGATGGCATGCTTGCCCACAGTGGATTGACTAATATTTCAGAGACCAGAAATTTAAGAGTGCCTCATTGGGCTGTAGAGCTTAAGGATAATGCTGTCGAGCAAAAGTAAGACACAAGATCATAGACAGATCTGAAAACAGAACAATCAATTTAAAACTTCTATGTCATTAAACTGGTGACAATGTAGGCCTGTAAGCATGGGGATGATGTGTGTATGGGGCATGGTACAATGTAAGAACATACGCAGCAGTGTTCTGAATGGTATCCAATCCTGAGAGGGTGGAATGTAACATACTGAGGTTAGCCCAGTGTGGAGATTGCAAAGGACTGTGTGAAGTGAATGAGGGGTAAAGTTTGTTTGTGTTACCAAATGCAAATAGATGGCGCTTTTAACTTATGTGTGATGCAAAGCTAAACTTGGGGGTCAAAAATAGCATCTAGTTCACAGTTTAATTCTCTTCCAGCCAAAGAAAGGGATGGAGTTGACAGCTTTGGAATTTAAGTTTTGACATGGACCAAAGACAATGGCTTCAATCTGTTCAGTATTCTTTTGGAGCAAATCTATCCTCACCCTTGATGTGTAGCAATGTGTAGCAATGTTGTTTTATTTTCTGCGGTTGGGTAGTTTGTGCCAGATTTATGGGGGAGTTATGAGTGTTTGATCACTGGCTTTGGTTAGCATACTGGATAATCAGTAATGATCACAGTTGTTTTCAGAGTTGAGCGAGGAGGCATGTGTGAGCAAGAAAGACTCACACCCAAAACCTTTAGTGTCATCTGCAGAATACCTGGTACCATATAATAGTTTACATTGTGGAAACAGACCATATCGGCCCTTCAGGTCTGCGCCGGTTCATTTTAAAAACTCCACTAGATCCCCCCTCCCACTCTCTGCCCATAACCCTCCAACCCCCTCACATCCTTCTCTTAAATGACAGAAAGGAACATTGTTGTGTCTGATTCAGAAGATCCTACTGGAGAGTTACCAACCTTGAGTATTAACTCTTGCTTCACTTTCCACAGATATTGTTTGACTTGTTGAGTGTTACCAGCATTTTCTGTTCTTATTACAGAAGTGTGTGGGTCCAGATCCCAGAAATATACTTTACAACAAGATATCGAGATAGTTCCAAGGAAGTGCTGTACCATCAGAACCATTTGAACCCAATACAGTATGTTTCTGTCATAAAAGTGCCATGGCATCAGTCTTGGAGCAATCTCCTGACTTTTTTTTTTAGAAACCATCTGCAGTCAACATCACTAAAAACAAATTATTAGTCCTTGTGACACTTCTCATCATCAGCCTTGTCGCAATCAAGTTGGCTGCAACATTTTCTAAACTGCAAGAGGAACTTCAAGGAGGGGGAATATCCCCAACTTTAGTCAATCCACTGTGGACAAGCATGCCATCAGCTCTCAAATTCCTAAGCTTTGGAAAGTTCCCATCAAACACTTACTTTCCCTTCCTCTTTTGAGTAGTTTCTTCATACCTAACTCTCAGACCAAGCTGTTGCACATGTCCTTTGCTATATCCTCAGATATCTGGTGTTTTGATAGTGGTGTTAGCATTTTGATAACATCACTATGAACCAAGGAGGGGGAAAAATAGCTGTGGACAAGTCAAGTACATTTATGGAATAGTAATATTTAGTTTTAGTATTTGTGATCATTTGCAAGAAAAAAACAACAAGCTGTGGGGGGGGGGGGGGACATTTTAAAGGACAATTCTTACACTTAAAAATATTGAACGCTTGCTGTCTAACAAGAAGCTACCACCGCCCCCCCCCCCACCCCCTCCCTTATCATAACAATCCAGGGAGCTGACCAGATTGTTCCCTTTGCTACAACGGAGGTGATAGGGGAGGATGCGTTGGGGAGGCCTTGAGGCCAGTGGGGAGAGCGGGGACCCCAATCGGGCGCTCAGACTGCATTTGCGGCGCAGGGTGGTGCAGGGAGGGCCGAGGGGGCTTGCACTTCGGAAGGACGAAGACCAAAAGCAACATCCAAAAGCACTGCTCCAGCCGAAGCTTTCTTTGAAAGACCATTTGCACATAAATGGCAAGGAATGCAATGAAATTTTTTTTAATTGGCAAGCACTGGTGTTTTGAAAAGCTTGGGCTTTTTTTTTGCTTCCTCCAGTCAGCCCCTGACGCTGCAGGAGAATGGCGACACGAGTCACTGCCAGCCGCGATTCGGGGCGCACGTTTGGACAGGAGGAGTACAGTTTGTACAGCAGCCTCAGCGAGGAGGAGTTAATTCAGATGGCGGTCGAGCAAAGCCTCACCATGTCGCCCTCTTCCTCCGTTCATCCTCCCAGTTCGACAGTGCAGACCCATCCCAGAACCCGAGGCCAGGTTCAAGTGAATCCTCCAGCGGTTCAGAGTTCTGGACCCCAGTCATGCCCCAAGAACAGGTGGGTGAATGTGTGTGAACACAGAGTTCAGAGGTCCGCACAAACTCTCATACACATATACACACACACGTATGAACAGTCCCTTTCTCTCTCACACACACTCATACACATACACACATATGAAGAGTCTCTCTCTCACACACACACTCATACACATATACACACGTATGAACAGTCTCACATACTCACTCATACACATATACACACGTATGAACAGTCTTTCTCTCACACACACTCATACACATATACACACGTATGAACAGTCTCACATACTCACTCATACACATATACACACGTATGAACAGTCTCACATACTCACTCATACACATATACACACGTATGAACAGTCTCACATACTCACTCATACACATATACACACGTATGAACAGTCTCACATACTCACTCATACACATATACACACGTATGAACAGTCTCACATACTCACTCATACACATATACACACGTATGAACAGTCTCACATACTCACTCATACACACATACACACGTATGAATAGTCTTTCTCTCACACACTCACTCATACACATATACACACGTATGAACAGTCTTTCTCTCACACACTCACTCATACACATATACACACGTATGAACAGTCTCTTTCTCTCACACACTCACTCATACACACATACACACGTATGAACAGTCTCTTTCTCTCTCACACACTCACTCATACACATATACACACGTATGAACAGTCTCACATACTCACTCATACACATATACACACGTATGAACAGTCTCACACACTCACTCATACACATATACACAGTCTCACACATAGTCTCACTCTCTCACACACACCTTTCTCTGATACACAGACACGTATGTAAACACAGTCTCTTTCTCCAACACAGACTCGCACGAATACACACTGTATTGACATATATAAACAGTCTATCTCCCTGACACACGCACACAGACAGTTTCAATCTCTCTCTTGCACACACCTATTTTCAGACTGAAAGCCCCATTCGGGAGAAGCCAGTTAAATCAGCACTTGCCCGCCTCGAGTTCACCCCTCCAGGGCACAAATCAGGAGGGAAATACATTGGAAACAAGAAGCATGTGATCAAATGTGCACCTCTGTGTCAGCTCACGTTTTGTGTGTGAGTGTGTGTGTGAGAGAGAGAGCTGTATTTGCTGTATGTGGCCATCTTTCTAGCAATCAGACAATTTAACTCGTTCCCATCGCTTTTGTGTCTGTGCTTTCCATTGACTGTGCCACTTGTCACCTGCGTGGTGAAAGGTCCGACGGATAAACTGAACCCAATATGGAACAAGATGCTGAAAGTATTGAAATCTGGAGCAGGAAAAAATACAGGCCGCTGGAGAAACTCAGAGGGTCGATCAGCATCAGACAGAGTGGCCGACATTAGAGATGGAGACCCTGCATCAGCTCTGGCCCCGAAAGCTTGACCATTCTTTTTTTTCTCTCTCTCACTGATGCTACTCGACCCACTGAGTTCCTCCAGCAGGTTGGGGTTTTGTTGTTTTTTTAAAACCCTCCGTTTAGAGGAAGACTGAGAACTCTGGTGAAAGCTAACAAAGAATTGCTGGAGAAACTCAACAGGTCAGACAGCATCCGCGGCTGGAAAGGGGCAATCCACGTTTCGGGCTCTGGAGCCTTTATCGGGTGTTGGGAAGGTGCGAAAATGAATGGACAATTCGAGCCAGAGTGGCCTCACTCCCTCTCCTCCCGCGGGTTTCCAACATTTTAGTTCAGATCTGCACCTTCGGCTGGGCTTGAGCTGATCTCGCCCAGCGGATCTCTCTGCTCCAGGTTCATCAAGCCTGTGGCTTGTGGCGCTTGGAAGCACGGATTTGTTTCGGTCAAAACCACCAGAGGTGGGTTGCAAACATCTTAAAAAGATGCCGCCATAAATCAAATTCAGTTGGAAGTGACAGGGATCACTTGTAGGTCGCTTGCTCCTACCCCGAGCGTTGGAATGTCCACCTTCCATTTGACCCAGCTTCCAAATCTATTGTCTTATATGGTCAAATAGTCCCTTGGCGTCTCGGAGCCAAAAATAAACACGTGCGAGTGCAGATTCGAGCCTGGACACACACACACACACAAAAAGAGACTGCGGGGGAATAAAATGACGGGCTTCTCTTATTCCCAATACTTCTCGCTTTTTCATTCCCGACCCTGTGTCAGGTCACCACGGGCCAGCGCTGCCCCCACTGCGAACCCTCCGAGAACAGCGTTTTACAGGAGATACGACGGCAGGCTCTTCCCGGTCTCCAAGCCGCCTGAGTAAGTGTGTCTTTGTTCCCGGTTTGGGGGGGGGGGGGGGGGGGTCTGGCTTACTGAACGGACATAAACAACGCTCCCCGTGCTTTTCTGTTTCGGAAAAAGGGAGGTGTAGAGACCACACCTTGTGTTATGAGCAGCAAGTGTTATGGGCATACATGCAAATAATACTGTCTCCTTTATTGTCCTCTATGGGACAGCACTGCCAATCGCTTGTTGGCACGGATACTTTTGTCTAGAGTTCCAATGCCGCCTTTCTCCCGATATTCCCGCCAGGATCGAAGGGTGACAATGGAGCTTCACAGTTCACTGGCCGGGCGGGGGAATTGGGGATTAGAGTGAAAAGTGCCTCCCCAAAAAAAAAATCTTTTTAATTTTCCAGCCAATGTCCCTGGGCTTCTTTGTGACAGCCCTTCCCTCTCACTGCACTTGCCCCCAACAGCCTTCCCAGGAAAAAAATCTGAGCGGTGGGTAGGTGTTCCTGCAGATAAACCGGACTGCCCCCGGGGCAGGGATTGCTCATTTCAGTCTGGTATCTTTTCCCAGAGGTGTGTTTTTTTGGTGTAAAGAAAATGATTAAGCTTTAAAGTTGTGAAGTTTGCACCTTTTCGACTGCAGTGTGATCTGGTGACTTTTTTTGGTTCATTCCAGGGAGCCTGATCCTGTTGCAATTGCCATAAGCAATGGTGACGAAGAAGCCTTGAAAAAGATGATACAAGCCGGGAAGTCTCTTTCGGCGCCAAATCCGGATGGCTGGATGCCTCTCCATGAAGCGGTCTATTACAACAAGCCAGGCTGTGTGAAATTGCTGCTGTCAGGTCAGTCCATCTGTATAGGAGGGATTGCACTCCCCGGCCCACACCTCGCCTAACATTGTAAAGGGATTGAGAGGCTTGTGATTTGGGGAAAATAGCCAGATAGCTCAAGAGTTGCAGAGCACCACCGATTAGTGCTTTTGTTATTATTCCATGGCACTGATTTTTCCTCAAACTGTAACTTTGTATGGCGAGTGTTGCTATCTTTTTAGACAATTCAGTCATATCGTTGTTATTTCTTACTGGTCATCTTTGGTTCCTGTCACCACCAACTATTTCATTAGGATAACAAAGATTTCTTTTTACTCGAGTTAGGCTTCTACTCTCTAAAAGTTCAGAGCTGAGAGGATGTCTCCAAGTAACCCACAAAAGGCAAACTGCACTGGATAGATTTAATGCAGGAGGAATTTTTCCTGAAACCAGTGGGTCTGGATTAGGAGGTCACAGTCTGGGATAAGGCGTAAACCATTCAAGACAGAGATGAGGAGAGAATTCTTTCCCACTGGAAAGTGGTGAAACTGGAATTCTCTGAAGCCTAATTATTTAGTCTATTCAAGAGCGAGTTGGATGTTATATTTTTTCTTGGGGTAGAGGAATCATGCAGAAAGCTAGAATAGGGCACAAAATCTGAATGAATCATGGAGAAAGCTGGAATAGGGCACTAAATCTGAATGACCCATCATTATCAATTTGAATGGCAGAGCAAGTAAAGTGTGAGATCATGCTCTGCCAGATTCAAGGAGGGTTTCTTTCTCTCCATCATCAGACTTCAGAATAAACCTCACACAGCTAAAATATTCCTCGGCTCAGTTCTCTGATCTCTGTAACACTCCACTCTACTGTGATTTTACTGTTGCATTATGAGTTGATTGCAAAGCTGGACTCCATGCAAAATAAATGTTCTCACTGTGCCTTGGTATATGTAACAATAATGACACCAAGATCGGTGGCGGAGTAGAAAGTGTAGTAGAAACCGTAAAGTTGCAGAAGGATATAGAGAGTTTAGGAGACTGGGCAAAATTATGACAAGTGAGATTTAACATAGAGAAATGTACCATTGTACATTTTTACAATGGAATTAAACAGGCAGAATGCTATTTGGATGGGGGGAAAATTCAGACCTCGGATGTGCAATGGGACCTGGGTGTCCTCGTGCAGGGAAACCTAAAAGTTAACGACCAGGTGAAATTGGTAGTGAAGAAAGAGAATACTATGTTGGCTTCATTTCAAGAGGAATAGTGTACAAGAGTAAAGATGTGTTGATGAGACTGTGGAGCACTGGTGAGACCTCATATGGAGTACTGTGTGCAGTTTTGGGCCTCTTATCTTAGAAAGGATGTGATGTTGTTGGAGAGGGTGCAGAGGAGATTTGCTAGGATGATTCCCGGAATGCAAGGGCTAACATATGAGGAGCGTTTGGCAGCTCTTGGGTTATATTCATTGGAGTATAGAAGAATGAGAGGAGATCTCATAGAGGCATTTAATATTTTGAAAGATTTAGGTAGGGTGGATGTAGATAAAATGTTTCCCTTGGTGGGTGAATCGAGGACAAGGGGGTCATAGTCTGAAAATTAGAAGTTTTCCAAATAAAACAGAGATTAGGAAGAACTTCTTTAGCCAGAGGGCCGTGGATCTGTGGAACTCATTGCCACATACAGCAACGGAAGCCAGATCACTGGGAGTATTTAAACAAGAAATAGGCAAGTATCTCATTAGTGAGGGTATCAAAGGATATGGGGAAAAGACTGGAAATTGGAACTAGTGTAGAATAGTTTAGTGTAAATTTACAGAACAGACTCGATGGGCTGAGTGGCCTGTTTCTGTTCCTTTGTCTTGTGTGAATATTGTGAACTTGACCCTGACCTGGAGTCACATATAAGCCAGGATATTTCCTTTCCAAAAGGACCTGAGTAAACTAAATGGATTTGTACAATGATCTGACAATTCTGTGGTCACCTTTACTGATGCTGGTATTTTATTTCAGTTTGATTTGATCAGTTGACTTTAAATTTCATAGCTGTTACAGAATCATGTAATTATTAATCTTTAGTTTATAAATATATTAGTTGGATGCAAGGACACTTTCACAAAGACAGATCACACATTTATGTTAGCAGATAAGAATGTCTTCCAGAGTCAAACTGTCTGCTAATTCAAAATCAAACAGAAGCCATTAAAGTCTTATCATTGTTCAGTTAAAAGCCATAAAAGACTGTTTTCCATTGAAAGTTTGAAGACAATGGATATTTGCTCAGAAAGGCACCTGTGTACACAAGAAAACCGGCTGCTTTTTAGCTGTGCAGACAACTGGGAGGCATTTGTTCATAAAATTCTGGAAGAGATTAACTTAAAACAAACCAGTGATGATTGGGACACTTCAAGAAGGCATGTTTAATATTGAACCATGCTTCTTCTGAAGTTAGAAATGCAGTAACCTTCAATGAGAGAGGTACTGTTGTGTGTTCTCCCTATGATCGGGAAAGAACACAGAATCAGTGGCTTCAAAGGAAAGGGCCACCTTAACTGTCTCTTTGTCAAGAGAGAGCAGTTCTGTTTGTCCACTTGTAATTGTCACTTGATTTAACCCTTGCCTGGGTTGGTTAAATCATCTTGTGAAACACAAGTTCCAAAATCTCCATGCAAAAGAGGGGAATTTGTGAAAAAGTAGTTTGTATGAAGAAATATTTTTCTGAAAGCAAATCTACAAAAATTTGGGATTTGCCACACACACACTCACACACACACAATGGGGTTAAGTTTAGAGTTAGGTAAGATTTTATATTAATAAAAATTATTGTTTTGAAGATACCATTGTCTTTCTGAATTTTTATTGCTGGTGGTCTATGTCATAACAATAACCACCATCATGGAGTTTGAACTCATGTGTTCAGGCCTCTGGATACCACTCCATAACATAATCACTCTGTGACTATACATGGTGTACAATTGTTCATAAACAAAAATAACAGATGCCTTTTGTGCACTCCATACAACTTGCTCACAAATGGGTTGGAGAATATCATTCCATTCATAAACAGTCGAGACTCATCTAGTCAGCATTGACTCTTTCAAGTACAATCCATGAATCCCACTTCCCTAAAACTCCTGCACTTTCTTCCAATGCCTTTCTCTTGTTACTTGAGCTCAGCCAATGCTGCTTTCTTTATTTTCAGAACCTATTTTGTGTCAAATTGGTTCAATGTTTGCAATTAGAGGGCCTTTGAGTTAGAGGGCGTACTTTCAAATCACACTTCATAACATGTGTACATTTTTTTGGCCTGGTAGACTTAAGGGCTTGCTACATTTCTGTTGTGCATTTGATAGGATAGATGTCTACAAAAGATAAAGTTACAGGAAGCTATGACCATGTTCCAGGTGATGTTTATCCCTCATCAAATCTAAAAAATGAACCAATCTATCATTCATTTCATTCGTGTACCTTTTAAGAGCATTGGCTATCACATTTTCGTTCAAATTTGTTTTTCATCAGGCAACACACGTTTCATTGAGGGCACACAAGAGATTGCAAATGTTGCAACCTGAAGCAAAATCAATCTGCTGGAGGAACTCCGCATCAGTAGGAAAAAAAAGTCAACATTTTGGACTAGAGTGTTGGGGAGATAGCGAGTATAATGAGGACAGGGTGGGAGGGGTTGGGCAGCGGCCAGTAGGGAGTTGGTGATTAGGGAGGGGTGAAGAATGATGGATAGAGGCCATTGGTAAACTTCTCCTTAGTTCACCAATTCCCAACTAACCTTTGTTCTACCCCACTCACAGGTTTTGTGGGAAGGACTTTATTTGGAACCTCAGTGACACAAAATACTTTACAATCTTTGGCATTTCTTTTTCTCTATTCCTTACCTTACTGGCAGTTTTAAATTGTCTTCATCTATTGCTGTTTCTCTTTTCAATGCTCTGAAAATGTAAAAATCCAGATTTGATGCTTTAATCTAATATATATTTATGCATTTATGTTTGTCTGTTTACCATGCAAATCAATATGCATGGAGAAATGTCCAAGAAGATTTAGTAGGGGTAATATTTGATGTTGAATATCATGACCACATTGAATTTAACCTTTAAGGTCATGTGAAGTACAAAGGTTGTAAAAAAAAAAATTGAATTTGCACCAAGGACACCTCAATTAGTTACAATGCTGGGCATCAATGTACATTCAGAATAAAAACAAGTGGCCAAAAACCAACATATCCCAAGGTCAGACATTGAAAGTAGCTGGACTGCAATTCAAAGAGCCTGGCATTTCCCATGGACAGCTCTATTTTGGATGTTCACCTGTTGGAAGCCCAAGCAGTCTCTATGTAAATGTTCCAAGTGGAAAAACTAAAAACATTGTTTATTATAAAGCCCTTAGCTGAGAAATGTTTGTCTATGTTTTGCCAGAAGTCAACTTTGTTTGAACCATGCATCTCTGTTACAAAGAATATAAATTGTTTGAAAAAAATTATTTATGGAGAATTACCATGAAGTTTTTTTGCTTCAACCATGTAGTCAACAAATATGTGTTTTATTTCCTGGGCAATGCCGGGTATCCTGCTAGTATAACATAATTCACAAGATAAAAGAACAGAAGTAGGCCATTCAGTCCATTGAGTCTTCTCCACAACTCCAGCCTGAGCAAAACCTTTCTCACATCTAGTTCCAAATTCCAACCTTTTCCCCATATCCCTTGATACCCTGACTATATAGATACTCATCAATCTCCTGCTTAAACTCCTCCAGTGATCAGGCCTCCACAGCTGTAAATGGCATTGATTTCCACAAATCCATGACCCTCTTGCTAAAGAAATTTCTCCTCATCTCAGTTTTAAATGGGTACCTTCTAATTCTAAGACTCTGCACTCTTGTCCTGGATTCACCCACTAAAGGAAACATCTTATTCATATCTACTCTGTCCAATCCTTTCAGCATTCAAAATGTTTCTATAAGATCCCCTCTCATTCTTCTATTCTCCACTGAATAGATTCCAAGAGCTGCTGAACTTTCCTCATATGTTAGCCCTTGAATTCCAGGAATCATCCAGGTAGATATTCTCTATACTCTCTCCAACATCATTACATCCCTTCTAAGATAAGGGGCCCAAAACTGCACTCAGTACTCCAAATGAGGTCTCACTAATGCCTCATAGAGCCTCATCAACACCTCTTTACTCTTATACAAGATTCCTCCTGAAATGAATGGCATCATAGCATTTACTTTCTTTGTCGATCTAACATGGCGGTTAACCTTTACGTTATCCTGCATGAGGACTCCCCGCCAAGTCCCTTTGCTCTTCTGAATTTTCTCCCCGTCCAAATAACAATCTGCCTGTTTATTTCCTCTTCCAAAATGTACAACTGTACATTTCTCAACATTATATCTCAAGTTTCATTTCTTTTCCCCTCTCCTCAACTGTCTAAGTCTCTCTGCAACCTTTCGGTTTCTTCAACACTTCCTACTCCACCACCTATCTTGGTGTCATCTGCAAACTTAGCCACAAAACCATTCAATCCATAATCTAAATCATTAATATACATGGTAAAAAGAAGCGGCCCCAACACTGACCCCTGTAGACCACTAGTAACCAGCAAACAACCAGAATAGGATCCATTTTTCCCACCCTTTACTTTCTGCCTATCAACCAATGCTCCACCCATTCTAATACACAACATCCACAGCCTCTCCCTTGCCCATCTTACTTGAGATTTCCTCAAAAAAAATTCCAATAGGTTGGCCAGGCAGGACCTTCCCTTCATGAAACCATGCTGGCTTGGACCTATCATGTCATGCACCTCGAGGAATTTCATAACCTCGTCCTTGAGGATCGACTCCAATAACTTTCTAACTACTGACATCAGACTAATAGGCCTGTAATTTCCTTTTTACTTCCTCCCTCCTTTCTTAAACAGTGGATCTACATTTGCGACCTTTCAATCCTCTGGAACCATGGCAGAGTCTATTGATTTCTGCAAAATCTCGAAAATCACCTCCCTCAGAACCCATTTCATCTGGTCCGGGAGATTTATCTATCTTTAGTCCATTTATATTACTGGCACTATATCTCTAGTAATCTTGATTGAACTTAATTCTATGCCCTGAGACCTCTGACCATCAGGTACTAATGTCTTCCTCAGTGAAGACTGGTGCAAAATACTCATTTAGTTCCTCTGCCATCTCTTTGTTACGTATTATAATTTCTCCAGCATCATTTTCAATCGGTCCTATAACTAATCATGTCTCTCTTTTACTCCATATTATTTTTAAAAATTTAGTATCCTTTTGTAAGTTATTTGCCAACTTCCTTTCCTAATTCATCTTTTCTTATTAATGACTTTCTTCATCTCTTTCTATAAGTTTTTAAAAATTTCCCAGTCCGCTGTTTTTTCCACTAATTTTTGCTTCCTTGCACACCCTCCTTTTTGCTTTTATTTTAGCCTTAAGCGCTCTTGTTAGCTACATTTGTGCAATTTTATTTTTTCTTGAAATATATCTATCCTGCACTTTCTTTATCTCTTGTAGAAATATCCAATTCTGCTCTCCCGTCCCTCCATCTTGCTTACTTTTCTAGTCAACTGGGTCAGTACCTCTCTCATACCTCTGTAATTTCCTTTGTTCCACTGAAATATTGACGCACCTGATATCAACTTTTCCTTTCCAAGTATGAAACTGAACTCAATCATATTATGATGACGACTTCCTTTTCTTTTAAAATATTTTTATTGAATTTAACATATTAATCCTACATACAAAGTCTACTAATATAGCAAAAAAATCATGTAATATACATATTAGAAATAAATATAATTCAAATCCACATATAATTGTTGATTAAATATTATTTCTTAAAAAATAATTCTAGATAGAAACCAAATGAGTTACAATATAGCAATCCTGGGTCATAACACAAAGTAATATCTGTTTAATGTGATAATATGATCTAGGACAACTATAATTAAACCTGTAAATAATTGATTTATCTAAAAAAAAGAGATAAAAAGGGAAAGAAACTAAAATGAATTCTAATCTAACCCCTCCCTCTTATCGAAGTTAACGTGAATGAAAAAATAAAGATATGAATTGATTAGTGACCTTTAGAAACCAGACAGAAAATCGCCAGAGCATCCATTCATAGAATTCTATCATGATTGGCAGATTTAAGTAATTTGGATGATCAGAACATCCTAAGGGATCCATTACCTTTAATTCCCTAATCACCTCAGGTTCATTACACATTACCCAATCCAAATCTGCTGATCCCCTGGCGGGCATATCGACGGGCTGCTCCAAAAAGCCATCCCAAAGGCATTCTACAAACTCTTTCTCCTGAGGTCCAGTACCTTCCTGACTTTCCCAATCCCCTTTCATGTTTAAATCCCCCATAATTATTTAATATTAAATAACATTATTGGCTGAATCAAACAAAACTAGCTTTTTAACTGCAATCAAATTACAACAAGTTCAATTGCTTTAAAATCAGACAATGTAATTTAGAATTTAGACTTCAAGGTCACACCTTATCTCCAAAAATCCTAATTCTTCCCAGCTGTGAAGAAGTTCTTTGTTAAAAGAAAACATTCCAATGTTTCCAATTAAAACTTTAAAATATAGTCTTTGGTTTATAAAAAGATCAAAACATACAACATTTTAACAGATTAAGATGAAAAATATCCTTAGAAACATTGATCTTCACAATGGTTTGGAAACTGAAAAGTTCGCCAACTTTTAAGGAACATTCCAAGACCATGAGTGCACAAAATATTCATATCTTTCAATCAGTTCAAAACCAAGAACATGGGGGAAAAGAGTGTGAAGATACTGTTTTTTTTCATCTATTAGTACAATTGCTCAAATTGTTTGGTTTGCACGGGCATTTCATGGGACAGTCCATCACATTGTTTTCAGTCTGGAGTCACACATAGGCCAAGGTTAGGACACACGATTTCTTTCCCTTGAGAACATTAGTGAACCAGATAGGTTGTGGTTACCATTACTGATACCAACCTCATATTGCAGAGTAAATTAACTAATTGAATGTAAATTTCTTGGTGGGATTTTAATCTGTTTGTTGAATTTGAGTCCATTGCTCAGCATTGCTAATCTAGCAATGTAATCATTATGCTGCTGTTTGCCTTTCGGTAACTTACCAGTGCACCATGTTGGCAAGAGATTTAGAAATGAACAGCAGTACAGATGGTGTGACCTTCTTCCCACCCTAACCATATTGAAATACTCCAGGCTTAAAGCAGACTAAACTCGAGATATATATAATCGATATTCAGTATCAGTGCTCAATACATGAGCACACACAAACACATGCGCACATGCACACACACACGAATGCAAGCACACAACATGTAGTACTCTCATATTGTTTTGGACTTGATTGTGGTCTGGTTGAGTTGGGCTGAGTCATATAACTCTATGACGGCTTTAATGACTAAAATAAGAGCACCATGTTTTGAAGATGATTGATTGTGTTTGAAACAGTTGGTGCCCTTTGTACTGTGACAGAGTATATAGATAAGTTTTTGGGAGATAAATTGGGAAAGGTTTGTTAGAGTAGGTTACATACAAACACTTTAAAACAGATCTTATGTGAAATACTGGATCTCTGCACCCTGCTAGGCATATCGGGGCCTCAGACCTTTTGCAAGAGCTGTGAAGAGTGCTCAAGAGACTTCACTAATGGATTGTTGTTTACAAAAGGCAACAGATGAAAGAGCATGTCGGAGCCGCTGCTGTCTGGAAGAGAGCTTGCTGTTGTAAGAGGGTCATGTGGTTTTGCAAGCAGAGAGAGTCAAACAGGTGTTCACTCAGAGAGAGAGAGAGAGGGAGCCACAGAGATCACTTGTACAGTGTTACAGCCAGCAGACAGCAGCTGGGATCACCTGATCAAAGCCCTTGTGGGTCATGCAAGAGGAGAAGACTGGGTGTCTAATGTTTCACTTGGAATAAGAGAAGCAAGAAGGTACTCTGTGGAGACCTGAAAGAAAGAGGCTATCATCTGGAGAACCCTGACGGAGTAAGTTTCATCAGCCAGACACTGAAGTGGCTGATTAAAAAGGAATCAGTTTTGGGTGTCCTGGAACAACAAATCTCTCTCTGAAAACCGACAAGAACCTTCCTGAGTGGTAACCATTCACCTTTCAAGCACCAAAGCCTGGTGAACTTTATGAATGTTAAATTCTGTGCACAGTATAAGAATTTCCTGTAACTAGAGAACTTGGAGGAATGAGAAGTGAGATTGGACTGTGAACCAAAGAACTTTTCTGAACTTACACACACATTACAAACATGTGCACTTAGAATTAGAAGGGGGTTAAGTAAGTCAATAGAAATAAGTTAAAGTTTGATTCTATTTTCATGTTTAAAGATATTCAAAGCTACTTTTGTTTAAGTAACCATTTGTCTTGGTGAATATCTAATGCTGCTTGGTTTTGGGGTCCTCTGGGCTCATAACAGCTCATTTAAATTCATACATTAAAAAAAAGACTGCAGTGTTTCTCTTTAATGAACCTTGAGGTGTATCATAATATGGGGTGATAGGAGAGTCATTATTTTCAGAAATGCTGGGAGATGGTTACAGTTGTGGTGAGGATTTTAGTAAATTGTCAGGCTACCATTACTAGATCTACAGTCTTTTAACCTGGGTTTGTGCCCCAGGAATAAACATGCCAAATATGTTGGGACATTTCAAATTAATAGTCTTAACACTCTAATAAATGTTTTTAAATCAAATGGAGAATATGAAGTCCCTGACAGGCAGAGCACCTTTTTGGTGGAGGAAGCATCCTGTGTAATACCCAGGAAAATGTGGGAGAATATTTCCATGGAAATGCTATTACCAACAAAAAAATTATTACAAGCAGATGTTTGCTATTTTCGTCACTTTGTTTATTTGAGAATAGTGTGTGATAATTGGGAAATTATTTAAAGTTGGCCCTCACTTCAACATCTATTAGAGCAGAGAAGTTCAAATTCTCATGCAATAGCAGTCCTCTTTCAAGTAAACAAGCTATGAAAACATGATGCGATTGAAAAATATAGCTGGAAAATGTCATTCTGGGTAAAAAAAAACTGGAATAATGATAAATCACTGAAAGTCCTGGCCACGTATTCCCTCTGATGGATTTTATTTTATTGTTAAGTTATTCAGTTTACAGCTATGCCACCTTAATTTGCAGATTGGGTTAAGATTATAGACCCACATGGTCTAATTGAATGATGGGGCAGTGAACTGAAAGATTTAATTTTATAACTTTATGTTCAGGATATAATACATCAGAGCTTATCAGGGCTGGAGAGGATGAGAGAAAACAGCACAGGCAGAGGGGAGAGCAGCATGTACAGAGAGGGACCAGCAGTTAATTGGATCATTAGCTAAACAGATTGAAGAGCCAAAGGTCAAGTCAGGTCAGGGAAATGGACCTCTGAGATTGCAGAGCAGTGCCAAACACCTCAGGGAAGAGGGTTGATGTGGGGGACAGGGGGAGTAGCAAATATGGAACACAGGAAAATTCAAAATTGATGGAATGCTCGATCACAAAATAGTCGGGTGGAAAATCAAGACCAGTTCCTGAAACTTGAGATGAAACGTTTGTGTTACATTTGCTTTAGCTTATCCAGGAACTGTGGATTGTCGGACGCTGGCAGAGGAAACTGCCTTGTATTTAGCCACAGCCAGAGGATACCTGGACTGCATGCTTTGTCTACTGGAAGCAGGAGCAGAATGTGACATTACAAATAAGACAAAAGAAACTGCACTCTACAAAGGTAAACAGCAATGATGAAGTGGACATGCCTCAGTTAACTTATTGTACGTGTCTCTTCAAAACATTCCCACGTACCCCATAAACTGGCACATCCTGAAAATTATGGGGGCTTTGTCGAGAATGCACACTAGATTATCATGTACTTGACTGACTGTGGACTTCTGCACCTATTTGAAGGACTACTCCCACCGGAATCCTTTCTTAAACAAATACCTTTTTATAGAATTAATAAGCAACTTTCACAGGTTTTCCTCAAGGACACAAACTGTTCATACATGGAAAATTATACCCATTGCTTTATTTTGGTTAGGCCCTCATCACCAACTTGCTTTGCAGGAGTCCTTCATCAAAATGACTGCAAGACAGTGACATAGTACCACTTCCTAATTATGGATGGTTGATAAAAACAGGCTGCACCATAAACTAGTGAAAAAACAAAACTTTATAATTTCAAATGCCCATATTGCAGTGTACAGGTTTACTATAGGAAAAATTCAAGCAGATTTTTACAGTGTTTAAACGACAATGCAATATGCTTTTTGACCACAACAACAATATTCCCATTTTTATCACCGTAAACTAATTTAACTTTGACTTTTCTTTTCAAACAGCTTGTGAAAATAAAAATGTGGAAGTCGTGAAGCTTCTGGTGAAGTTCAATGCTGATGTCAATCACCGGTGCAACCGTGGATGGACTGCCCTTCACGAAGCTGTTGTACGAAGTGATCTGGAAATAATTGAAGCGCTCATTACTGCTGGGGCCAAGATTGAGTCAACAAATGCTTATGGAGTCACTCCTTTGTTTGTCGCAGCTCAAAGTGGGCAATTGGAAGCTGTGCGATTTCTCATCAAGTGTGGTAGGTTCAGCTACCTCGCAAGGCTGATATTTGAGAGGTGGCAGAATGCCGGCGGATTACTTCCAGTGGCAAGGGTTTGGAGGTCAAAAGAAACAGCTGGAGAACACTGGGGAAAGAACCAGAGCTGGGATGAGAAGAGCAGTCAGTTTTTAATGTTCTGCATGTCTGAAGGGGTGGTGGATGCTGGATAAATACTTGAAAAGGAAGTTTGTTTGTAAAAGAGAGTGAGATTAATTAGAATTGGTACAAATATCATTTGATTCATGATTCCACAAAAGTCTTTATACATATTGAGCAATAGATGGATGGTCTATAATCCAATATTATTTTTAATTATTTAAAGTAAGAGAAATTAGGAGCAAAAAGAGGGTTGTTAAAGATTACATCATGATACAGAGTTGGGTGGGAAAGTGGCAGATGAAGTTCTGTCTGGAATTGTGTGAAATAATACACTTTGAGAGATTGAACCTGAAGCTGGAGTATATGGTTAATGGCAGAATTCTTAACAGCTGGACCAAATGAGGAATCTTGTGGTCCAAGTCCATAGATCCCTCAAAGTTGCCACGCAAGTTGATAGGGCAGTTAAGAAGGCATATTGTACGTTGGCCTTCATCGGTCAGGGGAGTGAGTTCAAGAGTAGTGAGGAAATGTTGCAGCTCTAAAAAAATTCCGGACAGACATCACTTTAAGTGGGGGTGGAAATCCTATGGTCCACAGGCCCGATCCAGCTCCCGATCCCGGCCCAACACAAAGGTACCATGTGCACCCAGCCCACTGATACAAGTACAAGCAGTCCCCAGGTTATGAATGTTCCATTCCTGTCTGTCTTTAAGTCAAAATTTGTAGGTAAGTCGGAACAGGTACATAACGGTTCTTGTTTAGTGTTTTTAGCTTCAGTTAGTTAAATATTTGTAGTATATTTTTTATCTTTCTATGCAAAATAAGATCATGATTAAAAGTTAACTCTTACCCTTGTTCCATCGATGACCTGAATACTGGATGGGGCATTCGTGGGGTAACATTATGTGCATGCGCAAATTGGGGGAACAGTCCATTCATAAGTATGAGTTTCTGTAAGTCAGACATTTGTAATGCGTGGACTGCCTGTAGTGTAAAAAAGTTAAATTCGGTCAAATTCACGTCTCATCGCGTCGCGTCAAATGTGCGTCGAGTCAGAGTCACGTCAAGTCAAATTCGCTTCCCGTCAAATTTGTGTCGCATCAAATTTGCGTCGCGTCAAGTCAGTCTGTTTGGCAATACATGCATGTGAGCATCTGTTCTCAAAAAATGAAGAACACCGAGAACCACTTGAGAACAAATCTGACTGATGCCCATTTAGATGATGTCATGCTATTGGCACCAACAACTGTCACCCTATATCGAAATGCTTTCAAGCAACAAACAAAATCTAGTTTCCCACTGACTGAGCTGCTGTCTGGTTTGGGGTTAGTTATTTTGTTTCCATTGTGACTAGTTTTTTTTCTCTTTTTTGATTTTTATGGGTTTTTTATTGTGTCATTTTAATGACTAACTCATGATTTTTGGTTCATTTCCAGTTTGGAAGATGCCTTCCCTGACCTGAGAGGCATCATGGCAGTTTTTTGGAAGGAATACTGTTGATCGCATTGCTTGAACTTTTTCTATGGATTGTTTTTTGATAAATTGTCGCCAGTCATGTTCATACATTACAAACTACAAGCAGAGACAATCGAAAACTTCAGTTACATAATGTCTGTGTTTCAGTATTTACTTCATTTATGGCAGCATCAGTGCGGCCCACTGTTTAAACACTGGTACGGCATCCGGCCCATGCATGGTAAAAGGTTGTCCATTTCAGTTCTGGTCATCTTATGATAGGAAGAATGTGGAGGCTTTAGAGAGGATGCAGAGGAGATTTACGAGGATGCTGCCTGCACTAGAGAATATGCCTAATGAGGAAAGGTTGAGCGAGCTCGAGCTTTTCTCTTTGAGATGATGGCAGTCAGTAGGCAACTTAATAGGAGTGGATAAGAATATGAGAGGTAATAAGAGACTGGAATGCCAGCACCCTTTTTCCCAGGGAGGCAATGGAAAGTACCAGGAGACATGTGTTCAAGGTGAGTGGAGGAAGTTCTGTGGAGTGTCAGATGTAGGATATTTACACAGTACCTGGGTACCTGGAATGCATTGCTGGGGGTAGTGGTTGATGCTGATACTATCGGGACATTTAATACACTTTGACACATGGATGTAAGAAAAATAGAGGGTTATGGGTGTGAGATAGGGAAAAATTAGATTGTTGTGGAGTAGGTTGGCATAGGTCGGCACAACATCATGGGTCGAAGGTGCGTAGCTTTCTGTAAATGTTCTATATGATAAGCAAACCATTCAGTGAGCACCCATCTCAGAATCAAATTCTCTACAATTTAACCTCTGTGAACATGAAGGGTCATAAATTTTTAAGGCCATCTATTCATTGCAATATTGCTCCAGTTTTGTTTTTGTAATGAGAGCTGTATCAATGATACCATGTTGTCCAACTCTCCTCAGGTGCTAATCTCAACACTCAAGCCAGTGATAATGCCTCAGCGTTGTATGAAGCCAGCAAAAATGAACACGCAGACATTGTGGAGTTTCTCCTTTCACAAAACGCTGATGCAAACAAGGGAAATAAGGACGGCTGGTTGCCTCTTCACATTGCAGCAGCAAAAGGCAACATGGAGTAAGTTGCAACAGGCATTTCGAATGGAGAAAGGTGTGGAAATTTCCCTCCCTATGGAGGGAGATCTAGGACAAGATGGCACAACTTCAGGATTGAAGGGCATCCGCTTAGAATAGAGACATGTAGGAATTCCTTCAGCCAGAGGGTGGTAAACCTGTGGAATTTGTTGCCAAAGGCAGTTGTGGAGGCCAGGTCATTGGGTGTATTTAAGACAGAGATTGATAGGTTCCTGATTAGCTCAGGCATCAAAGGTTATGGGGAGAAGGCCGGGCAGTCGAGCTGAGTTGGGTAATAAATCAACTCATGATTAAATTGTGGGGCAGGCTCGATGGGCTGAATGGACTGTTTCTGCTCTTATGTCTTATGGATATGAGTTCAAAAAAGTTATAGAGGTTTTAATTACCATCGACTTGTGCTCTGTGATTTGAGTTGAACCTTTAATATTATCACTAAAAGGAAAAGTAAGCTGAAAGGTTACTAGCTGAACTTGATGGGGACCTATTTTAGCAACAGTGCAGATTCATGAATATATTTCCTGGCACTAATTTAAGATTTTGATATCTTCAATTTAAATATTTCCTCTAATTCATGAAAATATGCATCAAATATTACATTATAAGATGGCGAACTGGAACAAGAATATTCACTGTGTACATATTGTTGCATCCAGGTTATGCAATTAATGCTAAATGTTATGATTAGAATTCACTACTTAATTCTGGAGAAATCCATGATATGGCCTGCACTTGAGGATAAATGTTACTCTCCCAGGGAATGGCCACTTCGTTAATACAAAATGCTTTATTAAAGATTTACAGATGTAAACCAAAATTAACTGTTTACCTATTGAGATTGTGTAATACCAGTTTCTCTTTTAATATCTAGGAAATAGAGTTAGAGAATCTTATTTTGCCAACCTAAAACCTTTCTTCTCACTTTCTCCTCCATCATGGTTGTCGGCAAGCGTCAGTGTAGAAGAGTATGAAGTGTGCCTCCCTCAGTTATTCGTCAGCTGTCCAGGACACCCCATATTCACTTTGAGTGGACAGTCCTCTGATCCCAGTATGACAAACAAGGGGAGTAGAAGAGGGACCCTATGAGGCAGGCATTTGATCCAGGAGTCAGGAGTACTTTCACTAGTACAATAGTTTTGTATCCTAAGTGAAGGAATTCAATCAAAAACCCAAATGTGAACATGTGTGATTCTCATGAGAGGCTGAAGCTTTGAGCTTCTAAACAAGATTACCCTTATGTACAAAAAGGCATCAAGTGGCATTTAATTTGATTGGATTCCAATAGTTTTCTTCTGGGTGTGCAAATTCTATGGAAAGAAAAAGTTTGAAAACCACTGTTTTAATCGTACATCATTGACTCGTTATGTGCATGGTTTCATAACTCCAAAGGAAATGGGCCAATGACCATTTTTCTCAAGCAAAATATTTCAGTACCAATTGAAATTCTCCATAGAATTTGGAGACCTGATCCTTTAAAGGGAAAGCCCCTTTAAGATTTTAATGTCAATCACTCTGTTCTCTCTCCTTCATTTTGAATCTCCTAGCTTCCCAACATGAATCTCCAGCCTGATCATGATCCCACACACAACTACCAGCATCAGTCTTAATCTCACCCGTCCATCCAACTGACACCTTGAGGTCCTGATTGCCCAAGAACTCTTCTCCAGTTGAAACTCTAACTCTTCTTTCCCACTCTGTGGTCTCTCCAACATGACCTGCACTCCTCTGCCAACCGGCCACTGAGGAAAACCCTTCTTTTTGCAGAAGGCAGAAGGTGCCTCAGGGTTTCAGACAAAAAAAAGTATTGTGACAGGGAGTCAGCCTTGCCTTCACTGCCAATTAAATACCCAGAATAATTTCTAGAATAAAGAATATCCAGACTTTTAAAAGATCTGTGAAATAATCCATTAACATAAGGAAAGTTTTGCCTGGAAATCTGCCTTTGAGCTCAGATGACGAGCCTACAGCATATTGTATTCCATTTCGGAAAGGCGATCAATTTGCATGTTGGAAGTGGAGTAGTACATCTATTAATACAGATACCTGTCCCTTTCTCAGCAATGGTATGTTCATTGTTTGGAATGAGGAGGAATTTCTTCATACAGATAGTGAATCTGTGGATTCATTCCCATGTATGGCTGTGGAGACCAAGTCATTGGGTATATTTAAAGCAGAGATTGAACATTTCTTGATTAGTAAAGGTATCAAGGGTTATGGGGAGATGTTGGGAGAATGGGGTAGGGGGTGGAAAAAAAATCAGATGGAATTGAGTGCCAGAGTAGACTCTGTACAAGGACATATTGTGTTGATTGAGTTAAGTGAATCATTAAACCCATTAATCTGTGTGCTAACTAACAGATGAAAAAGTTTGACAATTGATCTCATACAGCATTTACTTCTTCGGCTTCAATACAGAAGTGTCAAGATTCTGTTCAGATAACAAAGGGTTAATTTTACACCTAGCCCTCCCTCTTGTGCAAATAACTAAACATAGGCATAGGAGTGTGAACTAATTCTGAGAGTAATTGAGTGCAGGCACAAGTTAATCACATCAATTAGATGTCCCTATTGAAAATAATTTATGTCTGACAGAAGCTTTGTTCTCACCCAGCCTAGTTCAAATGTTGATTCCAGTTACCAGTAAGGTTCGGGTGAGACGCAGTGGAATTAGCCCTCTTCACCTTGCTGCACAACACAACCATGTGGATGTTATGGAAGAGCTCATTGAAGCCGGCTACAATATCAATGCCCTCTTATCGCCTGAAAGATCACGACTTTTTGAAGACAAACGTACTTCTGTTTTGTACTTTGCTGTCTACAACAACAATATAGAGGCTACAGAAATACTGCTGAAGGCTGGCGCAAATCCTAATGTGGATCTGATAAACCCGCTCCTTATCGCTATCCGACAAGGCTCCATTCAAATTATCCAGATGCTCATGGACTATGGAGCCAACATCAACGCCTACATTGCCACACATCCTACCTCCTTCCCAGCATCAATCATGTTTTGTATGAAGTACCTCAGTCTGCTGAAGTTAATTATGGATTACGGTGCTGATGGAGAATCTTGCTTTAAGTGTGAATATGGCAGCTGTCAACATCCAGAACAAGAGCAGAGAAGGCCCGACAGAGAACTGGAACATAAACACCCGAAGGTTGTACAAGTAAGTTCTAAAGTATTCATTTCAACAAAAACACTCATACAATAATGAGATTTTTAAAATTTTTGTAAGGCATTGAGCAAAATTAATGAATAATAAAAATACCAATTCATAATCTGTATGGAGCTTAATAATGATTGATAATTAATAATAGACATACATGCAGCATGGTAACAGGCCCTTTTGGCCCATGTGCCTGTGCCATCCAATTTACACCCAAATGACCTACACCCCCAGTTTGTTTTGAAAGGTGGGAGGAAACCGGAGCACTTGGAGGAAATCCACACAGACACAGGGAGAATGGACAGCACCGGATTCGAACCCCAGTTGCTAGCTTTATAACAACGTTGCGCTTGCCACTACATTCATCATACCACCCATCGTATTGGGGATTATTATCAGTTACCACACTGGACAACATAATGCCTTGAGGGTACTTCGTGTTTCCAAGCTTAAAGGGCCTATTTTAATTCTTAGGTGATATGGAATTGAAAGAAAGGGAGGCAAAAAAAAATGTAAATACATGAACCAAAGTTTCACTGTTGTAAGCTTTTGGGGCTTATTAAGACCATCAGTAATTAGTAGCTCTCATTTGAGTGCTCATGAAGGAACTTCCCATGTGTTTTGGGAACTCTCCGTTACACATCCATGATGCAGAGTACTACTCTCTCACTTCCTAAATGGAATGTGAGTGACGTGCAGAGGTTCTCAACTAAGTAAGGGATTGCTTAAGGTGGGATGTGGGTGGAAAGAAAAAGTTTGAAAACCACTGTTTTAATCGTACATCATTGACTCGTTATGTGCATGGTTTCATAACTCCAAAGGAAATGGGCCAATGACCATTTTTCTCAAGCAAAATATTTCAGTACCAATTGAATCTAGATCAGTGATTCTCAACCTTCCCTTCCCATCACATACCACCTTAAGCAATCCCTAACTAATCACAAAGCACCAATGGCATAGGGATTACAACATTGAGAACCACTGGGATAGAGTTAGGGTCATGGAGATGGAAACTTCCAAAAAGTTTGAAGTTTCTTCTCAATTTCTACACCTTCCTCTCTGTTCCAGCTGCATTGACTCTGCTCTCACTTCACTCCCCCCCTTGGCTCAGTTATTTCAGGCCTGTAACTCCGAGCAATAATTTAATGAGATTTATTCTATTTCACACAGAATTTAAATACACACTGCCATATGTTTCAACTCCTGAAGCCTCTCAAAATTTGGCCAAAACTGAGCAAATTCCTTAAATGTGCCTCACAGGAACATTGCCCATAGACATTTTAAAGATTCTTTAAGTCATTGCCTCTCAGAGTCTCCACTGCCTTCCCTGGAAAGGAACCCCAATGATCTCTTTTTCTATCCTTCTGTGAATTGCTAGGAGCATCAAAGGGTCTAAATTACCGCCCTCTAAAATTCAGAATGACTCTCGAAATCATCTGCAAATTGCACTCATCTTTAATCATACTCATAATTGAGAATTGTGAATGCAAGTACTTTGAACCCGTTACCAGGGAAACCACATGGTGAAATATTGTGGAAAATAGACCAAATATCTTGACAGTTAAAATTCTTTGTTGTATTTTGTCTGGGCAAGCTGAGAAATGCTCAAAAAGCCAACCTATATTTTAAAAAATAAAATGCATTCTTTCAGTGAAGTGGGCCACAGACAAGGTAAATCACAACCTTAGATCCATAGAACACTGCAGCACAGAAAACAGGCCATTCAACCCTTCTAGTCTATGCCAAAAACATCATACTACTGACCTGCAGCCATTCCATAACCCTCCACATCTCTCCCATCCACACATCTATCCAATTTATTTTTAAAACTTAAGAGTGAGCCCACATTTACTACATCAGATGGCAACTTGTTCCACACTCCCAGCATTCTCCAACTGAACAGTGTCCCCTAATGTTCCCCCTAAACCTTTCCCCTTTCACCCTAAAGCCATGTCCTCTTGTATCTCTCCTAATCTAAATGGAACGAGCCTTCTTGCATTTACTCTCTCTATACCTCTCATAATTTTGTAAGCCTCTATCGAATCTCCCCTCATTCTTCTCTGGTCCAAAGAATAAAGTCCTTACCTGTTTAATCTTTCCCTGTAACTCAACTCCTGAAGACCCGGCAACATCCTTGTAAATCTTCTGTACACTCTTTAAATCTTACTTATATCCTCCCTGTAGTTTGGCAACCAGAACCTCACACAAATACCCCAAATTAGGCCTCATCAATATCATACAACCTCACCATAACACCCAACTCCAGTGCTCAATCCTTGCCTTGATTTATGAAGGCCGAGATGCCAAAAACTTTCTTCACAACCTTATCTACCTGTGATACCACTTTCCTGGAATTATGTATCTGAATTTACAGATCCCTTAGTTCCTCCACACTCCTCAGTGCCCTATTTACTGTGCATGTCCAACCTTGGTTTGTCCATCCAAAATGCAGCACCTCATACTTTTCTGCATTAAATTTCATCTGCCACTTTCTGGCCCACTTTCCAGATCCCTTCCTTGCTCTCCACAACTCCTCCAATCATAGTGTCATCAGCAAACATGTGATCCAATTTACTACATTATCATCCAGATGATTGACATAGACAACAAACAATAATGGTCCCAGCACTGATCCCAGGGTGAGGCACACCACTAGTCACACATCTCCAGTCTGAGAAGCAATCATTCACTACCACTCTGTTTTCTCCCTTTCACCCAATTTTGAATCCAGTTTACAACCTCTCTATGGATACCTAATGTTAGAACCTTCTGAACTAGCCTCCCATGTGAGACCTTGACAAAGGCCTTACTAAAGACCATGTAGACAGCATTCAGAGCCTTTTCTTCATCTACTTTCTTGGTAAGAAAGCCCTGAAGAACCCTATAGAAGCCTATAGGATTCATTAAACACGACCTGCCATGCACAAAGCCATGCTGATTATCCTTAATCAGCCATTGGCTGTCCAAATACTTGTATACCCGATTTCTCAGAATACCCTCCAATAATGTACCTACTACTGACATCAGGCTCATCAGCCTATCATTTCTTGGTTTACTTTGGGGCCTTTTTTAAACAACGGAACAACATGAGCTACCCTACAATCCTCCCGCACCTCAGCAATGGATAAGGATGTTTTAAGTATTTCTGACAGGGCCCCTGCAATTTCAGCACTTGTCTCCCTCAAGGTTCGAGGGAATATCATGTCAGGCCCTGGGGATTTATTTACCTTTATTCATTGTAAGGCAGCAGGCACCTCCTCCTCTTTATATGTTCCATGCCCCTTCCTTCCTTATCCACTTCACCAGTTTCCTGAGTAAATACTGTTGCAAATAAAAACTGTTTAAGGTCTCCCCATCTCATGCGGCTCCACTCTGATCTTCAAAGGGACCAATTATGTCCCTTATTATCCTTTTACTCTTAACATACTGGCAGAAACCCTTCAGGTTAACCTTCATATTAACTGTAAAAGTAACCTCATGCTTCCTTTTTGCTTACCTAATTTCCTTCTTAAGTATTTTCTTACATTTTCTACACTCTTCTAGTAACTGTTTTGCTCCTTGTTGCCTATACCTGCTATTCACCTCTCTTTTCTTCTTAACAAGGTTGCCATTATCCCTTGAAAATCAAAGTTCCCTATGCCTTTAATCCTGACAGGACCATGCAAACTCTGCTCTCTTAAAATTTTGTCTTTGAAGGCCTTCCACTTATTGAACACATCCTTGCCAGAAAACAACTTATCTCAATCCATTCTTCCTAGATCCTTTCTCATTTCCATAAAATTGGCCTTTCTCCAATTTAGAATCTCATATTGAGGACCAGACATATCCTTATCCATAATTAACTTGAAACTAATGACATTATGGTGACTGTACCCAAAATGTTCACCTACACATACTTCTGTCACCTGACCTGTCTGGTTCTCTAATAGGAGATCAGGTATTGCATCTTCCCTCCTTCTCACCACTCGGCCATCTCTTACTCTACATTGCAAGCCATCCCCTACTCTACATTAGGTCAAAGTGAATCAAAGAGGATACTCCCGGTTCAGGGAATCCCTGAAACCAGGTCTGCATCCGGATAGCATTAACCTTATTGGGGTGAGTAGAGTTCCTATCTCTAGAAAGCTTATGAAAGGCTGCACTGAATTTGGCTGGTTTTAGGTGGGCTCCCAGGTCTATGCTCAGAGGGAATTCCTCAGACGCCCATAAAGCTGAGGCTGGATTGTTGTTGGAATGTTACTCAAAATGGACAGCTCTCACATTTCAGATTTGATCTGCTACTGAAAAGATTGCTAATAACTGTGTATAAATTTCAGAACTATTGGTTTTTAATGTGCAAATTTTCTTCAAAAGGAAACTGAGGTCGCTCATAAACAAAATATTTTGGCCAGGCAAATTCCAATTCATTCATTCAAACAGTGACCTCACTAAACTCAGTTGCTATAAATTGCTTCCCAAATGAAGCCAAAATAACATTGTGCTGTAATTTATCTTTAAAGTGATATTCCAGATAAATATTAATAGTTCAGCATCCACATGCAATCTCCATAATATTATCAGTCAGGAATTTTCCCAGTGACTGCAGGACCAAGATTCTGCTGCTGGATATAAACATATAATTAAAAATATTATTTTAAGATCCACATGGACCTGACCCAGTTTAGATTGCAGAATGAGATGCTAAAACTTATTTGCAGACAAGATGGACAAAACTGACTTTCCCTTTATATTGAGGACCAGACCAGAGTGAAATGAAACAAACTACTTCAGATGCTGGAATTCTGAAACAAAGTCAGAAAATGCTGGAGATACTCAACAATTCAAACTCTATCTGCGGAGGGAGTTAAAGTTTCAGGTCAATAAACCTTTATCAGAACTCAGTTCAAGGTTCATTGACCTGAGCCATTCATTCTTTTTCTTTCTGTAAGTGTTTCATAAACTGCTGAAGGTCTCCATCAACCTTTGTTTTTATTAAACCTCATAAACATTATTTATTTTAGTTATTCAAGTCAGGTCAAGTTTATTGTCAGCAGATTGCACAAGTAAAACCTGACGAAACAGCGGTCTCCGGTCCTCAGTGCAAAATATGCAGATGCACGGCCAGATGGAACACACATACAATCAAAATATACATATGCAGGACAAGAATTCATATATACAAATAAATAAATAAATATTGTTTCATGGATATGAGAGCCCCAGATGGTTAGTGTGAGAAGGTCCTTTGGTCATTCAGCAATCTCACAGCCCGTGGGAAAAAGCTGTATCTCATTCTGATGGAGCTGGCTCTGATCTTCACGTATCTCTTCCCTGATGGGAGCAGCTGAAAGATGCTGCGTGTGGGCTGGAAGGGGTCCTCAATGATTTTGTGCGCCTTCTTCAGACAATGATCCAGGTAGATTACATCGATGGGTCAGAGGGAGATTCCAGTGATCTTCTCTGCCACTCTTATAGTCCTGTGGATTGACCTCTGATCCATTTCTCTGCAGCTACCATATCACATTATGATGCAGCCGTCCAGGATGATCTCAATAGATCTCCTGTAGAAGGTTTACATGATGGTGGCCAGTAGCCTTGCGCACTTCACTCTTCTCAGGAAGTGAAGACACTGTTTCCCCTTCCTGACAAGTGAAGAGATCTTGCATGTCCACGATAGGTCACTAGTTAAGTGAACTCCAAAGAACTTGGTGCCCTCCATTCTCTCCACTACAGAATTATTCTTGTCTTATATTCCTATTGGAAACCAGATGTTGCTTTACCTCACCCTTTCGCTGTCAGGATGAGGGTGCATACAGGTCAGTACTGGGCCAGCTCTCTACGAGGGTGGGACTGCTCCATTCTTTCTCACAAAAGTCTGGGAAAATGTAACCCAATACATAGCTCATGTGGATGGGTCCCATTCTGTGGGTTCCTTCCCATAGGGTGGGTCAAATCACTGAAACCTCCGCAGGTAGTTCACCAGAACCACCTCCCCTCTCTCTGAATGTCATTGAGGCCTTGGTGTCAGCCAATCTGGCCAGGCCCTTTCCCACTCCCCCCACCCCCTCCTCTTCACATCACCATGATTGTCTCTGTAGCACCTCCCTCTCTATCTTTCCAAACTCAGAACAGAGTGAGTCTGTGTGTGAGGGCATAAGTAGACCAGTATTCAGCACTGGTGACCTGAACCTAGACACTGCAGTAAAGCTGAATATTACAAAATCTGCAATTTCCATAAAATCAAAATTTGCACAGGACCTTAGACATGGACCACATGTTTAGACAAGAAAAAGAATAGCAGATTCATCCCCATCTCAAGTACATTACTTAAATAAAATATCAAACATAGAATATTACTGCACAGTACAGGCCTTTCTGCCCACGATGTTGTGCTGACCTATATAAACAAAAAAACCTAAACCGTCCAAACCTCATAGCCCTCTATTTTTTTCTTTCATACATGTGCCTAATAGTCTCTTAATATTTCAACCTCCACCACCAACCCTGGCAATGCATTCCAGGCACCCAGAACACTCTGTATAAAAAAGAATTACCCTGATGTCTCCCCTAAACTTTCCTCCCTTCACTTTGTACAGATGTCCTGTGGTGTTTGCTACTCATGCCTTGGGGAAAAAAGGTGCTCGCTGTCTACCTTATCTGTGCCTTTTGAAGACCTCTATTAATTCACCTCTCATCCTTCTTTGTTCCAAAGAGAAAAGCCCTAGCTCTGCTAACCTTGCCTCATGAGACATATTTTCCAATCCAGGCAATCCCCTGTTAAATCTCCTTTGCACCCTCTCCATAGCTTTCACATCTTCCTATAATGAAGTGACCAACTCTGAACAAAATATTCTAAATGTGATCTCACCAGAGATTTGTAGCAGGCCTTCTTAACTATCCCATCAACCTGCACAGCAACCTTGAGAGATGTGTGGATTTGCACCACCTCTGCTCTTCCACTCTGTTCAGTATCTGATCATTAACCCTGTACTCAACCTTCAGGTGTAATGATCCAAAATGCATCATCTCACATTTATCCCATTTGAAACCCATATGCAACCTTCCTGCCCAACTTTGCATCCCATTTAATCCCTTTCATAATCTACAATAAACTTCAACACCATCCAAAACTCCTCCAACCTTTGTATCATCCACAAACTTACTGACCCATCCTTCCACTTCTTCATCTAGGTCATTTTTAAAAATCACAAAGAGCAGGGGTCCTAGAACTTAACAATCTCAATGTTTTTAAGATCCAACACTTACTTTTCCCTAACCTTATTTAGCCTATCTCATGTTTCATGGAAGCAGCTTTCTCATTTCAAATCTCTCCACTGCATCTTCCTATCTTTTCACTGCACTCTGATACCCTGCACACCACCCCTTCCTCTCAGCTGGCAACTCCCTGATTCCCTCCCATCTTCCCTCTTTATTATTTCAGCCTTTTCTTGAACTCTCAGACAGGTTTCCTTCTGCTTTTCTATTCTCATCCCTTTTTTGAAAGCATAAACAACCCATAGCCGTTGGCTTGACTCTGAATTTAATCTGTTCGCTCTCTACGCACTTCCTTCAATCGCTTGATTGTAAGGCAAATGGAGTCTATTTCCCATACACAGGCAAATGCAGGTTAATTCATGATATTCTACTTCAAATTTTAACTGCTGGAAATTTACAATTAAAACTGGTATTAAGCTTCAATTTGTAGTTCCTTGCAAATGAATGATTTCAGAGACTTTTATTAAGCAGATATTCTTTATTAGAATGTTTTCAGCTTGCTATGTATGGTTTAGCTGAGGACTGTCAATTATTCAATATGATTTGTTACAGCATTGAAATATTAGCAAGTCTCTGTCAGAAAGAGGTTGAATAGATTGCACCAATTTTTCTGCACATTGTAGTTCAATTAAGAGAGTCAAATAATTGTAAGACCAGGATAATTTTTTTACTTGCACCTCATTGAGTATTGGTTTGCACAGGATGCAAGTGAATAATGTACAATATGGCACAGTGTTGGCCTTTAACACAACACATATCACAGTCAGGTATTTCGAGCCTCCTGGAATACAGAATAGAGATTTAGGATGTCACAGATACAGTCAATTAGACGTCACTATACTTGACAGTGTTGTCACAGTATAATCATCCAACATAAATGTGTCGCAAATATTGATTGTAGCCCTTTGCTTGAAGGGAGTGTTGTAAACGTAGACATACAGCAAGGTAATAGGCCCTTCCAGCCCTTGAACCCATGTCGCCCAATTAACCTACAACTCCAATTAACTTATAACTGTGACCCCCATGGAGTTCCTGATGCCACGGCCACCCACTCCCACCCAGGCCCCAATCCCCTACTCACCAGAACTCCTGACGCCATGACTGCCAACTCCAGTGCTGAACCAGCAGAAGAAGATGCTGGAGCCTCCCTCACTGACTCGCCCTTCGTGAATTCCAATGCATACTGTTACCTTGCTACTGGATCTGAATTGCTTATTCCCCCTCACTACTCCTTCCCCATCCTTCTGCACCCCTCCCTACTCCACCCCCATTTCCCCCTCTCTGCCCCCTCTTCTTCCCTACCCCCAACACTCAGAAATCATCCCTCCCCCTCTAGCTAGCCCCTACCCTCCTTTCCCCCCTCTGACCTCCCCTACCCCACCCCCCCAAACCTCCCCTACCATCCTCCCCTCCTCCCTACCCCTCTGAACTCTCCAATCCCCCTCCCCTTGCCAACCCCCCCTTCCCTTCCCTCCAACCTCCCACCTCCACCCTTGGACCTCCCCAACCCCCTCCACCCCCCTCCCCCCAATAGCTTCCACAATACCAATCCACAGTGTAACTCTTGCTTGGTTTTTACTATCCCCTCTGACCTTCCTTCTCTGAGACGGAGCGCTAAGTCCTCAGCAGAGGCCTCACCTTTGTCCCCCTCTTCCCAAACCTCAATGAGTTCTGGGAATGCCACAATGTTGAACTTTTCTTCCACTGCCTCCACCTCTGAGCCCACTCTCATGACCATGACACTCCACCCCCCATCCGTTCTCCTGCTTCAAGCCTTCTTCCTCTTCCTGGACACCTTGTCCTGGCCAGCTACCAGCTCTGGACCTTTTTATTTCCAACTGCTGCCGAGACATCAACTGTCTCAAATTTACCACCCCCCCTCTTGTATTCCAACCTCACCTCCTCAAAACGCTCTGCCCTCCACTCTCTCTGCAACAATCCCAACCTCATCATCAAACCCGCAGACAGGGGTGGCGCAGTTGTGGTCTGGCACACTGACCTCTATCTTGCTGAGACCAGTTGACAGCTCTCAGACACCTCCTCCTATCAACCCTTCCCACAGGACCCCACCACCACACATCAAGCTATTGTCTCCAAAATCATCTTCAACTTCATTCCCTCAGATCACCTCCCCTCCATGACTACCAACCTCATTCTTGCCCACCCATTGCCTATTTCTAACTCCTTCCCAAGATACACAAATCCAACCATCTGGGTAGATCCATTGCTTCTGCCTGCTCCTGCCCCTACCTTGATTCTATCCTTTCTTCCCTGGTCCAATCCCTCCCCACCTATATCTGCAATACCTCATATTCCTTCCATCTTCTCAATGACTTCAGATTCCCTGAATCAGACCGCCTCATCTTCACAATGGATGTCCAATCCCTTTATACCTCTATCCCCCACACAGAATGTCTGAAAGCCCTTTGCTTCTTCCTGGACCAAAGACCTGGTCCATCTCCAATAACACTTTCCCCTTCCTAGATCTCTCTGTCTCCATCTCAGAAGAAAAGCTTTCCTCTGACATATACTACAAACCGTCCAACAACTGGACTACACTTCCTTACAACCTGACCCTTGTAAAGATTCCATCCACTTCTCTCATTTTCTCCATCTCCACTGCATTTGTTCCTGAGCTTCTGAAATGTCTACCTTCTTCCACAAACATGGCTTCCCCTCCCACTATCAACTCAACCATCACCCACATCTCCTCTATTTCATTCTCATCTGCCCTAGCCCTCTCTAATTCCAAACACAACAAACATAGAATCCCCCTCATCCTCACCTATCACTCCAGCAGCCTCCACATCCAACATATCATCTGCCGGAATTTCTGGCACTTACCACAGGATCCCACCACCAGACACATTTTTCCCTCTTCTCCCCCTCGGCCTTCGGCAGGGACTGCTCCCTCCATGATTTCTTCATGCACTCATCCCTCCCCACCCATTCACACCTCTGGCACCTTCCCATGTGCCCGCAGGAGATGCCACACTTACACTCACACCTCCTCCCTCACCACTGTCCAGTCCCCAAACAGGCCTTTCATATGAAACAATACTTCACCTGTACACCCAGAGGACTTATTTACTGCATCTGGTACACCCTTTGTGGCATTCTGTACATTGGAGAGACTGGTCGCAGACTTGGTGATCACTTTGCCCAACACCTCCGTTCCATTCACAACCACAGTGACCTCCCAGCGACCAACCATTTCAATTTTGAGTCACACTCCTGTCCTTACATGTCTGACCATGGCCTTATGTACTTTCCCACCCTGACCACCTGCAGATTAGAGGAACAAGACCTTATTTTCCATCTGGGCACCCTCCAGCCACAAGGCATGAACATTGACTTTACTGCCTTCCATTAAACCTGCCCGCCTTTTCTTCCCCCTCCTCCCTTTTCCTGTCCTTCCAGTTCTTTCACCCACACAGCCCTACCATTCTCTCCTCCCTCCTTTCTCCACCTATCATCTCCCATCTTGCCAACCCTCTCCCCCCCTACCCTTTTATTCAGACACTTGCCAGCATTTTTTCATACTTTGATGAAGGGCCCAAGCCCAAAATGTTTGTTATGCATCTTTGCCTTTGCTAGATAAAGGAGACCTTGCAAATATATATTTATTTTAACTATGCATAATGCTAAATGTAAATGACATGTTATGGGCCCAGAGGACCTCAAAACCCAACAGCAATAGAAATTCACCAAGACAAATGGTTACTTAAACAAAAGTAGTTTTTAATTTTCTTAAAACATAAAAACAGGATCAAACTTTAACTTATTACTATTAACTTAATCTAACAACCCCCTTTTAATCCTAAGCGCATGTATAGGTAATGTTCAGAAAAGTTCTTTGATTCACAGTCCAATCTCACTTCTCACTCCTCCAAGTTCACTGGTATCAGGCAATTCTTATACTGTGCACTGAATTTAACATTTTTGAATTTTCACCAAGCTCTGGTGTTTAAAAGTAATTGATTACTGCTCAGGAAGGTTCTTTTTGGTTTCAGAGAGAGATTCATTGCTCATTGGACACACACAAACTGATTCCCTCCGATCAGCCACTTCAGTGTCTTCCCGAAGAAACTTGCCCCATCATGGTTTTCCAAATGATATCTCTTCTGCAAGTCACTACAGAGTTTCTTTTTGTTTCCTTTATTTCAGGTGAAACACTCGAGCTAGCCACTTCCTCTTGTATGGACCAGGCTGCACTCAGAACTCACAACCCGTCTTCAAAATGGGATTTTAAACAAGCTGCCAGCTTGCCATACTGCAGAAACCAGTTCTCTCTCTCTCTCTCTCTCTCTCTCTCTCTCTCTCTCTCTCTGTGCTTACAAAACCACATGACCTTCTTAGAACAGCAAACTGCATTCAGACAGATTGTGGCACCGGGCCCAATCTTCTGAGTCTGTTCATCTGTTGCTTTGAAAACAATAATCCATTACTCCACAGCATGTCCAATTAACACCTACTTGTGAAGCCTCTATAAGCATTCTTCAAAGTTTTTGCAAAGGCACTTGGAGCCTAGGCTGTCTGGCTTAGGAGAGCTCTTGCATTTTAAATGAGATCATTTTTGTGAAGTGTTTGTGTTTGTTTGTGACCTACACTACCCCCACAATCTATCTCCTTCAAAAACATATCTGTATACAATATAAAATATGATATAATCCATCACAGACAGAAACCTATAATTTATTCTGAGCCGATATTATCACAATCTATTGCAGGGTGAACAGCATTAGCTCCATGCCTGCAACAATTGGGTAAGCCAGACTAATTTTTTAGAGACTGTACCTTCATTACATAAATCAGTTTATTGTAATGTTACTATTTCTCAAATTGTTTATCAATTTATTTTTGTGCAGGAGCAATTCATACATCTTACAATTTCTTTTCCAGTTTTGTGAGATTGTGTCCACAGATCGAATCTACAGATGGGCTGGGCCAATCATTGACGTGCTACTTGACTATGTTGGGAATGTGAATCTCTGCAGTAAGTTAAAGGAACATCTGGACAGTTATGAAGATTGGGCAGCCATCAAAGCCAAATCAGGCAAGTATAAAAAAAACCTTCAAAATATCAGTGAAATATTTTGTTGCAAAAATCAATCTACTGAAAGAACTCAGTGGGTCGAGCAGGATCAGTGGGAGAAAAATGGTCGATGTTTTAAGTTGGAACCCTTTATCAAGACATCCATTGTACCTCATTAACTTGTTTAACCTGACAAGAAAACAGTCTAAAATGTATATTTTCATTTATTCAATTTTAACAAGCAAGTAAACAAATTGGGTTTCTTTTAAATTTAGACATGCAGCATGGTAACAGGCCTTTCTGGCCCTCGAGCCTGTGCTGTCCAATTACACCCAATTGACCTAACAACCCCATATGTTTTTATTTTGGAGGGTGGGAGGAATCTGGAGCATCCAGACTAAACCCACGCCGACACGTGGAGAACGTTCAAACTTCTTACAGTCAGCACAGGATTCCAACCCCAGTCACCGTCACTGCAGTGTGATAGCCAGTACGGTAATTTTTTAGGAATCCGATCTTTGCCATAACTTGTCCTATGGTGACATAAATACATAAGGGAAAATAAATGATCAAACCAGCCCAGTGTTGTTTCTCAAGCCTAGTTTATTGCAAAGTTGAGATGCAACATCACAGAGAGCTTCCTAACACACTATCAAGAAATTCCGGGTGGCCCAGGCAAGGAAAGCAAGAATATAGATGTCATAGATAAGTAATATTAGAAAATAAGTAACAGGTTTTACTCTAAAATGCAGCAGCTATTTTAAATATGATTCACTTTGGAAAAACAGCAGCTCTGCAGTTCAGTATCCTACAGTTAAAATCAAGAGGGATCCAGAGCCAAATAAAGCTACTAATTTTCACCTTGAGATTTAATTAGTAGGATATGTCAAATAGTCCAGCCTGAGCTCTGCTTTAGCAGCCATATTGCCTTTGAGGTGAGTGTGGGAAATAACCCAGTTAATAAGGCATCATCTATGGAGAACGGAATAAATATTTGAAATCCACAATCTTTCACTGGAATTGGGAAGAAGTTAGAGATACAGACAGTTAAGGTGGAGAACCCAATGGGGAGTGGTGCAGAGAGCAAAAGGAAAGGTCAGTAATGGTGAAAAGGAAAGGTGAACGAATGAAGAACGTCATCGTTTACTTAAGTACTGTACAATGTACAGATGCAATGAAAGTCTTGCTTGTTGCAACTTCCCAGGTACACAAGTTCAAGTTTATTGTTATCATACAATTGTATAAGTACAACGGGATGAAGCAATGTTCTTTGGCCCTCGGTATAAAAATATGCAAACACATATATAGACATAGCACATATAGTCAAGCTATTTATATTAAATATGTATATAAAATAAATAAATATTGTTACATAAAGAGTAGTCTTGGAGGGATTGTATGAGCAGTTGATCAGTCTTCCAGCAATCTCAGTGCTTGTGGGAAGAAGCTGTTTCTCAGCTTGGTGGTTCTGGCTTTGATGCGTCCGTATCTCTTTCCCGACAGGGTAGATTGAAAATGCTCTGTGTGGAGTGGTAGGCGTCCTTAATGGTTTTACAACCCCTCTTTCGACAATAATCCCAGTATATCATGTCGATGGGGAGGGGAAGGGGGGGAGAGGGAGTCCTTAGTGATCCTCTCTAACACTCTTATGGTCCTGTGGATTGATCTCTGATCCAAAGCTTTACAGCAACCATACCACACTGTGATGCAGCCAACCAGGATGCTCTCGATACAGCTCCTGTAGAATGCTGACACAATGGTGGCCAGTAGCCTTGCCCACCTCAATCTTTTCAGGAAGTTCAGTCGCTGTTGTGACTACCTGGCTAGTGAGGAGATGTTGTGTCCAGGATAGGTCACTTCCCAAGAGAAGTGCCCTCTACTCTCTCCACAACAGAGATGTTGATGTTTAGTGGAGGGTGATTATCTCCAGTCCACACCATCTCCTTTGTCTTGTCCACATTGAGATGCAGGTTGTTATTCTTCTATCGTTACACAAGATTTTCCACGAGATAAAACACACTAACAACAATTTACGTCTCACCAATGCATGAGACCCCACAAAGAAAAAAGAAAAAGATGATACATATAAAAAGAAATAAATATTCGCTGTTTGTAGGGAATTTGTATGACCTCCCTGTGACCTGTGTGGGTTTATTCCAGCTGCTCCGGCTTCCTCCCACCCTCCAAAAATGTTAGGTTCATTGGGGGGGGTAAATGGGCAGCTGGAATAGGTTTCTACCTTTCTGTAAATAAAAAAAAAAGTAGTTACAGTTGGCTGGTAAATGCCAAAAATCATGTCTCTGTCTGTAGTGCAGACTGATACTTGGTGGCCCTGGAGCAGTGTGATGGCTGGGTAGCATGGGGAGGTTCAAGAGCCTGATAGCTGTTGGGAAAAAATGTTCATGAATTTCGAGGTGCTAAACTGCAGGCTTTTCAAATTCATGCCCAGCATTTCTCTGAAGCTGGTGCGCGCGCACACACACCCACACACACCCACACACACCCCCACACACACACCCACACACACACCCACACACACACCCACACACACACACACACACACACACACACACACACACACACACACACACACACACACACACACACACACACACGAACCATTCACAATAATTACATATAAACAAAAAGATATAATTTATAATAAATACAAAGATCATTTCTCTGCCTTCTGCCTGAAGAAAGAATGACCAGGTTAATAAGAGTCTACTGTAATGTTGGCTGCCATCTTGAGGCAGAAGTGGTGGTGGAGCAAGTCCAAGGTGGTGGGTGTGGGGGGGGGGGGGGGTTGTAAGTGGACAAAAATAATAAAAGATGGTTGAGAGAGGGTGAAAATATGAGTTAACAGAATGACTCTCTGTACCAAGCGAATGCAAATTTGAGTTCTGATAAAGGGTCTTTGAGCTGAAAAACTAACTGCTTCTCTTTCCACAGATCTGTCTGTCCCGCTGAATATTTGCAGAAATTTATTTATTTTATTTCAGAGCTTAATATTGATTCTGAAAGTTGAAATGTGAATAAAGCTATTCCCAACTTGGAATTGAGCAGGAGGATAGCAGATAACTACCACAGTGTACGCTGATATTGCCATTGACTTCCCATCCCTTCATGAATAATAACCAAAAAATCCTATACTTAGGCTGAGGTTCATCATAACTGGCCCTAATGCCAGGAAGGTGGGAGTGGAAGGAGGAATCAGACTTCAAGCTTCCAGTTACTGGAAGCTCAGTGTCTTGATCATGGATTGATCCCTCTGCCCACCTTCTGTCTGGAGTTAAATCTCAACGATTCCTTATGAAAGGATTAGTAAGCAAGTATCTAGAAAATTCATTGATTGGGCTGGAAAAGTTACATAACTACACTTGGTGTGGAGGAGTGAATGAACGACAGCAACCACTTGACTTGTGTATTTTACAGCACTTGTGGGCTGACGGCCAGTGTAAGGATCTGCGGTTGAAGTGCCGGGAGCAGGTGGTCGGGTCCAAAAATAGGGGAGTCAATTTTTACATGGGATATTTGGAAAACATGTGATTTTGGGGCTAAAAAGTTGGGGGGGTGGTGGTCAGGAGAGGAACTCTTACACAGGATCAACTATTACAACAGTATGACAGAGAACAAAGTATTTTATTTTAATCACATTCCCAAGAAAACCAAAGATTTTTCAGAACATCTAACAAGTGACATTTTAAAATGTTTTTTTCATAAGTGTTAATATGATAATATATTTATGATAAATAAGCCTACATGTTTAAATTTCGATGTACAACATGGTAACAGTCCATTTTGTTCCATGAGTCTGTGTCACCCAATTTACACCCCATTAACCTTCACCCTCGGTACGATTTTGAATGTTTGGAGGAAACCGGAGCCTCTGGGGAAAACCTCGCAGACACAGGGAGAACGTACAAACTCCTTACAGGCAACGTGGGATTCGAGCCCCAGTCCTGATCACTGGCCCTGTAACAGAGATCTGCTAGCCACTATGCTTTAAACTTGTTCTAGCATTAATTATTCATTTAATTAATTTGATTATTTCAAACAAAATATCGTTATAATAATAATGGATTATAGAATCACAGAGTTTTGCCACATTGAAATAGGCCCTTTGGCCCAAATTCTACATGATGACTATGTTGTCTATCAAATTATCAGAATCAGAATCTGAATTTATTGTCATGAACAAGTCATGTGTTTTTCAGTAGCGTCATCGAGCAAACATTCATATTATAACCAACTTACAACATTACTATTAAAATAAATAAAAATAATAGGGCATGAAAAGTACGGCAGCGTCTTTGGTTCACTGATTATTCAGGAATCTGATGGCAGTGGGGAAGAAGCTGTCCTTGTACCATTGAGTGCTCATATTGAGGCTCCTGTGAAGAGGCCATGGCCTGGGTGGTGGGGATCTATGAGGACAGAGGCTGCTTTTTTAAGACACCGCCTCCTGTAGATGTCCCCGATGGAGTGAAAGTCTGGTGCCCATGATGTCGCAGGCCGAGTTAACAACCCTCCGAAGTTTATCCTTGTCCTGAGAGTTGGCACCTCCATGCCAGGCAGTGATGCAACCAGCCAGAATGCTCTCCACGGTGCACCTGTAGAAGTTGATGAGAGCCTTCGGTGACCTACCGAATCGCCTCAAAGTATAGCCGTTGGCGAGCCTTCTTTGTGATTGCATCAACCTGGAGGCTCCAGGACAGATATTCATATATTCAACTGTATTCATAGCCCAAACTATCTAGAAACAAAATGCTGCACAAATCGCATTATTAAATTGTACTTTTTTCAACTTTTTTGTGTATTATTTTTAAATAAATGGAAATAATTGTATTTTTAGGACATTTTGGAAATCAAGAATTATTCATAAATACGTTGTTAAAATAATTTTTCTTTCTTTTCAGTGCTAACAATTGCAAACCTTTTGCCATTCACTATCATTGCCATGTAAAATTGACAACAAATGTAAGATTTCTGTGTAACCATTGTTTAACATGGAAATCCCAAAACTGCTGGTTAATTGTTGAATATTTCCAGCATTCAATGTTTTAATTCCAGATTTCCTGTATCTCTAGCATTTTTCCTTTATTGCTTCCATTGCTCATTATGTGCGATTTCTTTCTTTGTTTAGAACCTCCAAGACCTCTTGTTCATCTCTGCAGAATTAAAATTCGAAAGCTTTTGGGACGTGAAAGATTAAAACTCATTGAAATGCTGCCTCTCCCTGGCAGGCTGAGAAATTACCTTGAGTACAACTTAACAAATGAGTTTGCATAAACAAAGTCTTTGACAAGGAATTACATGATAATTTACAATAAAAGTACTTGTATGTTACAGGGTGGAGAGAAAGGAGTCAGTTCACGATCAGAGCAATGACTATACATGGTTTTTGATATATGACTGCAGCGGAGTGAAAGGAAATAATATTTCAAGGAATAATAATGTAGAACTTAAAGATTCGCCGACTAACCAGGTGGTCGATGATTGATTGACACTACAAGGCTGAATAATAAGTCAGGATTTTTGTATTTAAAAGTTCCTAGTAAAGGAATTTAAAAGTAGGTGTTTTGAAATGGAAGCATTCTAAAGCTGTATACAGGTACTCCTTGATTTGCGACCTATGTGACTTGTGTCGATCCGCACATACGACCTAATTTTTTTTTAAATATAAAATTTACACAGACTATGTTGTGGTTGACAACCTATAACAGGAATGTAGGGCATGCAAGAGCCAAAATGTGTGTACTTACCATGTTAGTTGGCGTCCTGGGGTCCATAGGCTGGGCGCGGAAATCTTGATTCCCATGCGCATGCAGAATCAAGATGGCTGCCCCCAGCCTACAGACCCCAGATCCCCGGGATGCTGACTAACAAAGTGAACATGGACCAGAATGTGGAAAGATTTGCCAAGGTTGATCAACAAATTCAGGAAGTTTTAAGATGATATCGTCAAATCTACGATGAAGAAAAGATTTGATTAAAAAGTTTGCTTTAAACTTCAGTACTCCACACGCACGGGCAAAATTCCAATTAGGTCAATTTCAAGATATGATCGATCCTTCAGTCCCAATTACGGTCGTAAGTCGGAGAGTACCTACATTATACATATCAACATGCAAAAGGAAAAATGTAGGCTTAATTTTGGTTGGGTCTCTTCACAAGCTCTAATGGGAAGTTCCGCCAAAAGAATCATCCTCTCTTTTTCCTGTGCTGACTGACCTATTGTGCATTTCCAGCATTTTGTATTTTCAAATCAGCTTTCCCATAGATGGCAGCATTTTAAACCGTATATATGCCACATAGAAAAATGTATCATGTAGAAATAACCTGTTGTATCAACTTTAAGGTAAAGAGTTGACAAGCCTATTATTGTGAAGAAGTGGCAAAACAAGATTGATTCATTAGTTTCCCTGCAATTTATACACATTTTATGCATGGAACTTAGTTTCAGTTTGGACCTTGATTTGAAAGCGTATCAACTTCTGGTCCAAATATTCATGGAAGTTTTACACAACAGTTAATTTTTATGATTTATATTGAAGTAATAAACACAAACCCATTAGCTGTTATTGTGCAGCAATATATTACTAATTATTTTGGATGTTTTACGTAGTTATTTGTTAAGTGGAGCACCACAGCAACTCAGCAGATTTTATTTTATTTTTCCACATTGCTAGTAAGTATGGTAGTTTGTGGAGAAACTTTGAAACCTTTATTCCTGAGGAGATAAAATGGTGTTAGGATTAACCAAGTCAGAAGGAACAGTCCCTAATTTCATGGCTTATTCTTGCTGAGTTACCGAACTTTATCCAAGCCAAAAGAAAGCAAAATAGGTTCCTCAGTCCCTTGAGCCTGTTCTCCCTCTGAATTGGATTGCAGGTGTTGTAGAGCAGTGGCTCTCAACATGTTTCTTTCCACTCACATACCACTTTAAATATTCCCTATGACATAGATGCTCTATAATTAGTAAGGGATTGCTTAAGGTGGTATGTGGGTGGAATGGAAAAAGTTTGAAAATCACAGTTTTAATCATACCTAATTGACTCATTAGTGCATGGTCTCATAACTCTGAAGGAAATAGGCCAATGACAATTTTTCTCAAGCAAAAAGTCCCAGTAACAATTGGGTCAAGAGCAGTGATTCTCAACCTTCCCTTCCCACTGACATGCCACCTTAAGCAATCCTTTACTAATCACAGAGCTCTGATGGCATAGGGATTACTTAAAGAGAGTGGATAGAAAAAGGTTGAGAATCACTTTTCTGGAGAAGCCATGCTGTATTTAATTAAATTAAGGCTGGTTTGCTTATTTTTGCTCCTTATCCCTCATGACTCTTGAACTGATGAAAACATAATTGTTGCCATTCTGAAAATTTCCTTTGACCCAGCAAGTGTAGCCTTTGAGGTAGAGTGCTTTGCGTTGAAAAGTGTTTCCTTATTTCACTTCTAGTTCTAATTATATCATTATGCTGGTGACTCCACCGGAAGGAACTGTTTCATTGAATTGACTTGTCGATACTTAAACATAAGTCATGACCATTAGTCAGTTATCATCCCAGTACTCAATGTAAAGAGCGATGCATAAAAAAGGATTTTGTGGGTGAAGTGCTGGAGAGATGTCTTCCTGAAGCTAATGTGAACCAAGAGGATGGGATAAAATTGGGTAAAGTGCATCTCATGCAAAATATGAGCATCTCCTTACTTTAAATTAATTTTTTTAATTTAGACATTCAGCATGGTTACAGGCCATTTTGGCCCATGAGTCCATGCTGCCCAAATTTACACCCAATTAACCTTCACCCCAGAAAGCTTTTGAAGGGTGGGAGGAATCCGGAGCCCCTGGAGAAAACCCATGCAGACATGGGGAGAACGTACAAACTCCTTACAGACAGTGTGGGATGCAAACCCTGGTCCTGATTGCTGGCACTCTAAAGGTGTTGCACTAACCACCATGCCAACCGCGCTGCCCTGCACTCTATACATTTGGTGTATTTTATTGATAATTCTATGGGTTTCAGTTGGGTTATGAAGCAACTCATTCTCTAAGGCAGTGGTTTTGAAACTTTTTCTTTCACTCACCTACCACCTAAAGTAATCCCGATGTTTTAGGTGCTCTGTGATTAGTAAGGGATTACTTAAGGTGGTAGGTGAGTGGAAAGAAAAAGTTTCAAAACCACTGTTTTATTTGACTCGTACCTAATTGACTCGTTATGTGCACGGTTTCATAACTCCAAAGGAAATGGGTCACTGACAATTTTTCTCACGCAAAATAGTAACAATTGGGTCGAGAGCACTGATTCTCAAACTTTTTTTCCCACTCACCTACCACCTTAAGTAATCCCTTACTAATCACAGAGCACCGATGACAAAGGGATTATGTAAGGTGGTAAGAAAAAGTTTGAAAACCTCTGCTCTCAGGTATATGTACCACCCTTATTATGATTACATCGTGAGGTTCAAAAGTAAAACTAAAGAACCGAATACAGTGCCAACTTGAAAGCCACTAGAAGTGATACAATTTGATAATTCCACTGTCATTCGAGTTTTGCGCCTAGACCAATGGTTCTCAAACTTTTTCCCCACTCACATACCACCTTAAGTAATCTCTTACTAACCACAGAATGCCTATGACATAGGATGCCATCGGTGCTTTGTGGTTAGTAAGGGATTACTTAAGGTGGTATATGAGCGGGGGGGGAAAAGAAGGTTGAGAACCACAGGCTTAGACTAAGTATTTGATAAGATGTGCAAAATTTGCACATAAGTATTGCTCTGTTGTTGTATTGATTGAAATATTACCCTGCTTTATTGAGAGGTTTGCTGTGATTTCTGTTTTCCCTGCTCGTTAGATAGACCTGGTTTTCTAAGTCAGTTGACATGGTTTGCTGTGAATCGTTTTCTGCTCCCCATCCACACCACAATGTTGTCTATAGATAGTGTTTAATGGTTTGACATGACATCAGTTTGTACTTCATACAGTTCTGAGCTCATTAAACTTATTTGAATCAGGGTGACAAAGCTGAATAAAGCACCATTAGTAGGAAACTATGATTTCATTGCACTGGGAGCCAGTGATAACAGACATTACTTTTAAGCAGTGTTTTGAACTTAAAACACATTGCAGTATTGAAATACTTTGTAATAGTTTTATGCACTGGAATGTTTTTATGGAGTTGTCTTTTTTTTACTCTAAATTTAACAGGAATATTATAATTTTCTGACGATTATAATAAAATGTATTTGAACTAAGTTTATGACATTGTAAAAATGAATCATCACAAAAGATAATGTAAAGGATGTAAAACTATATTTTGTTGTTAGATTCTTTATAAAACAACATGTTATTCACATTGAGTATAGGAGTTGGGATATTATGGCAATGTGGTATAATACGTTGGTGAGATTAAATTTGAAGTATTCTGTGCTATTTTGATTACCTAACTGCAGGAAATATATCAATAAGATTGAAAGAGTGTGGAGGGATTCACTAGAATGTCACCAGAACTTGAGGAACTGAGTTACAGGGAAAGGTAAAACAGGTTAGGACTTTATTCCCTGGAGCGTAGAAGAATGGGGGAAAACTTGATAGAGGTACTTAAAATGATGAGGGATATAGATGGAGTCAATGCAAGTGGCAACTTTAATCAGGCCTGCATCAAGAAAACCCTGCTCAACTACCTCCAGCATGTAACCTGCTGTCCCAGAGGTCCCAGCACACTCGATCACTGCTACACCAAGATAAAGAAGGCCTACTGTTCTTTCCCGAGACCATATTTTGGCAGTTCACCTGGCTGTGCTCCTTCTGCCTTCGTACAGACAGAGCCTAAAAAGAAAGACTCTGGAGATCAAGACAGCTGTAATGTGGTCACAGAAGGCTTAAGAATGGTAACAGGACTTCCTCGAGTCAACAGACTGGACGGTGTCCAAGAACTCAGCTGAATATCTGAAAGATTACATCAGGCCTGTCACAAACATTATCAAAAGAGTGTGTCCCCACCAAATCCTTCAGGGTTTTCCCCAAACAGAAGCTCTGGAGGAACAATGAAATCCAGAACCTGTTGAGAGCCAGATCACAGGCATTTAAATCCGGAGATCCAGATTAAAATAGGAGTAAGTAAGACCTGTGAAAATTTATCTCCTAGGTTGTGGAGATTCCGGATGAAAATGGAAACAACTTGGAACACCTGACAGCCGTGGCAGGGCCTAAATGCCATAACCTGTTACAAAACCAAATCCGGTGCAGTAGCAGATGGCAAAGATTCTCTCCCAGAGGAACTCAATGCCTTCTGTGCCCTATTTGACTACAGTAACAGTGAAGACTACTCCTCAACACCCTCATGTCCCCTGATTATCCCATCTATTCATATCTGAGGATGATGTGTATGCTCTCTTCAGGACGGATGGAGTACCTGGCTGAGTATAAAAAATATGTGCTGACCAATTTACCAATGTATTCACGGATATCTTCAATATCTTACTCCACCAGGGTGTGGTGCACACCCATTTCAAACAGGTGTCAACCAAGAAGAGTGTAGTAATCTGCCTTAGTGACTATCAGCCAGTAGCACTTACACCAACAGTAATAAAGAATTTTGAAAGGCTGGTGTTGAAGCAGATCAGCTCCTGTCTGAGTAGTGACATGGATATGTTCCAGTTCACCTACTGTAGCAATAGGTCTATGGTGGATGCCATTTTACTGGCTCTACACAAAGCCCTGGAACACCTGGACAGTAAAGATACATTCGTCGGGATTCTCCTTATCAACTATATTTCAGCATTTAACACCATCATCCCCTCAAAACTGATCAGCAAAATCCAATACCTGGGACTCAACACCCCCCGTGTAATTGGATCATAGATTTCCACACCTGACAACAATCAGTGAGAATTGGTAAGAACATCTTCTCCACAACCTCCATCAGTACCATCTCACCACAGCGCTGTGTCCTTAGCTTCCTGCTCTACTCATTTTACACCTATGACTGTGTAGCTCAGTACAACAATAACACCAATTATACATTTGCCAAATGATACCACTGTACTGGGTTTCTATAAAAAAAGATGATGAGACAGCAAACAAGAGGGGGATTGAAAACTTGGCTGAATGGTGCACCAACAACAACTTTGTACTCTGTCACCAAAACTAAGCAGCTGATTATTGACTTCAAGAAGGAAAAGCCAGAGTATACAATCCAGTGATTATTGGGGGGATCAGATGTGAAGAGCGTGAGCAAATTTATGTTCTTGGGAGTCACTATCTTTGCGGATTTTTCCTGGACTGAGAACACCAAAGGCATCATGAAGAAAGCATGTCAGCACCTCTACTTCATCAGGAGTTTATGGTGGTTTGGTATAACACCAGTAACCCTGGAAAATTTCTACAGATGTGTGGTGGAAAGTCTGCTGACGGGATGCATTACAGTCTGATATGGGGTCACCAACACCCCTGAGAGGAAAGCCCTCCAAAAGATAATGGATACACCCAGGAAGTAACAGGCAAAACCCTCCCCACATCTACAGGGAATGCTGCAACAATCATCAAGGATCCACACCACCCAGCACATGCTCTGTTCTCACTGCTGCCATCAGCAAAGAGGTGTAGATGCCACAAGACTCTCACCACCAGGTTCAGCAATAGCTGCTCCCCCTCCACCATCAGACCCCTCAACAAACAACTCAATCAGGAACTCATTTAAGGACTCTTACTTGTGCACTTTATTATTTTTTTATTCTCTCTGTATTGCACAGTTTGTTGACATTCAGTATTTGTTTACAGTTCTTTATTTGTCTGCATATATACACTGTTTACATTTATTTTGCACTACCAATATGTGGTAATTCTGCCTCACCCACAGAAAAAGAATCTCAGAGTTTTATGTGATGCCATGTATGTATTCTGACAATAAATCTGAAATACAAGCCAGAAGACATGGGTTAAAGGTGAAAGGGGAGAAGTTTAGGGGAACATGAGGGGGAACTCCTTCACACAGAGAGTCGTGGGAGTGTGGGGCGAACTGTTGGCTGAAGTAGTAAGCATGGGCTCATATTTAACATTTAAGAAAAAAATTGGTCAGGTACATGGATGGGAGGACTATCGAGGTATATGGACTGGGTGAAAGTCAATGGGATTAGGTTGAATGATAGTTTGGCACAGATTGGAAGAGCCCAATAACTTGTTTCTGAGCTGTAATGTCTATGGTTCTATGTTTTTGAAGAAAACAAAATTGGTCTCTTAATGACGAATAATCTTCAAAATAGAAAATGTCACAGCACAGAACTAGATATAGGCACGTCTCCAACCAGTGTAGTCTCACAATCTTGTTTATTTTCTGTAATATTCTTTAAAATATGTTAATAATTACAATTCTCTAAATAAATATCCATTTTCTTGACTAAAAATCACAAGATCACAAGGTATATGAGCAGAAATAGGCCTATCAGTCCATCAAGTCTGCTCCACCATTCCATCATGAGCTGATCCAACCTCCCAGTCAACCCCACTCCCTGGATTTCTCCCTTTACTTGATGCCCTGACTAATCAAATATCTGTCAATCTCTGCCTTAAATACACCCAACTGCCTCACTTCCATAGCCCTCTGTGGTATTCCAAGGGGGTGAGAATGGAATGAGTGAGGAGAGTAGTGAAGTCAATATGCTTGATGTCACAATGGCAGTTGAAAATGTAAAGGTCCAGAGCAGGTAGAAGACCAAAACAAGGTGCCCAGGAGGAGGAAGACTTTTTTTTAAAGCAGGAGAAGGCATCTGTACTGGGTGATGGAGAATAGTGGTTGTTCAAGTAGGCAAGAATCGGAGCCAATGGAAGAAGAGTTTAGCATCATAGCGTGAGCAGAACCTGTTGATGTGTGGGTGAATGGGAAAAAAGTTGAGGCCTCTTCTGAGGAGAGAACATTCAGTCATCATGAGTGGAAGGTCAGATGGGATGCTAAAGACCAGACAGGGGTTAGGGGGAGGTTCAATGGGATAGAGGGTGGAGGGTGTCGGCAGGGGAGGAAAATGGAGTGGATCAGGAGGTGGAGGGTCAAAGGGAGAGAGGTTAAGGTTTCAAAAGTCAGGGTGCAGGGAAGAGAACCCTGCGCACTCCAAAGCCAGGGTTGGAGTTCACTATGGAGGCTCAGTCCTGTAGGTCACTGGGGCCAAGGTGACCACTGGGTTTAGGGTGAAAGTTCATGTCATGCCCTATAGATCACCGAAACCAAGGTGAAGACCCACAACAGGAGCTTGGTCCTGCAAACTGGCAGAATGAAGACCCGCTTGGGTGGTCACTGAGGCAGCAGTCTCCAGGAACACAACCTTCCAATCCTTGATGGATGGCAGATGGTTGAACTCATGGATCCAGCAGAGGATGAAGTGTAGGAGAGGTTTGTGGCAGATCATAGCTGTGGTAGTGAGAGAATGAGGGTCCACTGGTACCTGCACATCTAGCTGAGGGTAGTTTGTAGGATATGGTGGGAGAAGCAAAGAGACCAGGAGTCAATGCAGCGCATGTACCTGAGATCCTGATGTGGGCCAAATTAGGAAGCTTGGAACAGGAGCTGGAATTCATGTGGCACCAGATGGCGCAGAGGCAAGTAGCCAGAAAAGACTGTGGAAGTGAGACTGGGCAAGAATATAGTGGTAGAGCTTGAGAGCAACAGGGAGTGCAGATGGGCAGCAGTGAGAGAGATTCTCAACAAACTCCCTTCAAGCTGAAATCTCCATCTTGTCCTCAGTGACCTACCGGTATTATTATTCAGAGAGTTTGGTGAGAGTCTCTCTCACTCATGGTCTGTAAGTCGATGAGGATCAGAGAGTCACCGGATGGCGCCATCACTCCTGCTTCATGGCTTCACTGCTCCAGCGAATGTGCACAGAGACCGAGAAAGGGCAGCACAAAATAAACTTCTATAGGGACTTAACACTCTCGGAAGTTACAAATGCAGAACACTGAGAAAGAAGACTCAGGACATGGGTGACCCTGCACAGTCCAGTTTTTAAAGGTAAATCCGTGCTTATCCCAACAAGATGGAGTGAGCTTTCTTCTTGCAGTTTAACATAACAATTACAGCACGGAAACAGGCCATTAGGCCCTTCTAGTCCGCACCGAACCAAACACCCCTTTTTATTTGACTGAAGCCATCACCATATTGGTAGTGGGCAGGAGACTTCAGGATCCAGGGCCATCAGCTAAGATGAATTAATTAGATTATTTCAAAATCAGGGTGGATTGCAAAATGGGTACCTTCTCATGCATCTACTAAAGGTTTGGGGCAGGTGAGATGATACTGGAGTAGCCTTGGAGAACATATACTCTGTCGCTGTGATGCACACGTGATTGTGAAAGTGAACATTTGGGATGGAGAAACTAGGGCCTGTCCAGTAGACTGGTCCTGGATAGGATTAAAATTCTTCAGTCTGGTTGGAAGGGCTCTTATCAAGGTAAATGTGAAGTATGGATCCATAATATGCTTACAGAGGATTTACTGCAGGGAAAGGCCTCTGTATAAATGAAACAATATGCAGAGTGATAATGTAAAAACACAATGCTGTAGAAACTCAGTAGGTCAGTGTCCTTTATATCGCAAAGGTAAAAATACATTTTGGGCTTGAGCCCATCATCAAGGTATGGAAAAAAAGTCGGCACGCGTCCGAGCAAAAGCGTTGGGGGGGGGGGGGGGGATGGGAATGTGTGGTCACAAAGGCTGGAGGTGAAAGGTGGAAAAGGGACAGAGGGGACAGCAGTGATCAAGGGGAGGAGGGATGGCTAGGTGAAGGGAGGGGGTGTCAGATCGTCGGAAGGGGACGGAGCACAGGTTAACAGGTGGGAGGTAAAAAGAGAAATAGGTGAGAAGCATAGAGGGAGCGGTTAAGAAGAAGGGAGGGAAGGGGCGGGGAGCGGAAGGAAAGAGACAGAAGAAGCAGGAAAGAAAAAGATGAGGCTGTTTAGTCATGAAAACGGATACATTATTCGGGGTGAGGACGTTCATTTGCAGGGGGTTTGGTTAGAAATGGTATGGGGTTTTAATCGTGTCTTATCCTGACATGTTGATAATCTGTGCTAAGAGATGCGGTAGGGGCTTCAAATGTTCAAAACAACGCCGCTGTTCAGCAACACATTACATGAAAACGAGTGGCACATGCCAGAAACCATTTTTTGCATAGATTTTTTTTTTTGCATTGTAGGGAATTGAGGATTATGGCGGGTAAATGGAGCGGAGTTCACAGCCTGATCAACCACGATCTTGTTGAATGGTGGAGTAGGCTCGACGGGCCAAATGGCCTACTCGTTCCTATTTCCTATGTTCTTCTGTTCCTATTGTTCGCCATGACTTGGAGTGAAGAAAAACGTTGTAATCTGTTCCATTTGGTCCATTTTATGACGGGTGTCCTGACCCTTTCTTCATCTTGGGTGTGGAGCCAATATTTTTAGCAGACGCAAGGAACACCGTTCTAAAAGAGCGCCGCTAACCTCTAACTTGGCGGGCTTCTCACCAATGTCCCCTGAGTGGACAAAATGTGCTGGGATTAATCGGTAATCCCATCGACGAGTGGGAAATCCGAATGTTGGTGTTTAAAATTGGCACGTTCAGGTGTGGGTTGAGGGCTGACACGTTGCTGCGTTGAAAGCAGAAATTAAGTTAAGGTTAAAAGCAAAACTACTTTCTTGGCAGACGAACACAACTCGTCAGTGGTACCCTACAACACCCCCTACCTTCACTGTCTATCAGCCCCCGGCCCTATTAGCCCCGGATTGAACATCAATGCATAATTACGTACTGTTCTCCAAAAGTGCCTGGTGTCTAAACAAAAAAAAAGTTCCAAATGAAGAGACAGTTACATCATGTCAAGAACGGGTTTGAGCAATAATCTCTCCGGCTTACACAAGGCCACAAGCATCTTTTAAAAAAAAAACTGGTGAAATTTTCGTGATTAAAACTACATGCATTGCAGTCTATTCAATGAAATTGATAAATCAACATTCCAAAGTTTTTCTGATCTTTCATACCTTAACTTTTTTTATTTCATAAGAGCATATCTTTTCGCATGACTTTCTCTCTCTCTCACACAACAAAATTATTAATCGCCACTTTACATAAAATGTAATTATTTCTTAGACAAGGAAATCAAACATCGCTAATAACCTTTCATAACAATTCAGATGAATGCAGTTTTCACTGGATGCAATTTTCCCACTGGCTATGTTTCTCATTGATGCAGAAAAATGACAAAACATTGGGGTTTTAACATGAATACGTTCATACTGAGTGATCTCCTCAATGTCTGCTTATGCTTTCACAGAGTACTCTAATATGGATATTATTCACATTAACAAACTGGTTTAATAAAAGTCTTAGTGGCTTCAAATAGCTTTGGGATATTCCGTAGCGACGAAAGGTAGCATATAAATAATTTATTTTTACATGACATCCTGTTTTCCAAACTAAAATTTGATAGCTCACGGAGTACAACTTCAGGAAGGTGTACATTTCCTTAAATAGTACATTACATCGGTAGCAAAGGTGCAAGGACATACCCCACATTATACTTGCTTGTGTAAAACTAGAATTAAGGTCCAGTCCGACATCAGAACCAAGTGCATGTCACTTTCAGAGCATGTCCTAACGGTGGGCTTTGGCTGCATGTAATCAATGCCTGCATCATCTATGGAAACTACTTATCGCCGTTGTTACAATTCTACTGTAAAGTCGTCTGAAGGCATACAGATTCGCAACCCGCCATTCCCACGAAAACAGTGTTTGAGTTTGTTTTTAACAGCAGGGATATTGTAACACGTAACTGACGGCATGAATTTTCAAACTGATTATGAATCCATCCGAGAACTGAGCCAAGGAAACGGTTTCTTCACCCTTAACTGAGCATCTTATCATGTTTTTTTTATTTCCATCAGTGGGAACTGAATGCAGCCCTCGCCCCGCCCACCCACCACACACTCCTACATGCACACACACAAACACACCCCGGAATGAAATCACACTCAAGTTTCTATACAAGCTGATCAGTCGAAACTGAACATTGAATCACCCAGCAAACAGCTCGACCAAACCTGCCCAGAATAGGGCGGAAAGCCACCAAGGAATTAATCAATGTGTGTTAGCGCCACAGATAGTAATCCAAATCAGAGTATCCCGAAGACCACCAGGTATTGAACTGAACTGTTAATTGTCACCTGTTCAGACATACAGTGGAAAAATTTGGCGATGAAATACTTTGTTATTCAGATATGGAGAATGTTTGCCTCTGTTTCAAATGAGCATTAATCACTGCAGGAAAAGACCTATGCTATAAATATTGTTCGCCGTTGGCCAGGTAATTCATGTGACCGCAGTCCACCTGAGAAGGAGGGCGCAATGTAATCCGTCGCCCTGCGTTTGAAAGGTCATTGTCAGGCACATGCTCTGAAATTCTCTTCGCGTTTGCCGCAGCCACACAGGAGTGACGGGTTGATTGGGCGAGTGGATCGCTTGTCTGACCTGGGGGGCTTCTAGTTTAATGAGTGAAACTAAATCAAATAGTGCCTCAAAGTGGACGCAAATCTGCCGATCTTCCGCATGGTTTAATTTGACTCTGTTCCAATTCGGCCGCTTCTGGGCCAATTATTGCAAACGCCGGTTTCCCCCCGAAAATGTGCGCAGTCTGTGCGACGGAATGCACGTCCCAGCTGTGCGAGGAGACGGCTCAAACCACGGTCAAGGCAATGTGGGATCTCGGGGCAATTGGTTTCAGTTTCAGCCACGTTTTTATTTGCCAATCTTACGTTGGAAACTTAATATTCTGGAAACACTGAGAAGGCCAGGTTGGACATAAAATCCTGTCTGAGTATTTTCGCCCCCCAGCATTAATAAAATCAGCAATTTTCTACCCTGGCAGGGATGACTACCACCAAAGGGCGGGTTTAAGATGAATATTTTTGAAAAAAAGATTGGGAGAGGGTCTGGGGAACATGCCCCCCCCCCCCCGGAATATAGTAGCACAGTAGAAAAGACTGCCTGAATAGGTGGTGGTATTCTCCTAATAGTTAAGCTGCCTTTGGGCGAGTACTTGAATCTCTACGGACCAGGTAGAGGTGGGATTAGTATAGCTATGTTGGCGTAGACATGGCTGTAGGGTCTACTTCAGTGCCATCTTTTTAAATGAAAAGTCTACACACAATTCATTGAATTTCCAAACAAACAAAAAAATCCAATTGATTATGAAGCGACCACCTCGTACCACGTCGATGTTAAATGGAATTGGCAAGAGTGAGCCACCAAGGTAGGTAGGCTACAGGCCAGGCCAGCGGATAATGAAGAGTGAACCCGCCTCCCCGCCACCATCTTAAAATTGTTGGTGCCCCCCTTTGCGTCTTTCTGGAATTCTGAGACCGTTATTGTATCCGTGGGCTCATGGGGTATAACTCGTTTGCAGCAGATATGAGTGGGACCACTCCACTCCAAATCGACAGCAATGTTTATCTGTGAACCCAGGCGATATTTATTATTCTGGTCTTTGAACCAGAAGAAACCCATTCGAAGCTTTTTTATTGAAATTCTAGTTGTTTCGGGGAACAATCACTCGATTAAATGTCGCGTTCGCCCACTGTAAGACTTAAATTGCTGCTAGCAGTTTAATCATTTAAAGGTCTTAATTCAAGTGGCAATAACCGACTCTTTGCCCGGTATGTATTCCGAACTTCATCCATGTTGCATCTAGTTTTGGTGATGGGGTAAGAAGGAGGATGCGGGAATTCTATTCTGTGTTCCCCGTGTGAATGCATGCGGCCGAGCAGAGGCGATGTCAGCGCAGCGCCGGCGGTCGCATGATGGCGACTTTGGCCAGTGACCTGTGTGATTGATTGAGGGGGGGGGGGCTTGAAGAGCCTCCGTTTCCCCCACCCAGAACACCTCGCATGCCGATGACAGAGAGGGGAGAACCAACCCTGTTTACTGAATGCAAACATCTGTTTTCCATTGCGAACCAGATAATTCACTGAAACTATTGAAACGTTGATGAAGTTCACTTCCTATTCCATGCTTGTCTTTGCAGTAGCCTCCAAGAGGCCGTTCTTCCATAGTGCGTTTTCCTGTCCTTAAATTTGTTTTGGGGTGTTTTAACGCTCTTTGTTCACTTGTGTCATTAACGGAGCTTGACAATGCCCACTAGAAGGTGAATGTCCCATTACTTGTGGGAACTGTTGGAATGATTCTGGGGGGGGGAGGGGGGCGAGAGAAAACACTTCTAAACATGACGGACTCACACACATATCAGCGAACGGAAGCTCAGGCATTCATGCGCGCCTATACTCAACAATACAAGACCCCCATTTCTATATTCACACAAGCAACCAGAGACGTGGGCAGACGTTCACCCATTATCCTCAGAGCTACTTGCTTGATTAGTATGTGAAGTGGACACAGGTTGTTAACTTTTCGTGCACAAAGTGACCCCCGCTGGAACGTTGCTTCCCAACTCCAGGCCATCAAAGAAACCCATACACGTTATACAGGGGATGTGCGACAGTGGGCTTCGTGGGAATGGGCTTCAAAACGACAGGTTTGTAGATTTTTTGTCCGCTTAAAGAGCCTTTGGAGTAAGCCTGGAGGTCGGCTGGCGGGTTGCCCCCTTTTCTCCACACCCCAATGTCGGAGAAGCCGGAAGGAGACAAGCCCAGGTGCCCCTGATAAACCCGGTGACCATGGTACTGAAATGGACAGCAACTGCAGACATTCATGGCGCGGGACAGGGAGGCGAAGTGGAATTTCACCGCCTCTCTCTCGCACTCCTGCGGGATCGCTGGAAGTGCCGAGGAGTGTTTGGATGGATTGGAGCATTCCTGGGCTCGCTTGCTTTCCGATCCTTGGCCGGGCGGGCCTTCGGTCGCCGCCACCACTTGTTCCACACGAAGCAGATTCAAGGGCTGGAGGGTTTGGGCTGGCCTCGGTTCCTCCCAGAAGGACGCGGGCAGTTGACGTTTCCTCATCGGCACCTGGCTCTGCCTGCCGAGCTGCTTTCCAGCCGCCGTGATAGTCCCGGACAAAGTTTCGCCACTCTCCTGGTCCGCGGGAGGTTTGAAGAGTAAGTGGGGCTCCGCGTGCTGCAGAACATAAGCCCGGCTCTTGTACTCTGACCCTCCCTTCGAACTGGGATCCAGCAGCCGGTTGGGGTGACAACGGGGAATCCGAGAGTATTTCTGGGAAAAACGTTTCAGCTGTTTCTGTAAATATTTCCTGTGATCTACCGAACGCCGGCAGGGAGCCGATTTGTCCAAAGCCGCCTTGATGTCACTCGAAGCCAAATTGACAAAGTTCAACAAAGTTTTAACCTCGCTGTCCGCAGATGCCATATTAATCCCAACTTCCGGACATCCACACCTATGGCTCACTCGCCATGAGTAGATCAGGAGGCTCCCCCTCCGTGCCAAACTGCAAGATAAATAAGTGAGATAATTTCACTGAGTAATAAATGAACAAACATAATTTTCTGGAGAACTCACTTATGAGTAGATCCCCAACCCAATAATGGCAGCACCTTTCATCACTGAAGATTCCCACCACACGTGATGCTGTTCAAAGATGTTAATCGAGGACACTCATATCGGGCATTGTCTGAATCGCAGTATTTTGTTCCGTTAATTCGTACTATTAGAATTGTTTCACATTTCCTGATTTTCCTACAGTCGAAACCTTTGCAATTTTTTTTCCGCAAAGACACGCACACATCCACGCAGTTTACTGCTTCACTGGAACAGAAATGCCATCACATCGACTTCTGGCACCAGTCCAGGTATGCAGAACCCCACGATTATCATCTAGTATTAGCATAAAACTTTCCCCGATCTTACTTTTCTCACGTTTCAATTCCACATTTTCTTCTTGCGAATCTATTGTATAGGGTTTACTGTCTACCATTCTCCAGCAGGACACTCGCGCACACGGCGCTGGTTCCATGGAGGGGACCTGGGCATTATTCTCTCCTCATAATCCAACCCTTGTTTCAACGCTTCTGCTCACCTTTGGGACCCGCTAGAGAACAAATCTTGAAATTTCGTCTATTTTCTCACTAGAGTTAGCTGAATGAATATAAACTGCCTGTAGTTAAGGCACTTCCAGACCAATCAGCGGTTGCCTTCTAAACACAATACATCCCAATCAGGCACTGGGCTCGCTTGTTACACATTCTTTTGTATCACAAATTGTTGTTATGGAAACGCAAGAGAGAGGGAAAGAAAACGCGAGCCAAGAAGTACGATCATTTTCAGTGCAATTTTCCCACTCTCTCCCTCTGACTCTTCCCCCTTCTCGGAGTCCTTTGCTCTAAAACACGTTGCGTGGATAATATCCAAAGACTCAGTGAGTTTTTTTCATCAATGAAAAATAAGTTCGGCTGCCTGATGCCTTGCGACAAGACATGCTTGAGTTCAGTGACACAATGCTCGCTTTGCAAGTCTGGCTTGCCTACTTTTAGTTGCTCTCCTCGGGCTTTTGGGGGGGGGGGGGGCTGATGTCAGAAGAAGTACCAGAGAGAGAGAGGGGGGGGGGGGAAACGAGGAGATGTGCAGATATCCATGGTTAGGGGGCTTGAGCGCTCAAGAATCTTGTCTTTATGTTTGCCTTCTCAATCGAAACACACAAAAGCTGAATTACCCATTCAAACCGCCCTGACAATGGGATCGAGTTGGATAGCACTCTTGCATTTGTAGTCAAACAGTTAGAGACTTAAATCGAGTCGTCATGATAGAGAAAGAGTTGGACAAAGCCCATAGAATATCCATCAGTAAACATTTTCCTATGTCATATTAGTGGGTCGCCATGGCTTCGCAGCGTCTAGGGACAATAGCGCAAGTTTGCACACTCGACTACTGTCACCCTGCCAACGCGCGCAACAGCCAAAAAAGGACAATCCATTGGAAACGATGAACTCTGTGGGGAAGGTAGGGCCGGACTTTTTTCTCTCTCTGAAAAGCGTGTGAAATGCTAATTGTCCTGCTTCTTTTCCTGATGAACTGGACGTTGCTCGGCATGTCCTTCCCACCTCTCGCTCATGCAAGGTGACTCTTCTTTTGAGAGATTGGGCATCAATGGGAGCTGACAGCAGCTCGTTCACAAGGCCAGGAGCGAGCATTCGGCCCCCGTTCTCCGGTGAAAGCCCTCCCACACCTGGGCTGAATTTCCTACAGGCTCGCTCTGAACGTGGCCTGAGGATAACATGAGCCCGGCAGGGCAAATTTAGACCTGCTGCTCCGGTTTAACAGACGCGGATGTAATCCCTGTGATTTTTAAAGGCCATTGGCATATACTTCCTGTGACCGAAATCGTATAAAGTATACGATGAAAATATCCCCTTCAACGTATCTTAAGCCTAAATGTGAGTTCACAATTGAAAAGTACGTACTTTGAAGAGTTATAACATTGTGAATGTGTTATTATCGCCAGTGACCCAACAATAGGAAGATTGAGCTGAACCTCAATACTTTTTCCCCACTTAAGTCACCCCTTATTAACCACAGAAAACCTATGACATAAGGATGTCGAGGAGCTCTGTACGGGATTATTAAAGTGGTACGTGAGTGGGGATCAAAGGTTGACAACCACTACTCGAAATCGTGGGAGATATCCGACACCCAGCGTTTAAAGTGCGGGCTTCATTATTTCTCCACGGCGTTCGCTTTAAATGTTTCCATTTCGACGCCTCTGATGCCAAATATCGATGAAACTTGATCTATTTTTGATGATGAATTTTAATGCGCACATCAGTTAGAACGGACGCTGCCTGTTCAACGTTTGGCCAACTCTGTCCTCCATCATTTCAATGGGCTCTTAACTCGTTCGGTCCTGTGCCAAAAAAATTGCAGATGTTGGAAATCTGAAATAAAGGCAACAGTTCAGTGAAGGGGCAAATCTTTTTAGCAGGTCAGGTGACATCTGAAACTGTTAAAAGTTTCGGATTCGGAACCTTTTATCAAAACTAGGAAATAATGGACAGAAGCCCCTGCTTTAAATCCTTTTCGCCCATGCCCTTCATTAAGAAGCTTTAATACCCACCTGATGAAGCGACGCTTTTGATGCTCGTGGTTTCGGCAGTCGTGGGCCAGGGGTTGGACTAAATGCCACAGGATTGCTTAAGGTGGTACTTGAGTGGGGTGGGGTGGGGAATAAAACTGGTTGAGAACCACTTGTCTAAACTATTTGGCAGGATTTAGAAGTCAGAATTTCCTTTGCACCACCTGCTTTCGAGTGTCCTGAACCAATACATTTTGGGGAAAACCTTTCAATGGCATGAACTTGCTTGGTAGGATGGCCTCGATGCGGGCAATAACGGACCCCACGAGATTCGCCAGGACGTGTGCTGGGGTTAAAATCCTATCCTTTGCTCATCATTTGGGGATACGGATGTGCTTTCTTCACAGCCCTTCTCCGTTTGAGAACATAGAATCATGTTAAAAGTCGCAGGGGGGAGGGGGATTTAGGTTCTTTTTTTTTCTCTCGCCGCAAAATACTAAGCAATTGAAAATTATTTGAAGGGACGATGTACAATATTATTGAAAATCAGACCACACAAATGATCCCGAAGCGAGGTTCTCAGCCATACAGTTAACAGCTGCACATTGACAAAACGCATCCCACTCTCTTTAAGGTCACCCTCGGGTTGAGCTGGCTGCCGGCGGCCCGAGAGGCCACTGAAGACTTTTTTTTTATCATCGCCTGCTCTTCCTTGTCGGTAACAATGTCCAAGTGAAAAGAACAATTAACAATAGGGCACACCCCAAAGAGCCCCCATCCCCGGCAGGAGAATTGCGCTTTGAAGTGGGACAGAGGGAAAGGCCGAAAGATAAATCATTTACAGCTGTGAATTTGTCAAGCCGAGACAGCAGTGGCAAAAATTACTCGACATGTCATCTCAGCATGCGGATAGGATCCAGCTGTGGACCAATTTCAGTCTCGACACATCTCAAGCTGCCAGGGGGAGGAGGGGGCGGGGGGCGCTGGAAGCACCTCTTCAAAAGTCCGCCTGGATGTTCGGAATGAATGGAATTTTACAATTCAGCTCCTTCTGCAGTTACGGTCCCGCAGGACGCGGTGAAAATGTCAGTTGAAACTCAATGAACATTGATTGATTCGTCCTTGACAGAGTTACAATGAGGATTCTAGATTTTCAAACGCTATTTTGTACTTTATTTGCGGGCTCTTAAAGGGACACCGAAGTAATCACAAATCACAGAAACTGAAAAATATGTCAATAATATTATCCTAAACATATATATTATGCCTGCGTTAAGAGTTCATCAGACTGTGATTTAAACAATCATCCCGAAATAATGTTAAAATAGCGAATCTAACTACTCAAAATCTTGTCTCGGGAAACTTCAATTGTCTCAGGATTTTTTAAATGTCTAAATTGGCGTTTTAATCACATAATTTCTAGAACAGTTGGTAACATGATCCTTAATGCACCGTGCAAATCGAAACACTCCTTGGGACTAATTGTTTGAGCATTTTAGCGCTGGAGAAAAGCAGGTGAACGAATTAAAACTAAGTGTCTGGGATCCCGAGGTGGGCAAAATTAATTTCCCATCTGGAGGAAACCCAACAAAGCCTCCTTCCCTCCGCCCCCCCCCCCAAAAAAAGAAGAAAGTTTAGCCTTTCAGATGATTGTAACAATTGAGGAAATTGTTACATTAAAACAATTTTTTTCATTTGCTATAGACATTTGTTCTATAAACTGAAGTAAAAGGCGATTCAGATCTGGGGAAAGATATATTTTCACACTATGAAATACTTTCTATCTGCTCCATTCAACTCCTTCCATACCCAGCAAGACTTTTAATAACTTTTTTTTTCTTAAAATCATTTTCTATAAAAGCTGTTTATTTGACTTTGAACTGGTGTAAGAATATCTTCAAAAGAAAGTACCACTATTTGAGCTGTTAAATACACAGGGCAGGGGTTTATTGTCAATCTCGAAAGAGGCCTGAGCACTAAAAGAAGGTTCCTCTCACTGGATCTCGGACTGGTGAATCTTTGGTGTTACACATAAACAAAGTGTTGCCCACCGCTTTTTAAAAAGATGGTAATAAGCAATAGTGAGAGCAAAGGAGAGTTGGTTGGAAAGAAGATGAGTAGGACATGTTTCATCTTGAATCATGGTGTCTGCAGACCTTTGTGTTCTACTCAATTCTAAAGGCCCTGTGGTGCTGAATGTTCCAAAGCTCCTTCCTATCTCTCAAGAGGGCAGTACCCCGTACCTTTTATAGATAGAAATGCACTCTATAAATAGAATTTCTTTGCTTCTTTATAATAGAGGACAAAGCAACAAAATAGCAAGCATATTTGGGTTTTTTAATTGATGATCAACATGTTTTTATCCTTAAAAATAGCTCAGGAACAGGCATGAAACCCAGGGGATTTTAATTTTGTGACTGTAGGTAATTACAACCAAAGCATACAGATTAGAATTAACTTCACTATTTTATAATATATTTGTTAATTCTGATAGGATCTTACTGACTTTAATGCAAACTCCCCAAAATACTGACTGATTCGCAGAGTATTTCCATCATTTTCTGTTTTCATTTCGGAAGCACAGCATCTGCAGCATTTTATTCATGCAGGCATGTCTAATGTCGACTTCCCCAGTTGCAATTTTCTAGTCTCTTTCATTGTTCATCAGCCTTCTGGAGAACAAATATTGATGGAGGACAGAGATGGACAGAAATCTCATGCTGTTGCTGGTGGCTCGTCTGTTCTCTTGGTATGGTGCACATCAGGTTGACTTGAGTGCTGGGGTTTCTTTGTTTCCCATGTGATATCTGAACTACATTTTTTTTAAAAAAAAGAGTCCTCAAATGCTTTGGGAAAGGAAAGTAGACAAAAGTTTTCCTGGCAAATTCTGGAAAAATACTGCACTAAATTGTTAGTAAAATAATTCCTAAATAAGGTCAATTTGAGTTTTTTTATTGTAGTTTATTCTTGTGTGTCTGTATGATTCTATTTTTGCAATTTCTACAGCTTTCTCTACAGCAGGCATGGGAAAAGACTCCTCATATGACAGGGTTCTGTCATATGAGGAGGGATTGACTCTGGTGGTTGGAAGTAATAGTGCTGTCCTCATTGGGAACTAGAAGTTTCTTAAAGTGCTTGACAGTGAATCAAGGGAGGATGTCTCCCTTGGCTGAGAACTCTAGAACCAGGACATCAGGTTCAAGGAGAAGAATTGGGTCATTAGGACCAAGATAAGGAGGAATTTCTTCACACCTTGGAATTCTCAACCCTGAATAGTTAGTTGTGATGCAATTGGGTTCATTCAAATCAGAGATCAATACAATTCTCTGCAGTAAGGGAATGCAAGACATCGTTGGAAACCAGTGCTGAGGGAATAAATTGACTGTGATCCCACTAAATCGAGGAACAGTCCTATTTCTATGGTTTAAGAAGGAGACAAGAGACAAAGGGTAGTTTAAAATTTATTTTTTCAAAAGAAATAGCAAAGCACAAAAAAAAACTGTACTTTATTAGGCATTTGTTTAAGCCAATAATTACCTGTAACCTTATCGATCACCATTGATCACAGAAAAAAATGGTAATCTCCCATTTCCCATCAAAAGAAGATTTTCACACAAGGGAGATATAATCAAAATGTACTGCAATGAAATGGTTAAAAAAGGTAATTATTTGCAATTTATCACAGGGGATCCTGACATGCATCTAGTTTATGGGGCTTCCACTATTATTTGCTTCTCAAATGCTTCCAGTTCAGAATAATGACCTTACGTCTAACCTACCACCAAGAAAATGGTCAGCATGGACAATGGAGTGAAAGGCCTGGTTCTGTGCTGTAACTCTAAAACTGAAACAAAGTTAGGAAAATCCAACTCAAGAGAAAAGAAGATTTTGAGGGGCTACATAAACTATATAGGTGTTGCCATCACCATGTACGTGATCCATATCCCTCTCTTCCCAGCATATTCATGTCTATCTAGAAGCCTCTTCAACACTACTATTAGATTTGGCTCCATTTGTGTTATCAGCAATATATGGTTCTTCATTAACTGGCTAAATTGAACATATGGAAGAAAATAATTAAAAACCGGCAGGTGTTGGAAATCAGAATTCAAACCCTTGAGTACAAAAGTAAGGAAGGTATTTTGCAGTTATGTAAAGTGCTAGTTAGGAATACTGTGTGGACTTCTGGTCACCTCATTACAGGAAGGATGTGGAGACTTTGGAAAAGGTACAGAAGAGATTTACCAGGATGTTGTCTGGATTAGAGGGTGTGAGTTATGGGGAGAGGTTGGACAATCTTATTTTGTTTTCTCTGGAGCATTGGAGGCTGAGGGGAGACCTGATAGAAGCTTATGAAATTATAAGAGGCATTTATAGGGTAGACAATCAGAATATTTTTCCCAGGGTAAAACTGTCACAGGCAAGATGAAGCATTTAAAGTTAGTGGGGAGAGAGTTCAAGGATTTTTTTTAAACAAGAGTGTGTGGGTGGCTGGAATGGGCTGCTAGGTGTGGAAACCAATACACTACTAAATAGACACATGAATATGTAAGGAAGAGAGGGATTTAGATCATGTGCAAGTAGCAGTATGGTTTAACGTGGGGCAACATGCCTAGTGCAGACACATGAGCCAAAGACCCTGTTCTACTGCTTTTCTGTTCTATTTTTTTACAAAGCAGAAAATTCAGGAGCTCTCATTTGAGGAAAGGGAGGCAGAGTTTCAGATCAAAGACCCTTTTTATTTCAGATGACAGTAAAAATCCAGACTGCTCAGGGATTAGGGTTGGTCCAGATTTTCTGGATTCTTGGGTACTACTTTTAAAATTCAAATTTAGGGAGAATAAAGAGGAGATGAACAGGTAATTTTTGATAGTTTATTAATGAAACATTCTTCCTATAAAATGCAAAGCACAAAAAAAATTCCTACATTTCTGTGACTTCCACATGGTCGCTTGTTGCCACTGTGCGTCTGCGGTGCTGGCATGTGCATACATGCATGCACACCAAAGCCCACTAAACTGAAGAAGTTTGAGCATTTCGAGAAGTCTAGATTCCTGGGTCATCTGGATTTCTGGCATCCGGATCTTTGGACTTCCTCTGCAGACATACATTCGTATGAATTTGACCCAATTCAATCAGAGCATGGTCTGCGGCTGGATTTTGTCCAGGACCTGTAGGCGGGCCAGAGATACAGCACAGCACCAAATTTGGGTGAGCTCATGCTGAGATTTTTAACAAAAGACAATTTGGAATGTCAAGGCAGACCAGAGGAAAAAAAAAATTAAAAATAGAATTGATTCAGTTACCACCAACACTTCTTATTGTGGGCTTTGTTTTCATTAGTTGTGAGTTATCCATGTACTGTGGCTATTATTGCCTTCATTGTTTTCATATACAATACATTGAATCTTAGACCATGGAAAGTGCATGTGATTATAGTACTGTGACACACAAGGGACTCAAATATAATTCAGATTAACCACTTTTTGCGCCTGCAGCCTAACATATAAAAGAGAATGGCAGATAAAAAGTGAGACTGTTTCAAAGATTCTGCATCACAATAACTGCCTATAAAAGACTAAAAGCCTAAAGAGTGTGAGAGAACAGTGGTAGGGTGAATGGGTTAGGATGCTTAACTCCGACAATGTAAAGATAATTCCAGCCCTCCTCCTCATAAGATGCTTCACTCCTGAATGACAATGCCATAAATGTCTCATTCATCTGATGCAGAAAACGCATCACTTCTGTGCCCCAAGAAAACCAGCTATTTATCTGACAAATTGACAGCCTGTGTTTAATGCCACTCTTTTTATAGTGAGGGGTTTCTTTCAAGAACAGATGTACTATATTATTTAAAATTGTGGTGTCGTTTTCTTGAATTATGATCAAGCTTCTGAACAGAGTGGAGCCTCGTGTAACTGGCAACCTTTAAGGGAGAATGGTATAATTTTGGACCAGCATTTAGAAGTTGGATCTTGCCCCTTTTTCGTGCACCAAACAGGTGCGCTGCTTTAGCACCACAAAAGGAAAATGGAAGTAAAATGCAAATGTCTGTAGTAAAAACACAATGCTGGAGAAACTCAGCAGGTCAAACAATGTATTTTATGTAGCAAAGTGAAAGAAATTAGGAAAATTCATGTTTTTTTTTAAACTCCAGGTGGCTTTCACTCTGAATGCTGTGTTAAAACAGGACCTGAGAGTTAATGATGGAGGCCTCTGAAGATTATCACTGCTGTATTTTGGATGCTGGGCATCTAAAAGGAACAGCAATGCTTCAAAGGCAGATGAAAGGAGAACTCCACGGCCAACAGAAGATCTGGCCAATTACATTCAAAGGTTTATGAAGAGATTAGGCACGACATCCTCAATCTTACTGTGAGGTGCTCAGCGATCCTCAACATTATTATCTGTAGACCACAAGCATTGAGAATTGATCACAAATGTCTCCTCCATGATAATCCTGAGCATCAAAGCCTCACAAGGCTTCATACACGTTGCCTTGCTACACTCCCTCAAGAACTCTCTCCGTTAAACCTACAGGGCAGCAGCCAATGACATGGGGGGGGGTGTTTTAAGGGGAAGAAGGGACTCGTGCCTCCAGTGTGACATTGGCAGCAGCAGAGCCCCATGCCCCAAGGTTCTGCAACCTGCATCTCCACTGTGCCAAGCTGTAGTAATTCTGTGAGACCTAGTGGAGCGCTCAAAAGGTGCCAGTAGCTACAAATCCAAGCCCCTTGGTGACTAGATGTTGGGTTTGCTTCAGGCACTGCTGGGAAATATATGGAGGTGAAAGTTCCAAGTTTTAGTTTCTCATTTTACCATTGGGGCAGGGTGACCATCCCACCATCAACAATGCCCTTTCATGTTAGATCAACACTGGAAAAACATGAGTTTTTCCCCAGGTCATTGCTGCCCATATGGACCTTGCCTAATTTTGCACTAAGAGGAGTCTTGAAAGCAAATGTTTACCATGATATTAAAGTACATGACTTCTATGTGTGTTTTGGGTCTATAATAAATAGTGTCAAATGGGCTCATTTTCCAATCTGTTAGTGATTCTGTTAGGAACTCCAAATGCTCCAATTTTAAAATGTTAAATATCTACACCAAAAACAAGTTATGATCATCTAACCATGTATAGAAACAGGCCATATCGGCCCTTCTAGTCCACACCGATTTATGTGAAACTCCACTAGTTCCACCTACCCACTCCCTGCCCATAACCCTCCAACCACCTCACATCTACGCACTCATCCAACCTCCTCTTAAATGACAGAATTGACCCTGCCGCAACTACCACTTCTGGAAGATCATTCCACTCAGCCACCACTCTCTGAGTGAAGAAGCATCCTCTTACAGTACTCCTAAAGTTTTGCCCCCTAACCCTTAACTTATGACCCCTTGTTCCAATCTCTGCTACCCTAAGGGGAAAGGGCCTATTCTCATCTACTCTATTTATTCCCTTCATAATTTTAAATACCTCCATCAAATCCCCTCTCAACCTTCCACGCTCCAACGAATAAAGTCCCAGTCTACTTAATCTTTCTCCGTACTCAAGATGCTACAATCCAGGCAATATTTTCGTAAACCTTCTTTGCACCTTCAAATGCATCCTTATGCAATAACAAACTGTGGATTAGTGCCGTGGCCATTGACTATGACATGGATTAATGCAATAAAATATGGCTGAACAATGATTAACTGACACATCATTGCTCGCCCCAAGCACAGTGCCATCCATCCATTTGAAAATTTAATCAAATTCTCATAGAATTGGCCTTATCAAATCATCTGATCTGTGATCCTAATCATTTATTTTAAAAAGCAGTAAATGTCAGCCTTAAAAATCCCAAAAGGTGCAGATGCTAGAAGTCTGAAATAAAAAGAAAAATGCTGGAGATATTCAGCAGGTGTAACAGCATCTGTAAAATAAACATTCACATCTTGGTGAAAGTCATGACACCTGCAGAGTTAGGATTTGGGCTCCGCACACAGGTAAGGCCAAGCATTGAGGCTCAACTGAAGGAAGGCCTGTGGCACTGGGTCTGTTCATCCACTTGGGAGCTAGCCTTCCTGAGAGAAGACGTTGCCTCGGATCACAATAGAAGAAACTGCATGCTCCAAAGGCAGATGAGAGGAGAACTCCACAGCCAACAGAAGATCTGGGCATTTATTATTGAAAAAGATAGGTCAATGTTAAATTCAAAGGCTTATGAGGCAAAATTTAAAGAGATCAGTTACTGGATCCTTAACATTAGCATCTGTAGAAGGAATGCGCTGAGGATTGATGATAATCCTGGTAAAGGTGCAAACACAGCCCCTTGCTGTACTCCCTATACACCAGCAGCATGTGGTCAAACACTGCTCTAACTCTCCACAAGTTTACAGATGACACCAGTGTGTCGAACAATGATGACACAGAGCATATAAAGAAGATAGAAAGTCTAGAGGCATGGGGTCAGGATAACAACCTCCCCCTCAATGTCAACAAAGGAACTCGTCATTGATTTCAGGGAACAGAGAGGAGGGCACGACCCTGTGTATATCAACATTGGAGATGGTGGTCAGTTCTTTGATGCACATATCCTGGTATAATCATGCTGATATTACAACCAAGAAAACACACCCAAGACTATTTTCTTGGTTGCTTCAGGAAAATCAACATGTTATGAGATTTCTTATTGACTTTTACAGATGCAACTTAAGCATCCCAGCTTGATACAGCAACTGTTCAATCCAAGACTGCAAGTAATGACAGGAATGTGTAAACCATGCACACCAACCTCCCCTCCATGGACTCCCCTTATCCCCCCTGCTGTCTCCGGAAAGCTGCTAAAAGTGCTCATGGTTCAAGATTCCATTCACTACCATGTTCACAAAACATACAAAAGTCTAGCACCACTTTCAAGAAAAGAAAGTCTGTTCAGAGGTATCTCGCCACCTCCTGTGCCCTGTGCCCTTCTGACCTCCTGAACTGTCGAGCAGTGAACCAGGTCTCGCGGCATCCAAGTTACACGTCCTCAGTCACTGATTCTGAACCCTCAAAGAATCTAAGTAATTAACTGCCAGACAGAATTCAACACTCACACAATCTGCATAAGGATTATTGAGAGACCTTTGGGAGACCTGCTTGCCATCAGTACCCATATTAATCCTGGTCCTTGGCTACTGGAGCTATTCTATTTGCTGCTCTCCAAGGCTTCCCCTTCTCAGCAGGGGATGTTCGGCCAGTCTGGTACCCTGCCACAATCCGCTGTTTCCTTGCAGCCCACCACCCTTGAAGTCTGGGCTGCTGAACCTAGGCACTTCCTTCCACCTTGGATCCGGACCACCAAGGATTTTTGTTGTAAAATCGGCTGCTTGCCCCATTCTACTGGCAGTATAAACCCGCACAATGCTGTCGTGTGGAGCAGCCTGCAGTAGGACCCCGTGGAAGAGTGCTGATAGATGAGTCTCCATTCCTCCCGGGTGTGCAGCAGCTGTCTTTTTTAAATTTATTAAAGGAATCATCCCTTCCTAGCCACATTATCTTGTCTGCACTTGTCCACACATGCTTGAGAACACAAGCCTCTAGATTCTAAAAGACATGATGCCCTCTCACTGTTTTTTTATAACAACACTGCGTTTTTGTATTTTCCGTTATAGCCTGCACTATCTGACACTACTTTTACACTAGTGACTTATTGATTTGACTTGTTGTTATTGCCTTACCTGCTGCATAGGTTGAAAACCGAAGAGCGTGCAAAACAAAGCCCATTGCTGTATTTCAGGACACATGACAATTAAAACATTCATTCATCATGTTAGGGGCAGCAGACTGAATGGGTATTAATGCATTCTTTCAATTGGCGCTGAATGTTTGAGCTCTAGGAATAGTAAGTAAGTCTGGTAAATGCCCAGTGCCAAAATAAAAATAATCTTTTAGCCTGAAGGATAATGTAATAAAATCATCTTTTAGCTTGAAGGTTATCTTCAGGGTTTTAGCAAGACAATTTGTCCAAATATAGCTTGGGGTCATATATCTGGGATTTAACAGTGTTCCTGGGCATGCTCCTTTAATGCTAAAGTCACTGCGCCCTTACTTGGAGGAGACAATTCCTTCATCGGTTTCCCTTTGATTGGTGGCAGTGATTAAGAATGCAGCTGTAAATAAAATAAAAGGATTTTGGCAACGTCAGAGTTTACCATCACCCCAGGAGAAACCATTTACACTTTTATACTCATCGTGGCCCCTTTCATCAATAAAATCGTGTTCAGTATGAGGAGAGAGCTTTACGTCCTGAGTCCCAGACAGTAGGTGCAGCCAAATGTTAGTAAGGCGAGGTTTCCTAATTATCTGTCATGACTCCTACTTCCTCTCTCAATAATCCTTATGCAGATTGTGTGAGTGTTGAATTCTGTCTGGCAGTTAATTACTCAGCATGTAATATCTTGTTTTCTTTCATCCACTTTTTATTAATTAATTTATTTTCTTTCCCTGCATGCAATTGGAAAAGGATATAATCTAAACTCCAACCCAAGTTTCACAAAAAAAACCAGACAAAACCTAATGCAATGAAAGCTGTCAATCCACGTCAGTAGAATGGCAAGACATTGCTGGTACAGCATCGCTATATTTTGTTGTTCAGCTCCTACAGATAACTTAGATGCAGCACTGTAGAGCGTGTCGAAAGAACCAAAGACTTGTTGATCCAAACCAAGGCTTTTATTAACTAAAAGACTGGAGCATATCACAAGTAGGTCGACCAGTCCAGAATGACCTGGTCTGGCTAGGAGCAATCGTTTAAGACCTGCCAGTAGGTGTGGCTACACTCTCAGCCAATCACAGTCATCCTACACTACCATCTGTACCTATACACATTGGTGATAGAATCTGTACGATCAGAAGCGCAAATTCTGATAATTCTTCAACGCTGTAGTATTTATATGATGTAAATCAGACAGCAATGGAGTTCCTTTCAGGAAAAAAGGAAAGGGAAATAAAATGATGGCTGAATTTCAGAATTGTCTGTAGTAAAGGAGTTCTTAGCGAAAGATGTTGCAGTTAGTCATTCAAAAGTCTTGATCCCATGAATTACTTTTCATGAACCGGTGCGGACTTGAAAGGCCAACATGGCCTGTTTCCGCTCCGTAAATGGTTATATGGTTATATGGAAAGATCAAGTTGTAGTAGCAACCTATTATAACGGAGTGACAGAGGCCAGTACATGTAGTACAAGTGCCTAACTTTTGGTTTGAATATTTTACGTGCAATTTTTCAAACTCAAACAGTGTCAACTATCCATAATGATAAAAAAATACACTACATTTTCCAATTATATACAATTTTCCCCCTTCTTTTATCCCAATTAATATATCCGGAGAGACAAAATTAAATAGACAATTATCCTAAAAAGAAAAAAAAACAGCCACAATAAATTAGCCCTCATCTCCTATTCCTGCAGCATTTTACAGAATCCCTTTAACTCCCTGGCAAATTACGGACATAAGGACCAAAAAGTAAAACAAACATAAAAAATTCTTACGATGAAGTAAAAACAAACTCAAAGAACAAACTGTAATTGTAGGATTTGTTGGGACCCCACCACCTGCCTCAAGGTCTTTGAATTTTCATGACTCAACCTGATTAAGATGGATTCCCCCCCACTGCCAAGGAGAGGGTAGGCAGTAATGGACAGAGCAACAAAACACAAGAAACCTCACTATATATTTGCACCTATATGACACAGGTATGGTTACCAAATTTTAAGGAAGATGTCGTATTTCCTCCTTAAGTTATAGGTAATTTTCTCCAGGGCAACATTTCTGCATTCCAATGTGCAATTTCTAGATGAGAGTCTAGTGACCGCTATGCACTTCCTGGCCACTGCCAAAGCAATCAAAACAAACTGGATTTGAAATTTGGACAGCTTCATCATAATCCTTATGTCCATGATGTTTCCCAACAGCAGTGGTTCCCAACCTTTTTCTTTCCACTCACAGACCACTTTAAGTATTCCTTATGCCATAAGTGCTCTGTGATTAGTAAGAGATTGCTTAAGGTGGTTATTGGGTGGACAGAAAAAGGTTGAAAACCACTGTTTTAATCGTACCTGATTGACTCGTTATGTGCAAGGTTTCATAACTCCAAAGGAAATGGGGCCATGACAATTTTTCTCAAGCAAAATATTTTAGTAACAATTGGGTCGAGAGCAGTGATTCTCAACCTTCCCTTCCCACTCACAAACCACCTTAAGCAATCCTTTACTAATCACAGAGCACTGATGGCATAGGGATTACTTAAAGTGGTATGTGAGTGGAAAGCAAAAGGTTGGGAGCCACTGCCCAACAGGAACAATTCTGGATCCTCTGGAAATTCTTTACCTATTTCTTTTCTAGGACTTGGCTTAGCTCTACATAAAAAGGCCTCATCTTGGAGCATGACCAGGTTGAGTGCACAAAGGTTCCTATCTTTAGGCCACATCTAAAACATTGATCTGAAATTCATGGCTTAGCTTTGTTCAATTTCTGCAAAATAGAGAGAGTTCAGAGAAGGTTCACAAGCATGTTGACAGGATTTCAAGGTTTGAAAGGTTGTGGAGACTAGGGCTTTTTTCTCTGGAGCGTAGAAGATTGAGGTGTTTAAGATTTTAAAAGGGACAGACAGAGTAAATGTGGATAGGCTTTTTCAATTAAGAGTGAGGGAGATTCAAACTAGAGGGCATGGTTTAAGATTGAAGGGAGAAAATTATAAGGGGAACATGAGGGGAAATTTCTTTACGCAGAGTGGTAGGGATGTGGAATGAGCTTCCGGCAGATGTAGTTGAGGCGGGATCATTCGTTACATTTAAGGAAAGACTGGATAGTTACACGGAGAGGAGAGGACTGGAGGGGTATGGACCGGGTGCTGGTCAGTGGGACTAGGAGGGTGGTAATTTGTTACGGCATGGACTAGTATGGCCAAACTGGCCTGTTCTGTGCTGTAAGTGGTTATATGGTTATATGATTATATGGTATAGTACAACTGGTGCAGAAAATTACACTGCATCAGCCTGTGTCGAGTATTAATAATTGAGCTCATGCTGTCACGATACAGGTCTGGCCAGCACCGTTCATCAATCTTTACACGTAAGACTAACTCCCACCTTTGCCTAGATTTATGAAGACCCGGTTTCAGGCTTTCCACTTGGAGTAAGAAATACATTGCCATAATAAACTTACACATGCTCCCCTTTTGAATCAGGGTCTCCATGCCACTGCAGGACCATAGCTGAACCAAATTTGTCACTTTAAAAAAAAAGACCTTGAATGAAGATGGAAAAAGAATGTCCTGTTTGACAAATCATATTTATTTTTAAATTGAATAAACGACATAAGCTGCCCCCACTCATAACAGTCTTCTCTACACCTGACCCCTTTCTGGCACCAAGTGTCCAGGATCTTGTTATCTATTGTTCATGGTGTTAAGCCAATCTGAGTCAGGGGCATTTTTGATGATAACCCCATTTTAAGTCCAATGAACTGATTAATCTTGTTTCATACATAAAGAGTATGTTTTAATAAGGAGGGTGTCTTTGTTGCCAGATAACAATATATAGTCCTACTGTGAGGCCAACTGTAACTCAACTGAGGAGAAATTTCTTCTTTGAGACAATTTTAAGGCATATTTGAGAAGTCAAATAATTGGTTATACAAAAGCAGTTAAAAAATAATATTTAAGGGAGGTAGAGGAATTGGAACAGGAGATTGGAGACTTAGAAAAAGACTTTCAAAACTTGGGCTCAGAAGAAAAATAATGTGCTTTGACAAATAAAAAAACTTAAATATAATGCACTCCGAATATATATGATGGAGAAGGCCATTGAGGCAGAAATATTATGAACTGGGGGTATGAGCCCATAGAATCCTCACCTGGCAGCTGCGGGCAGAGCATGCCTCAAGAACGAATAGTGCAGTCCAGACAGGGGAGGTGCCTAACCTTTTATCCAGGATTGTGAACACTGGCAATCTCCAAGAACTGGCACTTTTTTTGGTAATGAAAATGCCTCTCTGCTTCTCTCCTAGCCCCTACCATCCGTCCTACTTGGCTATCCACAGGTATCCACCCCCCCCCCAATCCTTCACCATCTGTCGGTCACCCCTCCCACCCCCGGCTGTCCATTGCTCCCTCCATCTAACTCAGGACGCGGCAGCAGAGGTGCAGTACTGCTGAGCCCAAAGCTCACTTGCGACAGCAGCTGGTGACAGCTCAATGCGAGAGCAATGGCCGACTTCCTTGCCCATAATACCCCACACAGCTGGAACCACTTTGGTGCTGGAAGAGGATTTCCAGCTGTGAGGGCAAGAAAGATGCCCATTGCTGCCGCATTGAGCCAGTTGCCAACTGCTGCCTGCTTCTCTCCTCCGGGAGCTCGGGTCTGAGAGTCACCTTTCCACTGTTGGGGGCTGAAGGGGATGGGGGCCAAAGGCTAAAAAGGACCAATGTGGATGGGGTCCAACAGGGCCTGGAATCGACAGAGACAGGGACCGATGGGGATGGGGGTCTGAGCCTGTTTTATTTTGAAGTTTTACTTTAAAAATTTAAAAATGCTTGTGATATTATGGTCTTTTTATGGACTTTATTTATTTACATTAATTTAACACCCTGTTTTACGCAATTTTGTGCACTTTTAAAATATTGGATTTTAAAATAATTCCAAAATCTAGAGTTACCCCATCCCAACAATCTTGGATAGAAGGTTAGGAACTTAATGGGGTCTTATTATACTCTTCCACATTTTGTTAGTGATTGGGCTTCTCCAATATGCCAAAAAGAGGCTTGTTGATTGACTCAGTCAGGAAATTAGTTGGCCAGGAGCAGGGCTTTCCATTCTCTGACCCATTCCCTTGCTGACATTTCTATCCATGATCTCATGCACTGCCAGACCTCATCTTCCATCTGGGCACCTTCCAACCAGATGGCATTAACACCGACTTTTCCACTTTCTGTTAAAAGCCCCCTCCCTCCCCTTCTTCTTCCCCCATCATTTTTCCCCCAGCTCTGTCTTTCTATCTGTCCAACTCTCTTCCCTTTTCTCTGTCCCCTTTAACAGAGCTAACATCAATTCTCACCCCTCCTCTTATCATATCCAATTAATATCTTTCGTGTTAACCTTGCTAGTCTTTATTCCAACGTCTTTCTGTTCTTTGCTTTTTTCTTGAAGAAGGGCTCAGGCCCGAAATATCGGTAATATATCTTTTTCTCCTATGGATGCTGTGAGGCCAGTGGAGTTCCTCCTGCATTTCTGTGTGTGTTTTACTACAACCACAACATCTACGGACTTTCGTGTTTCACTCTGGAAATTGTTTTGCCCTTTCCGGATATTTCAGTAAAGCTTTTGACTGTTCAACAAGATACAGTTAAAAATATATAGCCATCCCACCGAGTCAAGAAGAACAGGTGAGGTCCCCTGAGTCTCAATCATTCATTCACCTTTAGCTGCCTCAGTTCTCTGTCCTGAATCTTAGCCTTGGCCTTCAGGTAGGCAAATATTAACAGTTTGGTTCAGATGAGCTATTTTTGAAGATGGGATCTGATAATCAATTCTTAGCCACCTGGTTCTCATCAGAGTTCAGTTGAAATGGACTGATTATTTCAATTTACAACTATTCCAAATACAGACCTGGAATACTTGAAATATTCAGCAGATCTCAGGACACCTGTGGTTATCGTTTCAGATTAATGGTCTTGATGAAAGGTCTTTGACTTGGAAGATTAATTCTGATTCTTTCTCTGTAAATCCTTCCTGTCTTGCTGAGTTTTTTTTTTGCAATTATTTTTATTTTGCATTTTCAGCATCTCCTGATTTTTTTTGCACTTTTTCATCAAACTTTCAAAGCCTTTTTCTTAAAAAAAATGAATATTTTAATTGCATTGACTAGAATAATTCACACAACTGCAATTTATGCTAAATGTCAAATGACCTTTCTATTCCTTTTCCATTTCTTAACTATGTGTAAAAAGAAGCCCTATCTTCATGCAGATATTATAATTCAAGGGAAAGTATGATGTGTTTGGAAAGCATCAGGTTCAGGGGTTCACAGAGAGCTGAGTCTGGACACAAATGTTACAACCAAAGGTAACTTTATTGAACACATGAGAGGCAAACAGGGGAAGACATCAAATAATACTTAAATACTACTAAACAGGTAAACCCTGCTTTACGAATACTTGCTTTTTGAAATCCGCTTATATGAAAAAATCCATGTTTGCTTTTATGAAGAAATTATAATGGATTTTCTGCTTTTACAAATAATTGCCTCCAATAGTAGTCAATGGGTCTTCGCTTTACAAATTTTCGATTTATGAATGGTTTCTCAGGAACGCTCTACATTCATAAAGTGGGGTATACCTGTAAAGACATTCATATTGGACCCAGGTTGTCTCTGATACCAGTGACAGCCTATCTTCTACAAGCTCCTACATTTGTACACACTTCACAGACAGGAAATTTGAAAAACACTCCCGATTCCCTGTACCAACGAGGGTGTGGTTCTCTGCAAGCACCGATTTATCATAATACTTCGGCTCATCTTAAGTATGTGTGTGTATACACTTTACCTATGACTCCTCCAGCGATATCCACAGTAGTGACCTGGCTTTGGAATGGGCTTCTGGGAAAGGTGGTGGAGGCAGGGTTAATTTTGTCATTTAAGAAAGAGTTGGATGACTATATGGATGGGAGGGGGATGGAGGGATATGGGCAGGGTGTTGGTAGGTGAGATTAGAGGAGGGTACTTGGATCAGTGCGGACTGAAATGGTAAAATTGGCCTGTTTTCATGCTGTAATTGTTATATGGTTATATGGCTTGGAGCGATATCCAGGACTTGGGCCAAGAGGCAGAGAGAAAGAAATGTTGTGTGCATTGATGTTTTATACTGTTCTGAGCTGGGCATCTGGCCAAAGATGACTCTGAGTCATTTAAATGAACCAATGGTAAGGTGTGCACTAATGGGTGGCTGGAATCCAACCTTGATTGGCAGAAGATGTGACTTCCGAATAGGTTTCAGACACGGAGGTCATGTGACCCTCCGCAATCCACAATGTTCCAGACAGAAAGGTCATGTGTTCCTCCTCAATTAGCATATAACAAAGTACCAAATGCACTTGATGCATATAATGATTATTAGGATCAAATGTTGAAATTTGCTTAGCCCTCCACTTTGAAATCCAGAAGTTAACTAAATTTGAAGCTGAAGTGCATGGCATATTCATACTAGATGGAGGTAGTTACATTTTCTACTCATGTTGGACATTGGATCATTTCATTGGAGTGGTCCCTTCCTGCAGACAATGTTTCACAGACAATATCAAAAGAGGACATTCCAAGTGGATGGCATTTTATATTCCCTACCCAAATTGCTGGAAGGTTTGTGTGTAATCCATCACCAGACCACCAGCATTCAAAGGACAATATGTCAGATTCCTCATCCAATTGGAGAAACAGGCAATAAAAACAATACTTTAAATCTGTCAAGAGCTCATGCAGTGGTTTTCAAACTGCCCCCCTAAACTCACATTCCAGCTCTGTGATTGGTAAGGGATTTGTGAGTGGAAAGGGAAGGTTGAGAAACACTGCTGTCGAGCCAATTGTAGTTGAAATATTTTGTCATTGGTCCATTTCCTTTGGACTTCTGAAACCATGCATATAACGAGCCAATTAGGTGCGATTAAAACAGCGTTTTTTAAACTTTTTATTTCCACTCACAGAGATGGCTTAAGTTGGAATGTGAGTTTAGGGAAGCAGTTTGAAAACCACTGCCTTAGGGTTTCCACAGTGAAAATGTTGGCAAATATGGATAATTCAATATTATAGCATCATTTTAATAGCACCAAACAATCGTAGAATCATAGACCATTACAGCATAGCAAAGGCTCTTCGGCCTTGATGTTGTGCTGTCCTACATATTCCTACCAAACAAAACCTTCCCTGCCTTGTGACCCTCTATTTTTCTTTCATCCATGTGCTTGTCTAAAGTGCCTCTAATATTTCAGCCTTCAACACCACCCCTGGTGAAGGCATTCCAGGCACCCACAACTCTGTGTGAAAAAACATACCCCTGATGTCTCCCTTAAACTTTCCTCCTTTCACTTTGTACAGATGTCCTCTGGTGTTTGCTACACCTGCCCTAGGATAAAGGTGTTGGCTGTCTACCTTTAATTTAAAGTTTATTCTAAATTCATGTATTTACAAACACAAAAATAATGTTCAAGTTTGGTATAAATTGTGCTGGCTGTCCATCCTGAACACAAAACATCTTTCAGGTTCATCAAGAGCAGTTTGAGTCATGGCACTTCCAAGTGCTCCATTTGGCTTTGGAAGATTAATCATTATAATTCATTAAGAATTTGTTATCAAAATACATCATGTTTTCAGCAGACTCTGATTTAGATGCGCCCTGGGATTCCAAGGGGTAAAGTTCTCTGCAGAAGCCTGTCATTGGAGACAGATGGTGTACTATTAGAAGTGAATAGCTCCTGTCAGGATCACAGCATGCGTTTTACAATTGTGTTGGTTGTGAGATTGTATGTCGTTGGGAGACATCTGCTTAGTGTTATGAACCTTATACTTTTAATTAAAATATGAGCAAAACACCAGAATATATTGAGCGTACGCTGGCAGCAGTAGGAAGACATATGCGTGCAGAAAACATCTGACAATGGCTGACTCTGAGTCTGCATGCAGGCTTCTGCTCCAGAATTCTAAGAGTCCGATTAATGTTTCCATAGCAACACAATTGTGAAAGACTGGAAATAGATGCCAGTTTATAACCCTGATTCCCCAACACAAAGATAAATTCAGAAAATAATAGCACGTCTATAAATAGTTTACGAGCTGCTGGGGTAGTTTTGTTTTAAGGATCATAAACCACAAAATATGGCGTGCAATTTTAATTTTTTTTATGATTCTTTGTCCCGATATTTTGATGATCCTTTCTGAATTGAATCAACACTTTTATACCAGAATGATTGCCAGTATTTGTTTCAAATCACATTTTCCCAGATGAAATGGAGAAGAACAAATGGATTGATAATTCATTGCATTTTTGAGGCCATTTGCAGGCAGTAGGATCAAGATTTCTGTTGCCTGCAAAACCCTTTTACACACCATGCATTATTTGATCTTAATGTAGGCATGTTTTAGATTTCAGGTTGCTTCCATGTCATGGGAATAACTTGCATGGGAGGGCATTGATGAGATTGCATTTAGAATATTATGCATAGTTTTGATCTCCTTATCTATTAAAAAGAGCTCAGTAAAGATTCACTGGACTAGCTCATGGGAAGGGTTACATACAAGTTGACTTTGAGGTTATGTCAGTATTCTTGAGAATTTAGGTGATCTAATTTTTACGAGATTTAGAAGGTAGAGAGTATTTCCTTTGCCTGTAAAGTCTAGAACCAGGATCACTGACCTGGAATAAGGCATTGACCATCTTGGATCAAGCTAAGAAATTTCTTCATTCAGAGGGCATTTGATTCTATGGAATTCTCTACAATGAACAGCTGTGGAGGCTCAATCGCAGATATAATTCAAAATGGAGGGCAATAGATTTCTGGGTATTAAGAGGTTCAAGGGACAAGAGCAGGAACGTAGAGATGATGTAGATGATCTTGAATGGCAGAGCATACTTATAGGGTCTGATGGCTTACACCACCTCTTAATTGCAGTGGTCTAAAGTTCTCATGTACAAGTTGTGGAGATAAGGTTGCATTTAGAGTCTTGTGTGCAAATCAGGTCACCCAGAGATAGGAAGGATATCAATAAGATGGAAAAGCTGCAGAAAAGATTTACAAGGATGCTACGCTTAAGAGAGAGAGAGAGAGAGAGAGAGAGAGAGAGAGAGAGAGAGAGAGAGAGACTGGATAGGCTGGTTCTTTTTTTCCATTTGAGGCTTGGGGTTGAGTTTGTATACAAAATCATGAAGAACAGTCATTTTTTCCCCCAGGGTAGGGCACCTAAAACCAAAAAATATTGGCTTAAGGTAAAAGGGGAAAGATTTAAGAGGAACCTGAGATACAACTTTTTGACACAGACATTAAATGGAACAAGTTACTAGAGGAAGTAACAATTACAATATTTAAAAGTCATTTAGATAAGAACAAGACAAGGAAGCATTTTGAGGAATATGGGCCAAAGATGGCCAAATGGAGTTAGTATAGGTAGCTCAAGTTGGGCCAAAGGGCCTGTTTCTATGCTATAAAACTCTGATTCTAATATAGTAAAACCCTTGGTTTCCAGCACCTATGGGGATTGGTAAATGATGGATAAGTGTATTTTCCGGTTGCTTGAGACTTATTCTTACATTTCTTAACTAATACACCTGCATTAAGAATAAACATTTTAAAAGATAAAAATACTATACTGTACTTAGACTGAACAAACTTCATGTGCATGAATATATAAATATTAAAGCATGTTACTTTATTTTCAGTCACACAAAGATGAACAAAAACTATAGATAATTAACCTCCCCTCCCCCAAGTTTACAGAGAAAGACTCTGACCAGGGCAACTCTTCCTAAGCAAGGATAAGGAGACACTGTAAGAGAACCACACAAGTGGCAAGCAGCATCAACCATCTCTTCATCTTGGGCAACGCCATTGAGAAGTCAAGTCACCTTTATTGTTTATACCATGCTCACATGGTAAAGACGCGATAGCATTTCTCCGGGACCACGGAGCATATTTACATAAATATAAGTTAGAGTAGAAGATAAACACAATGAAATATTAAAATATTAAGAAGTATACAGCAAAAGTCCACAGTACACTATCCACTATTCTGGGAATTCAGGAGCGGATGGCTTGGGGAAAAAAAAACTTGCCCAATCTGGACATAGGGCCCAAGTGCTATGGTATTTCCTTCCACATAGAAAAAGTGAGAACAGTTTTCATGAGGGGTGTGCAGAGTCCTTCATAATGTTTATTGCTTTTTGCCTGTATTGGGTGTAGAAGATGTCCTTCATGGTAGGAAGAGAGCCCCCAAAGATCTTTTCCACTGACTTCACTATCCTCTGTGGGGGTCTTGCGGTCCAAGGGGGTACAGCTTCCAAACCAGGTGGTGATGCAGTTGCACAGGATGCTCTCGATACATCCTCTGTAGAATGTAATGAGGATGGCGGGTGGGAGGTGAACTTTCCTCAGCCTTCGCAGGAAGTAGAGGAGCTGCTGAGCTTTCTTGGCTAAGGGACCAGGTGAGAATCTCCACCAAGTGCACTCCAAGCAATGTGATACAATTGACAACCTCAACGGTCGAGCCATCAATGGTCAGCAGAGCATGGTTCCCCTGGGCCCTTCTGAAGTCGACAACTATCTGTTTTGTTTTATTAACATTCAGATAGAGGTTGTTGGCTCTGCACAGTCCAAAGTCCGCTGCGCAGCTCAGACGGCAAAGTCCTCCTCAGCGACAAGATTTCCATCCTCAACCGATGGTCAGAACACTTCCAATCTCTTTTCAGTGCCAACCGATCAGTCCAAGATTCCGCCCTGCTCCAGCTCCCTCAACAGCCCCTAAGGCTAGAGCTGGATGAGGTCCTCACCCTGGATGAGACATATAAGGCAATCGAACAACTGAAAAGTGGCAAAGCAGCAGGTATGGATGGAATCCCCCCAGAGGTCTGGAAGGCTGGCGGCAAAACTCTGCATGCCAAACTGCATGAGTTTTTCAAGCTTTGTTGGGACCAAGGAAAACTGCCTCAGGATCTTCGTGATGCCACCATCATCACCCTGTACAAAAACAAAGGCGAGAAATCAGACTGCTCAAACTACAGGGGCATCACGCTGCTCTCCATTGCAGGCAAAATCTTCGCTAGGATTCTACTAAATAGAATAATACCTAGTGTCGCCAAGAATATTCTCCCAGAATCACAGTGCGGCTTTCGCGCAAACAGAGGAACTACTGACATGGTCTTTGCCCTCAGACAGCTCCAAGAAAAGTGCAGAGAACAAAACAGAGGACTCTACATCACCTTTGTTGACCTCACCAAAGCCTTCGACACCATGAGCAGGAAAGGGCTTTGGTCGCACCTCATCTCTGTATTCTGGCTCCTCATTCTTACTAATCAGGCTCACCACGGTCATGTTGTTAGCGAACTTGATGATGTGGTTCGAGCTGTGTTCAGTTGAACAGTGGTGGGTCAACAGAGTGAACAGCGGTGGACTAAGCAATGCAGCTCTTGGGGTGGGGGGGGGGCCTGTGCTCAGTGTGATGGTCTTGGAAGTGCTGTTACTGATCTGGACTGCTTGAAGTCTCCCCGACAGGAAGTCAAAAATCCAATTGCAGAGGGAAATGTTTAGATCCAGCAGACTCAACTTCCTTATCAGGTACTGAGGTATGATTGTGTTAAATGCTGAGCTGAAGTCAATAAACAACATTTGAGTATACGAGTCCTTATTTTCGAGGTGGGTGAGAGCTTTAGTTCAAATGACTGATACAGTAAAACTCCTGGTACCTGGCACCTGTGGGAATTGGTAGATGCTGGATAAGTGAATTTCCCAATTGCTTAAATCTGCGTGTTGCATGAATTGAGAACTAACGGAGAGGTGCACCAATTTTAAACTTGCGTATTTTTTACCTATTTATTCTCTGAATTTTTTTTTTTTGCCAGTTGCTTGAATTCTGGATAACAGTGATTTTTAATGTATATGGTGGGTTGCCGGAAGATTCTGTTTATTTGATTTTGACTCAACCATCCATTTTATATCTCACCTTATTTTTATCATGTTAATTCAATTACAGAAAAAGAGAGAAGGGAACAAAGTAGATATTTGTATCAATGTTGATCTTTTCATATTATCATCTCATGTCTGTTGGTTCCACTGATAACCATGAAATTACATATAACAAAAATTACAAATTTCAAAGTTCGTCTGGTTTACTAATATCCCACTGAGAAAGAAATCTGCTATTCTCACCCAATCTGGCCTAACTGTGACTCTTGTCAGATATCGCTTCCTAAAACATGGGCATTTAAGAGAATGCACGTTAATTCTTGAGTCTTATTTCACAGTGTTTTCCTGAGACCGTGCTGTTTTATGGAAATGCAAAATGTCAGGTTGGCGTGATTGGAAGGGGAGAGAGAATAAAATTTCAAGCACTGCCTTCTCCTGTTCTGCTCGGAGGAAGTTTTGAGCTGTATCTTAGTACTACTCAGCTTCTCCCAGCAACTGCAAATTGAAAGGGAAGAGATGTTCAGTAGTGAGCCAGAAGCGAGGGGTTCTCATTCTTCACCACAACAACACGAGGAGTTGGTCTTAGTTCATGACTTCCAGAAGGGTATTTGATGAAGCATTTTATCAAATACTTATGAGCACTAAATCAAAGTTTCAAAATGAATTGGAAAAAGTAACTATTTTAAACCCTTTTTAATGCATTTGTTCAGAGGATGCAGGCAATGCTGAGAATGCCAACCCAAATTGTCTAATATCCAATGGCTTGGAATCACATCTTCAAAGGATGGCATATTACTCTCCCTGGAGCATGTTAATGAACCTGATATAAAAGTCGAAAATGCTGGAGACACTCAGCAGGTCAAACAGCAGTTTTGGGGGGAGGGGAGAGAGAGAGAGAGAGAGAGAGAGAGAGAGAGAGAGGGAGAGAGAGAGAGAGAGAGAGAGGGAGAGAGAGAGAGGGGGGGTCAGGGTGGAAATGAAATGAAAAATTAAAGTGGAAACACACAGGAAACTCCAGATGCTGCTCAACTCATTGAGTTCCTCTAGAACAGGGGTGTCAAACTCAAATTCACAGAGGGCCAAAATTAAAAACTTGGACTAAGTCGTGGGCCAAACTAAATATTTATTGAAAATTTTCAACAACATCTGCATGTTTTCTCTTCTTTCAACATATGTAATGTTAAACTTTTTCTTATTAAAATAAATGTTTAATAATAGTTTTGGTTAAACTCTTTCCAGAAGAAGCATTAACAAATGAGAAATAAAATATAAAATAAAGTTTCCTGTAAAAACCAGACTTCTTTTCATCTCCTCCACCTTCTGGAGCTTTTGCTTCTCATTCAGATCCTTATACCTGTCCTGGTGTTTCGTTTCATGGTGTCGTCGTATGTTATATTCTTTAACTACAGACACGCTGGCTCCATACACAAGACAAACAGGTTTGTCTTTTAAAATGATGAACATATAGTCTGCCTCCCACCTGTCTTAAAAGGTCCTGTTTTCTGTCTTTCGTTTGGTCATTTTTCGTAAGGGGTTTATTACATGTGAGTTGGGTGACAGGTCGCAGATACTAATGAAAGTAAAGAGAGGAGGTGGGGGGGATTAGCGGGCTGACGGGCCGGCGCCAACGCATTTGCAAAGCATTCTGGGATTTGTAGTATTAGCTGTGCATGCGCTATACTGGCGCGGCGGCCAGCGGGCCAGCTCTAATACATATTTGATATGATCTTGCGGGCCAAATATAAATATATCACGGGCCAAATTTGGCCCGCGGGCCTGAGTTTGACATGTGTGGCCTAGAAGATTGTTTGTTGTTGCTGAACTGGAACCTCAGGATCCCCCTTGCAGATGGATTAGAGTTATTGAACAAAATAGTTACCCATTCTCCAAAATAAATTTCATTTCCAGCACAGTGGAAGCCAATTCCGGCCATGTCGTCCAATTACACCCAAATTCACCGACCATCCCATATGTTTTGAAGGTTGGGAGGAAACTGGAGCTCCCAGGGAAAGCCCATGCAGCATCAGATTCGAAACCCGGGTCACTGGTGACGTAATAGCGTCATGTTAACCACTACACTAACAGTGGAGAAAGTGAGCATAAAATGCATATACTTAATTGGCAAAGGTACCAGTGAGTAGCTGAATCACCTGGGAGGTGTGTTTGAGACTTGGGAATGTGGGAAAAATGGAAGTGAAAGAGAAATTCTAGTGTCTCTTGTAGTTAAATGGGAAGGTATTGTGAGAAGGGGAATGGGTATCAAGGGAAGAGTGAATCAGAGATTTGAGGGGAGGAATGGTTCCATCAGATGGCTGAAAGGAGAGGAGAGGGGAAAGTGTGTCCGGTCTTTGTGCATTATGTTGGAGGTGGTGAAGCAATAAGCAACACATACTTGCCACGAATTGTATGTGCTATTGATAAACTCACCTCCCTTTCTGGTGTAAACAAATCAATTCCCACTGACGTACAAAGAGGAAAATAAGCTGAGGCATCAACCAGCCTCAATGGATGGTCTCCAACTAATGTTAAACAGCTGGTGCCCTTGATGGCTCGCAGGAGAAGTAGCAGAAATTGTCAAGTCTGAAATTATTGGAGGATAGCCTTCTTATTTGCTTTTTATAGAGTCCAGCAGCGCTCTGGTTACACAGTGAGAATATGGCCTGGCTTCCTAAGGTTTGAAAGAATGCATTGGAAAATGACAAACAACCTACCCACCTTGTATATAGTCTGAAGATTTTATTCACGAATTCACAGAATATGGCTGAGCATGGGATGGTCAGCACTGCAGGTTCATACTTAATTGCCCTTGAACTGAATAGCTTCCTAGGCCACTTCAGAAGGCAGTTAACAATTGACAACATGGATGTGGACCTGCAGACAAATATTAGCTGAAAATGGTCCTGCAGACCTCCTCCCCTAAGGAACGTGTTGGGTTTCGTGACAATCCCATAGTTGAGCTTCCCTTCCAGCAGTATTTGGAAAATTATCCTCATATAAGCAAGTATTGCAATGACTGGCAATAGAAAGCATTTGGTTACTCCTCAGAGTTATGTCAGTTCATGCTGAGTTCCATTCAAATATACATTGCAATATTAGTATCTGCCCTTGCATACTTTTCATTAAAAGCCAGACATCTAAAAAATGCAAAACATTTCTCATATTTCTGCTCCCATTCAGCAATTCATTTCACTTCACTAAATGTTGGCTCAAGCCATTTTTAGGGACACAGCTGTTGGCAGCTGCCCTGCTGGCTAATCTTCATCGACCAACTTGGGCAATGGAGTCTGCCAAGCTACTCTTTGCTGAAAGCTTCACACCAAGCTCCGTGTGGTTTCAGTGGACATGCTAATACGAGCAGAACCAACAAACCTCACAGGACTGCAGACACTTCCCTTTTGATCTGGAGATGCTGAAAATAATTGTTGTGAACTCATTTCTAAACTAGATGATCGCGTTGAGCTCTGCACATCTTCATAATCATGGATGCGGCCATTTCCACCACTTATTACCAATCCCTAATTCCCCTTGAATTAAATGGCTCGCTGAGTTCTTACAACAAATCAGCTGCTTTGTTGTAAACTGTGGAATCATTTATTGGTTCATCAAAAGTGCAGATTCACTTCTTGGTGTCTCAATCATTTCATAATCAGTTTTATTGATTCTCGTCTTTTTTTATATTATTTTGAGACTTGATTGATTAATGAATACTGCAACAGTATAATAATATTGTAGCTCCGGTCACAAGTCGAACCTCTGAATTATTAGCTCAGTAACAACAATTTAGCAATCATGCCCTCAGAACAATGACCAAATCTGGAACCATTTTAATTTATTAACTTTAGGCATACAGCACGGTAACAGGCCCTTCTGGTCCATGAGCCCTTGCCACCCAAATACCCCAATTGACCTACATCCCCTGTACGTTTTGAAGGGTAGAAGGAAACTGGAGCACCCACGCAGGAAACTCACACAGACACGGGGAGAACGTACAAACTTCTTACGCGCAGGATTTGAACCTGGGACGCTGGCACTGTAACAGCAATATGCTAACCACTAGGCTAACTGTGCTACCCGTTTTGATCGCTACAAAAACAACATACAGCTATCTCTTGAATTTTTGGTTGAATGCTTCGCTCAGTCCTAATTTTGACGACTGGCAGGATAGTCAAGTAAAACTCAATAGGCTGCAGATACTGTGATTGTAGTGAAAACAGCAAAATGCTGGAGGAACTCAGCTGGTCTTTTCAGCATCTGTAGGAGACAAAAATATCTTGCTGATGTTTCAAACCTGAGCCCTTCTTCAACAAAAAAATCAGGAAAGACAGAGCAGGATATACCAGAAAGTCTCAGAATTCAAACAATGGGGGAGGAACCCAGACCAACAAAAGGAGTTAATTGGATGTGATAAATGTCTAGGTGGAATTTATCATGTCTATGTGAAATGAGAGAGGGAAAGGAGAGATGTCGGGGGAAGCAGGGAGTGGAGGGGGAAGTTTTAGCAAGAGACAGAGAAGTCGATATTAATGCCATCCATTTGGAGGGTGCCCAGTTGGAAGATGAGGTATTGTTCCTCCAATTTACTACCGGTCTCAGTCTGGCAGTGCATGAGGCCATGGACAGACATGTCGGCAAGGGAATTGGATGGGGATTTGAAATGGGTGGCCACTGGGATATCTGTGCTATTGCGGTGGACAGAGCTGAGGTACTCAACAAAGCAATCTCCCATTCTGTGTCCAGTCTCTCCAATGTAGAGGAGACCACAGCAGGAGCACCGGATGCAGTAGACGACCCTTACAGATTCACAAGTGAAATATTGCTTCACTTGGAAGGACTGTTTGGGGCCCTGAATGGTGGTGAGGGAGGAGGTGTGGGTGCAAGTGGTGGGGAGGGAGGAGTGGAGAAGGGAGTCATGGAGAGAGCAGTCCCTGCAGATGGCAGAGAGGGGGAGAGAGGGGAATATGTGTCTAGTGGTGAGATCATGTAGTAGGTGACGGAAATGGCAGAGGAGGATGTGTTGGATACGGAGGCTGGTGGAGTGGTAGGTGAGTACAAGAGGAATCATGTTCTTGTTGCATGTGGGGGTGGAGGGGCCCAGGGCACATGTGTGGGTAATAGAGGATATGCAGTTGAGGGCTGAGTTGATGGTGTTATAGGGAAAGCCACATTGTTTGAAGAAAGAGGACATCTCTGATGATCTGGTATGGAAGTCCTCATCCTGAGTACAGATGTGACGGAGATGGAGGAATTGAGAGAATGGAATGGAATCCTTACAGGGTGGGAAGAGGTGTAGTCGAGGTGGCTGTGGGAGTTGGTGGATTTATAGAAGATATCTGACAAGAGTTTGTCTCCTGAGATAGAAAGATCGAGTAAAGGGAGAATGTTGCTCGAGATAGACCAAGTGACTTTGAGGTCGGGGTGGAAGTTGGCAGCAAAGTAGATGAAGTTTACAAGCTCATCATGGGTACATGAGGCAGCACCAAAGTAGTCATCGAGGTAGCAGTGGAAGTGTTGAGGGGCCTTGCCTGTGTAGGCTTCTAGCATTGATAAACAAGTCAGCTGGGGAGAGAGGGAGGGAGAGGGCTCAGCTAAGCTGTTTCTGGTACTGCCTCAAAAGGCTAAATGGCTACTTTCTTTACTCAAGTCAAGTTTATTGTCATCTGATTGTACAAGTACAACCTGGTCCTCGGTGCAAAACATGCAGACACACGACCAGACGGAACACGCATACAGACAAATTATACATAGGCAGGACAAGTATTCATATATACAAATAAATAAATAAATATTGTTCGATTTTGTAAGCCAAATAAGTTGAAAATAACTGTGTAATGTAGATAGCCTTGTATAAAACCTATGGCATGAGTGAAACACATCATCCTGCTTGAGAAACACAACAGCTGAAGACGCTGGATTCTTGACAAGCAAAGAATTGCTGGGGGAACTCAACAGGTCATACAGCACCCATAGTTATAAATGGAAAATCTACGATTCATGTGAGGATATTGGACAGAAGGTGTGAGATGTGGAGACCATGTGGATGGGGCAGGGAGGGGTATGTGGAAGGGGGAAGAAACGTTAGTGAGAAGGAATAAATAGATGGAAACAGTAGAATGAGATGGAAGTGGGGGGGGTGACCTAAAATTGGAAAAAAAATCAATGTTCATGCTGCTAGGTTTAAGGTGGACCAGGAGGAATATGATGCATTGTTCCTCAAGTTTACATCTGGTTTAATCCTGACAATGGATGAGACCAAGAACAGACATATCACTGTAGGAAGAATTGAAATGGTTGTCTGCAGAAAGTTCAAGTTTAGACCCACAAACAGAGCATAGGTGTTTAGTGAAGTGGCCACTCAATCTGAAACACAGATTTGATGGAAAAAAAAGGAGTTTCTCCATTGTAGAGGAGATCACAACAGGTACACCAAATGCAGTAGGTCAAAGTCCCCGTCTCGCTGGAAGGTCTGTTTGTGGCACTGGTTGGAGATGAGGGGGGGAGATGGCCTTTGCACTTTCTGTATTAACGTAGGAAGTGCCTTACGTGGTGGAAGGTGGAGATGGGAGGGAAGAGGAGACGAGGGAGGCTCGGAGGCACATCCCTTCGATAAGTGAATTGGGGTAGGCAGGGGGAGATGTGGGTTGGTAGTGGAATCATGAAGAGGTTGGTGGAAGTGTCAGGGGATAATGTGACTGATGCAGAAGCTGATGGGGTACAAATTGAGGACCAAGGGGACTCTGTCCTTGTTCTGCCTGGGAAGATGTGGAGTGAGGTAACAGAAGCGGAGGAGATCTAGGTTCAGGATTTATGTGACAATATTAGAAGCTATAAAATTCAGCAATCGCACTCTTAGAATGGAGACCAAATCTGGAACCATTTTGATCTGGATCACTACTAAATCAACGTCCAGGTATCTATTGAGATTTCAGGTGAAAATCAAAGTTTGGTTCTTTTTTCAACAATGTACCTATTAAAACGATTGACAGTCAATGTGTTTGAAGTGGGGTGTGCTGACAATAAAATAGGATGTTTACTCAAAACTCCAGCATCTTCTTCAGGGTAATTTCTCCAAATGCAGCGAGTGAAGGAGAGCTACATTCAAATTACAAGTATATTTCCATGCAAATTATACACGCAAGGTTGGCTAATCTTAGTCATTGAGAACAACATGGTGATTAAAAGGCTTGAGTAGCAGGCCATTAAGTTCCTCAGTTCAAAAATTTTAAATTTAAATGCAGACATTCAGCAGCCACTTACGGCCCATGAGCCCATGCTGCCCACAAATACCCCAATTAACCAAAATCTTCTGTACGTTTTGAAAGGTGAGAGTTTCAGTAATACTCTGTGTGGAATTGTTAATTTTTTTTTCCATCAAGTCTGTGGCTTTCATCTTGCAGTGGTGATTGTGGAGATAATTACTCAGTGTCTGGAAAATAATATCAGGTGATTGCAGCTGTTTGCCCCACCATTATGGTCTCAGCACTGATTATCAAGCTGTGCTATCTGAACACTATCATATATCTGCATGGGGGCAGAAAACTAGAGAATGGCACAAAAGCAGCCATGAAGATGATGCCAAGTAATTTGTAACCAGGAACTAGAAATAGCAGATAAAGCTGGTTTAATGAAAGCTCTTAATTGATCAGATTAAAGCCCCATTCACACTTGCCAGTGATCCCAGGAATCAAACGCCAATCGGCCTTTAAAGTGGCAAGTGTGAAAGGAAAATTTGTTCAGCGCCGGCGTCAGACGACGTCATCTCACGCTGGGGATTGTCAGCCTCGACCCCTCGTACAATCCCCAGCATCTACAGGCGCCAGCGTTGAGATCAGGCAAGTGTAAAACGGGCAATCACTTCTCTCTTTTGCATGCCATGTCATACATACAAGCACTTCCGATTAAAGGGAGAACAGGCCAAACACAGAGGATAGACCCTTGTAAGTGTGAAAACGTTCAGTGTTCTCAGTTAGGAGTGGTCTAGTGTGAAAGGCCAAACCCCCCATTCCTGTCGTGGGATGCGGAATGGGCAATTTAGTGGGATGCAAGTGTGAAAGGGGCTTAAGAAAGGGTTTCCTGCTTTGTAGTTTCTAGATATGTGCACCTGGTGCACAGGTGATGCTGCTTTTCTCTCAATGAGGATTTTTCTGAATCTAAAAGAAGGTTTGTAATCTTGGCAACACCCAGGTGAGGTGGTACTCTTTGATAGTTTTCTTTGCCATGTTCCCTTGTGCATGTACTTAAACAAAAAAATCTGCAGACACTGTGATTGCAATTCAATACGCAAAAGTGCTGGAGAAACTCAGCAAGTCGTACAGTGTTCCTTATGTAGCAAAGATATCTGATCAGCAATTCAGTCCTGAGCTCTTCATCAAGGTACAGTATGAGCAATAAGCTGGCAAAAGCCTTAATAAAATGGAGAGGGCTACGGCAGAGGGGAGGTGTGCAGGTCCATAGGCAAGAGGTGATATGGGTGGGAGGACAAAAGAGAGAAAAGGTGGAGAAGGGATAGCCCTCTGAATGGAGAGGGAAGTAGGTGGGGAGCTGCAGGAAAGGAGGGGAAGAGAGAGACAGGGCCTAACTGAAACCAGGGAAGTTGATATTAATGCCATCTGGTTCAAGAATGCCCAAATGGAATATTGGGGTGTTGTTCCTCCAATTTGCAGATAGCCTTGGTTTGGCAGTGCATGAGGCCATTGGCAGACATGTCAGCGTGGGAGTGGGGAGCAGAATTGAAATGGCCAGCCACTCGGAGGTGCCCTCCATTGCAGTGGCAGAGCGATGGGGGCTGATCATTTTCAAGTGCCTCCATTCCCAGCATCTGCCCCCAGGTGTTGCAGGGAAATGTAGATAGCATTGAAGCCCAACTTCTATCTTTGCAGGTGTCTGCATGGGTTGGTTTGTTGAATGAAAAACAGCTCATGTGCACATTGCACTATTGTTAATTCCACCCCCCCCCCCTCCGAAACATGTGCATGGAGTACATTTTTTCCCTTCACAACTCACAGAATGGTCACTTCCCACAGGCAGTGAAAACGCTGAACAACCAAAGGAACTGCTCACACTAATCATCTGAGACTCTCATTTGCACAAAGCATTATTTATTTATATAGATAAAAAACTTTGTCCTGCATGTGTATTACTTGTCTGCATGTTTTGCACCGAGGACCGGAGAACGCTGTTTTGTCAGGTTTTATTTGTACAATCAGACGACAATAAACTTGACTTGAGAAATGAAAATGGCCATTTAGTCTATTGAGGCAGTACCAGCGTTACACAAAAAAAAGTTAGCTGAACCCTCTCTCTTTCCCTCTCCTCAGCCACCCTTTGAACACAGTAAATGAATCTGCCTCCAACACAACCCCTAATAACTTTGCATCAGTTGCAGGAAAATGGCATAGTGTCAAGGTTGGTAGGACTTGCTGCCACTCAGTGTCTGAGATCTGGGTTTCATCTTGATATCCAGCACAGTCTGCATGGAGTTTGTGCATTTTCCTGATGTCCACATAGATTTCCTCCACGTGCTCCAGGGTCCTCCCACATCCCAAGATGTGCAGGTGGTGTAGGACAATTGGCTGCAGTAGATTGGCCCCTTGTGTCTAGATAAGAGGTATCTGGGGGATGGGGTGGGGAAGAGGAATGGTTGAGAGGAGAAATGGGATTTATGTAGGATTAGTGTAAATGAGTGGGAGATGGTTGGCATGCATTAAATGGACCAAAGGGTCTGTTGCCATTCTCCACAGAATTAATTCTGCATCTCTAGTAGTTTCAATGTAACTTCTTTTCTACTGCCACTACTCTTCCTTTCCAAATTCAGTTCAGTTCAGTTCAAGTTTATTTGTCGGCCTATTGAGCCAGTACAACTTCATAAAACAGCGTCTTCCAGTCCACAGTGCAGAGCAGTGCAAAACACATGTACTGATAGAACACATATGCAGACAAATGATCCATATATGCAGTACATATATTAAAATAAATATCATTAATTAATACCGGATATACAGAGAGTAGTTTTTGCTGTCATTCAACAGTCTCACTGCCCTACATATGTCTCCATTCCCCCAGCAGCGCTGCCATTACAGGAACTGAAAGAAACATTTAAAATTAATTTCAAAGTTTAGAAAGGTTAAACAAATATTGGTGTGCTTTTGAATCTGCTTATCTTTTAAAACCCACTTAATGTGGATCAGCTGGCCAGACTTCCACAACCCCATTATGATGGCCCCTTGCACAAGCGCCAAATCTGCTCTGTCAGCAATGAGTAATTATTTAAATGAGATGAGGCAGAAAATTGGGCAATCAGTTCAGCATGGTGTTGGCTAGTTTTCCTCAGACTACAGTATGTCTGCACAGAAAAGTCAATCTTTTAGATTTTCAAAGAGAAGAAAGGACCAAAACTTGCCAATCCAACAGCAAGATTATTCTTTACCATAGTTTTATCATGAATTACTTCAGCTGTCAGCTTTGTGCTCATTGAGGTGAAGGTAAATCAGGGCCGGGAAAGTCATGTTTAAAAACATTTTACATTAACTTCGAGCTGTTCCCTGTCAAATATGTGAATCACATTGGGGTTAATCTCCCTCAATGTTGCCACACCAACACGACCATCCCACAAAAAACAATGTGCAATTTCCTTTGCTCACATTATTTGTGCATTTGCCATCTGGGTGAAAGTGCATAGAGCCAATTATCAAGTGGTTTTATTTGTTGTCATTGCAACATCAGTCAACTCGAGTGGGGCTACTTTAAAACCCTTTGCAGCAAAGACATAATCTTCAGTTAAGGACACAAGCAATTAATGTACGAGACGACATCATGGCTATCAGCAAACGGTAATGAGGAATTGTACAGGAAGGAGATAGATCATCTCTTTGAGTGGTGTCACATCAATATCCTTGCGCTCAATGTCAGCAAAGCCAAGGAGATGATTGTGGACTTCAGGAGGGAGTCAGGGGAACATGGCCCCGACCTCACTGAGGGGTCAGTAATGAAGAGGGTCAAGAAAAAAAAGATGGTGTAGCGCTCTCGTGCAACACTGCCGTTGGTGCAGAGCCGCGGGGGGCAAGGGGTGGAGATGGAGTGCTCCTGTGCGGTCCAGCCTCCTAGTCAGCTTCACATGCGGTCCCATGGGGTCCAGCCACCCAGTCGATTTCCTATTAATTGGCAGCAGCCATGAGGAGCTACAGGGCACCACAGGATGAGAAGATCGCACACCGCTTTTCTGAGGGAGAAGCAGAGGAGGTGACCTGCGGACACGGTGACTATGGCAGCAAACCAGTGAGAAGCTCGGCGGCTGAGGAACCAGTGCATGAGACAGGCTGGCGATTTGAGGTGGGGAACCCGCAGAAGCTGTGGGCTGCTGGAGACTGCTGCCAGGGGACCCGTGCCAGGTTGAGGATTGCTGGAGACTGGCTGACTGGTTGGAGGGGTGTCAAGTGTCGGATGTGAGGAGATGCCAAGGGCGCTGAAGAGTTCCTGACTGTGTGGGAGTACAGGATCTAGAGTTCGGGTTGGCAATGGACTCTGTGGCTGCGGAGGCTGCGGATGTGCTGGAGGCAATTCTACGGACACTCGGTGGCTCTGGGGGAACTCTCTTGCTTCTCTCTCTGACTGCAAGTCTGACTCTAAGACTGTAAGAGGCGCTTAAGCAGTTCCTTCTGGTGGCAAATCTGTCTGCCTTGCAGCAGGCAAAAGGAAATTTCATGTAATATGACACTGTTTTATTACTATGATAATGAATTGAATCTTGAATCTGGAATCTTGAACTTCAAATTCCTGGGTGTTAACATATCCAAACCTCCATGTTGATGCAATCACGAAGACAACCCGCCAGTGGCTATACTTTGTGAGGCGTTTGAGGAGATTCGGTACATCACTGAAGACTCTTGAAAACTTCTACAGGTGTACCATGGAGAGCATTCTGGGTGGTCACATCATCATCTGCCATGGATGCACCAAATTTCAGGACAAGAAAAAACTCCAAAGGGTTGTTAACTCGGTCTGTGACATCTTCAATCTATTGAGGACAGCTACATGAGGCAGCATCTTAGAAAAGCAGCCTCTATCCTCAAAGACCCCCACCCAGGCTACCATTGGGATGGAGCTACAGGAGTCTAAAGACAAGCACTCAGTGGCAAAGGGAAAGCTTCTTCCCCACTTCCATTTGATTCCTGAATGATCAATGAACCAAAGACACTGCTTTACTTTTCATGCACTACTTGTTTTTATATATTAGTATTGTAAATAGTTCATAATATGATGTTGCTGCAAAACACCGAATTTTGTGACTTGTTCATGACAATAATCATTGATTCTGATCTTGAGTTTTCAAAGTATGCTTTGGAAAATTATTGTGAACTGCCCAACCCAATTTCAATAAGAAATCGAACCGATTGAAATTTGGGGATATCACAGGTTGCACTACTTCTGTGATTTTCATTCTGAATCCTCTGTATCCCTTTTGTATCAAAGCACAGGGGGCCACTGACACACGCAGTGATGCTCAATGTTGTGTTATTCCACAGCAGTGCAATGCACAATTGGACACATTGTAATGTATTTGTATTAACCTTTAATTTAATGTTAAACTATATTTCTCATATATAAATATGTCTTAGTAAAATAAATTATAGAGTTAAAATATTGTATCTGTATTCTTAGTAAGTTTGTTATGTGCTGGTGCAGGGCCACACACAGGTCACTGCACATTTACATTGTACTCAGAGAAGAGTGTTCATTTTCAGAGTCGACTTGTCTTGGAAAGACTGAGCTAATGGGTTTGAAGTGAGTCTTAATTATTCAAGAACAATGGAGTGTTAACTTTATTAAAAACTGAAGTATCTAAGTGCTCATTACGAACTGCTGAAGGAAGCCATCAGTTTATAAACTAAACCACAAGGCCTCTTGAACAAGAGAAATGAAACTCAGAGCCATGTGAGCAATTTACTTAAATCTTTGAAACAGAAATGAGGTAATCTTTTGGAGTCATGCCGTCTACAAGGCAGAGGTATGAAGATCACATGGTTTACAAGAAACTGGGTTAACAACTGTTTAAAATTCCAATAACTGATCACGTTTTCTAAGAAATAAGAATGACCTCATTGGTGATGTAACTGATGTAAGGTATGGAGAAATATATGATCAAATTCAGACATTTTTAGTTCAATTCAGTTTGGAGACAGAAGTCAAAATTTTGTGACACACAGGGGTTGAAACCTTGTGAAAGACAGGGTTGAGTTACAGTAACCAGAATAGGTGCTGTTGTGTGTGTTACTCCAAGAAAGAGGGGAACACAGAATCAGTGACTTTTTAAATAAGGAAGACCACTTTTGCTGTCTCTTTGGAAAAGAAGACAGAACTCTTCTAGATCTATTTTTATATGGTCAGTTTGTTTAACTCTTGTCAGTGTTTTTGAATTCATTGTGGAAGAAAATAGCCACATTCCCTGTCTCTTTAAAATGATGGCAGAATTGTGAGTAAAGAGGCCTGAAGATATGATGTTTAAAAGCACTTTGTAATTATTTCTGAACTGACAATTTAAGACCTTCAAGCAAAACTAAAATGATGTTTTAAAAATGGACTTTTCAGAGTGGGACTTTAATTACACACACACATTTACATTTTACATTTGTGCATAGTGGGGTTAAATTTAGAGTTAAGTTTAGAGATAAGTAAGAAATATTGTGTTATTAATAGTTTAATTTAAAAAAACTATTATTTTGAATTTACCATGCTGGTTCTGTGTTAGTGCTAACAAAGTCCCTTTAGTCCCAAAATAATTAAAAGGGTTGTTAGTTCACAATACCATCTCTGCCACTTTCACGTCATCTGCAGGACACTCTTCATGAAGCAGGTTCTCACAATAGTTTTGAAAGCTGTTTCATTGGGATTTCAGGTGAGCTCCACCCCCCACACAAGTCTCCAGCAAACTTTGAGAATCTGAGTTGGGGAGATCTCTGGCACTCCTATTTCCCATCATCCCGAGTGACCTTCACACAACTCAGATCTACAGGACACTCTGCAGCAACCCAGCAACACCACCTGAATGCTTCCTTACAGTCCACGCCAAGAAGGTTAGCAAAACCATCGCTTCCAATTAACGCTGGGCAACAAAGAGTTTTCTTCCTGAAGACCTTTGGGTGTGTTTGATGGATTTTGGGCTGCTAATAATGAAAAGCACATTAAAATTTCCTTGCACAAATTGTTTCGTAGATATAACCTATTTTTGTGATTCCTGTCATATTTTTAACATGCTTCAAGTCTACAAATTCATGAAATGCAGCATGTCCTTGAAAATTCATTTTCTGCGTTCGCACTTCGACGTCTTCCCTGTGGATCCTGGTGCCGTCAGTGACGAACTTGGTGAAAACTTTTACCAGGTATTGGGGACCATGGAAAAGAGGTATCAGGGGAACTGGAATCCATCAATGCTGGCCGACTATTGTTGGACACTGATACGAGAGGCATCAGATGCTCTGTACAAATGAAAGTAAATGGGAGAATCTTTTTAGGTCAGTTGAACTAACAAAATGTTTTAGCATTATTATGCGATTAAACATGCTAAATTCAATAAAAATGAATTTAACGTTCCTCCAACTTCCTACACGATACAGCAAATCTGACATTATTTTTGTGTTCAGCTTGACGTTTATTATAGTACCCATTTTTTTTTCAGGAAGCAAAAGTTTTGAAAACATTTGTTATCCAGTGTCATCATCCTGATTTTCTATATCGACTTTCCTTCACCGGATGCAAAACTAGACATTGCCACCAAATTCCAACACAACTGAAACAGTTCAGTGAGGGGGTGGGGAGAGGAGTCTATCACTTGATGTCAATAAATAAGCATTTCCCATAAAATAACAGCTAGTGAAAGGATTATGAGATAGCACGAGACTCAGTGTCATCTGACCATCACCTGCTCCTGGACCTTATTACTGATGTGATTTTCTTTGAGACTTGAAACCTGGAGTTGGTGGTAATGTCTGCCGCATGAATTAAACAGATCTTCTGCTCTAAATGGTAATACAACCAAGATTTTTGTATGTTTAGAGCAAACCTAAGTGGACAATTTCTATTAAGATTCATTTAATGACATATATTTTTCTTGACTCCAGTTGTACACAGACAAGCATGATAATTTTACATACTTTTCACTCCATATATCTGATGTTCAGGTTTATTGTGGCATTTCAAGTAAGGTTGGCACAATATTGTGGGCCGAATGACCTGCACTCTGCGGTTCTGTTCTAGTGGAAATAGATTCCTCACAAGCAATGATCTTGACAATTTGTCAGCATATGTACAAAGTTCATAGTTCCATTTCTATATTAACAGTCATAATACAATTGACTGAAAAGAGGCATTCTTGTTTGAAAAATATGTAATAACTGTACTCAGAAAAATCTTACCCTTTTCTCAAGTGTTCATGAAATAATGCTGAGCTTTTAATACAGAGAAATTATGACCAGTAGAGGGTGCCACTGCTCTGGATTTAATTTATTGTAGTATCAGCAATAATTTTTACTGATATCTTTTTGTAAAATATAATTAAAATACCTTGAATCCTGTTACTTTTCACCATCCTGACATTGTTTTTAGAGTCACTGGATGTTCTTATTTAGTTTCTCTGGCCTTTCAGTTGGTTAAATGTTAAATCCACGCATTCTCTTTTTATTAGTAGGTCAACAATTTATGGCTAAAATGAAAATTAATAAAAAATTAAGGAATGACTCATTTAGTATACAAATTAAATTCTAACATATATGTGTGCCATTCAGCGTCTTGCAAAGAAACTAACTTTGAAGAGGAAATACTGGCTGAAGTTATTTCTCAAAGGCTTATTGCTTCTTTAATTAGTTGTAACATGAGTGTTAATATTTCCTTTGTCTTCTCTTCCTCTAGTTTGCAGCATCACAGAAAATTTTAAGCTGATCATTGCTCTTTCAGGGAATGTGGCAGAAGCTCATTTTTATGCTCACAAATCTTGCATAGATTATTTCCACCATTTGAATGCATTATAGCTTTCAGACAATACAGCATGTTGTTCATCTACAAACAATTTTCCAAAATTTATAGATGAGAGTATTCCTCTGGCTATTTATTACCATTCCAGGATGGTAATGGCATGCATTCACTTTATCCCATTTGCCCCCATTCTGTCCCCAGAATTTCCTGGTCCTGCTCATGTCATTCCATTGCTTAAAAAAGGCTCTAAAAGTAAACCAGGAAATTACAGGCCAGTGAGCCTAATAGTAGGTATTCTTAGAAACAAGATATACAAGTATTTGTACAGCCAAGGGGTGATTAAAGATAATCAGCATGGCTTTGTGCATGGTAGATTGTGTTTAACGTACCTTAGAGTTTTTTGAAGAGGTTACCAAGAAAGTAGATGAAGGAAAGGCTGTAGATGTTGTCGACATGGACTGTAGTAAGGCCTTTGACAAGGTCCAACATGGGAGGTTAGTTCAGAAGGTTCAGACACTAGGTATCAATGGAGAGGTTGTAAACTGGATTTGAAATTGGTTGAATGGGAGAAGACAGAGAGTAGTAATGGCTGATTGTTTCTCAGATGGGAGGCCGGTGATTAGTGGTGTGCCTCCCTCAGGGATCAGTGCTGGGACGATTATTGTTTGTTGTCTATATCAATGATCTGGATGATAATGTGGGAAATTGGATCACAAGTTTGCTGATGACACAAAGATAGGAGGAGTTGAGGACAGCGAAGAAAATTGGAGGAGTTGAGGACAGCGAAGAAAATTGGAGGAGTTGAGGACAGCGAAGAAAATTGGAGGAGTTGAGGACAGCGAAGAAAATTGGAGGAGTTGAGGACAGCGAAGAAAATTGGAGGAGTTGAGGACAGCGAAGAAAATTGGAGGAGTTGAGGACAGCGAAGAAAATTGGAGGAGTTGAGGACAGCGAAGAAAATTGGAGGAGTTGAGGACAGCGAAGAAAATTGGAGGAGTTGAGGACAGCGAAGAAAATTGGAGGAGTTGAGGACAGCGAAGAAAATTGGAGGAGTTGAGGACAGCGAAGAAAATTGGAGGAGTTGAGGACAGCGAAGAAAATTGGAGGAGTTGAGGACAGCGAAGAAAGCTTTCAAAGCTTGCATAGGGGTCAGGACCAACTGGAAAAATTGGCCAGAAAATGGCAGATAGAATTTAATGCAGACAGGTGTGAGGTGTTGCATTTTGGAATTACAAACCAAGGTAGGACATACACAATAAATGGTAGGGTACTGAGAAGTGTGGAGGAGCAAAGTGATGTGGGAATAAGGATACACAATTTCCTAAAAATGGCATCTCAGGTAGAGATTGTAAAGAAAACTTTTGGCAGTTTGGCCTTCATAAATCAAAGTATTGATTAAGTTATACTGAGGTTGTTTAAGACATTGATGAGACCAAATTTGGAATATTATGTGCAGTTCTGGTTGCTAAACTACAGGAAGGATATCAATAAAATTGAAAGAGTGCAGAGAAGATTTATTAGGATGTTGCCGGGTCTTCAGGAGTGAGTTAAAGGGAAAGATTAAACAGGTTTGGATTTTATTAATTCGAGTGTTGAAGAATCAGGGGAGATTTGATAGAGGTTTACAAAATTATGAGGGGTATAGACAGCGAGTAGGCACTTTTCACTTTGATTAGGAGAGGACATGGCTTTAGGGGGAACTTCACTCAGAGACTGGTGGGGGTGTGGAACGAGCTGCCATCTGATGTGGTAAATGTGGGCTCACTCTTAGGTTTTAAGAATAAATTCGATAGATACATGGATGGGAGAGGTCTGGAGGATTATGGATTGGGTGCAGGTCAATGGGACTAGGGTAATAATATTTTGGCACAGACTAGAAGGGCCAAAGGGCCTGTTTTCTGTGCTGTAGAGTTCTATGGTGCTATCACTCAGTCCTTTCAGTGTTCCAAATTAATATATTCTGTAGATATAACCAAATCTATAATAAAGGGAATGGTTATGATTCACATTTCAATGAATATGATGATCCCAATTGCCTTTTAACATTGTCAAATACTCTCTGGTCAAATAAAGTTTTATAATCCCAGTACGTAAAGAATAGTATTTACTCAGAGATCAGCTATACAATAACTACACTTTTCAAATTCATGAAAGATTCAATAACAAATTGTGTTCCTCTCTGATAATGATTATTCAATATCAAAGCAACTGATAATATTTTTTTAAATCCATCCAGTCAACTGGCAACTGGAAATAAACACCCGACTATGACTGCAAAAAAATAATCGCACTCCAGTATCCAGGAGCTAAAGCTATGTCAAATGATCTGGAAACTCTTTCACTGACAACAAATGTTTCCCATTTCAAAAGGTTTGAAGCAATAACCAACTCTCCAACGTAAGCCCAGACAGAGAAGTAGTTAAGAATACATGAATTGTGAAGAAAACAATCCATATACCAAAATACCTAACGTTTAAAAAAAACCCTTGGCACATAACATTAGGAGTAGCAAAGGCAGAATCCAGCATCTGCAGTCATGGGAATAACGTAAAAAGGAAAGGCAGAATATAATAGATTTACCCTCATCAGCCTCAAATGTACAAAATGCATACTGGTTTTGACTTTGTTTCCGTGTGCTTCAAAGAAGTCAACAGTAGAGCTCTCAAGCTCCTCTTTGGTTCTCAGATGCCGTGACAGACAATCTCTTCTTTTGCGTCATTCTCCTTTCTTATTTCTTGAAAGAATGGAGGAAGTCACAATTATGGAAACTGCAATAAAAGGAATCAGCGCCCTCCATACCTTAAAGCAATGGAACACTAGAATCTCAACCAAGAACTGATCGCTGAAAATCCCAAGAGCTGACTGAGACAAAAAAAATAGATATACATCATGGAAGCAACCCTTCAATCCAACTTGTTCACGCCCCAAGATACCTTGCTAAGCTAATCACATTTTTTTGTTGTCTTTTAAACATCATAATTGTATCTGCCTTTACCATTCCCTCTCACAGCAACTTCCATGGACTCTTTTTGTAAAAAAAAATCCCTCAGATCCCCTTTAAATCTTTCCCTCTGCTCTTTAGTCTTGGACCCCCTACCCTGGAAAGCAGACTGGTGTCTATCTACACTACACATGACCCTCAACTTCATAAACCTCTGCAAGGTCACCCCTCGGCCACTTCCGCTCCAGTGAAGTCGGTTCCAGCCTGTCTGATCCCTCCCTATTACTTAATCCCTCCAGTCCAGGTACTATTTCTGTCAATCTTTTCTGCATTTGCTCTTGGTGAATCGCACCCTTCCAATGGTGTGGCAATCAGAACAGCACACAATACTCCAAGTGTGGACAACGATTTTACACATCGTAATTCATATACAATCATTCATAGCTTATGATAAGTATTATTTGAATTTGTATGGGATCTTGTAGGTTTTGAATAAAGAAGGAGTTATTTAGATAAGCAATGACAATAGTCTCTTCCTGTAGTGCCCTGCTCAGAACATGTAAATACGACTTAGATCTGATGGAGTTTGAAAAGAAATGCCCAGGGCTACTTATTGTCCTAGGATTAGCATCAGCCATGGGGGCTTCACTATTATTTCAGATTTATTGTTAGAGAACATACATGACATCACACAACCCTGAGATTTTTGTTATGGCAGGTGAGGCAGAATTACACTTCTTGGTAAAAAAAACTGTACCCAGCATACACATGTACACAAATAAAGAGATGTAAAGAAGCTGACTGCGCAATACAGACAGGGAAAAAATAAAGTCCAAAAGTAGAAGTCTTTAAATGAGTCCCTGATTGAATTTATTGTTGAGGAGTCTGATGGTGGAGGATCTGTTCCTGAACCTGCTGGTGCGAGTTTTGTGGCACCTGTACCTCTTTCCTGATGGCAGCAGCGAGAACAGACCGTGAGCTGGGTGGTGTGGATTCTCGATGAATGCCGCTGCTTTCCAACAGCAGTGTTCCCTGTAGATTTCCTTGATGGTGGGGAGGCCCTGGGCTATGTTCATTACCTTCTGCAGGGCTTTATGCTTATTATGACCTCACCTCTGAAGATTTGGACCTCAGCATTAGGGCTTCACTGTGGTATCTGTTAGATTTGATACAACCAGGTTTCACATGGATGCCAGCTTTACATTGGCAACATTCTGCATCCCACCTTGTTACCAACTCCTACATCTACAACTATGTGACTGAAAAATATACAATCTATTCAAAGGCTTAATGTACTTAATGTACTTAATGTCAATCCTTATGACATGGCTGTAATCTGTGTTCCCCAGAGAAATATTGCATTTCACCTTGAAACCATGGACATTATACTTTGCCTTTGCGAGAGATGGTCCAGGGTCAAAAGATCTGGAGACCAGCTGAGTAAAGGTTAAAGGTATCAAGGCAAATTTGACACTGACAGGAGTAATGTTTACAGCCCCAAACAGCAATTGTTTCCTTCAGCATTATTCAGGATTTCTGAAAGAACAGAAAATTGACCATCTTCAATATCTCATTCCTTTAAGACCACGGCCAATTCAGCATCGCTTCTACTTGTGAAAACATGATTAATTTTAGTAGTTTTGATTTTAAAATTTAGTATTTGAAACGTATCTGTTCTGCAAGCCATCCATTTGAAAATGAGAAGAGACAGGTTATCATAAAAGTCTGACTTGCATGTGGTATCTTCTCAGTGAAAACCTCCAAATAAAACCACCAGATTTCTTTTCATAGATGTTACTTAAGAATATGTGGATTGGTCATAAAAAACAAATGAAAGATGATGGATCTCTTGCCATGCCATGCTGACGAAAACTCTGTATTGCTCGTCAAACATAAATTTCTGGTTAAGTTGATTCAGATATTTTTATTGCTCTCTGTGATGTATCCTTTGTCTACTCAATGCTATCGCAGGAATGCTATGTGGTTGATCTGTCAAAATAAATATCCCTTGTATAATTTATGAATAACATGCTTCAACATGTCTCCACATGGTTAAAGAGATTTTAATCTAGTCAATTTTGTTTCATAAATATTTTGTATAGCTATTTTTAGAAATAAATCATTCATTTTAGAGGAAAAATACTCCACATCTGCTGGAATATAAAATAAACAATAGCACACTGCATTAGACCCGCGGAGGCAATGCGATTTCAAAGCAGACAGTCTGAAGACAAATACCTCCTACCATCACTGTGAAAATCTGTCATGGGGGGGTGGGGGGAGAAACGAAATTACACAATATCCGATTTGTTTCTTCCTTCTGTTTGTTATTTCACCTGCTCAGTTTCATGGAAGACAGTCTGCTGCCAAATAAACACAACTTTTCTCTGCCAAAAAAAATGCAAACTCTTCTATCTCGGTATTGATCTAATAGTGAACAATAAGCTGAATACTCAAGTTCATCATCTGACTTTACATCTACAACCCAATGAAACAGTGTTTCTCCAGACAACAGTGTGCGCACACAATATACACAATATAACTGTATTTCCCCATTGTTTGTGACTGTGATGTGTGAAAGGAGAACTAATGGTGAGGCATGCCAATTTTAAACTTCCGTATTTTCTACCCATTTATTTTCTGTGATTTTTTTTGACAGTAGCTTGAATTCTGGATAACAGGGATTTTACAGCATATATATTTTGAGATAAATTACTCATGTAAAGATGCTGTTCATCAATCTCACAGTCTGTGGGAAGAGACTATTCCGCAGCCTGGCAGTCCTGAATTTGATGTTCCTAAACCTCTTTCTTGATGGTAGTGGATCAAGGAAATTGTGTGAAGAATGGAAAGGGTCTTCTATAATTCTTCGAGCACTGTTTAAGCAATGCTCCCAGAATATATCATCAGTAGAGGAAAGGGAGATCTCAGTGATCGTCTCGGCTGTTTTGAAGATTGTCTGTATTGACTTTCAGGTTTGTTGCTTTGCAGCTACCATACCATACAATGATGCAGCCAGATTTTGCTCCTGTTAAAAAGTTGTCAAGATGCCCTCCTCAACCTCCTTAGGAGTGCAGTAGGTGCTGTGCCTTCCTGTCTAATTAGGTGCCATGGGTCCAGGATAGCTTGTCCTTCATATGCACACCAAGGAACTTTGTGCTCTCCACTCTCTTCAAGACAGAACCATTGATGTATAATGGAGAATGCTCAACCTTCATCTTCCTGGGGTTCACAATTTAAAAGACAGATTGGCTTGAGGTTTTGATAACATTTAAATGTCCATTACTAAAGACATTGAACCATTCTAAGCCACCTTCCTTGACAAGAAACCTAAATCGGAATAGAAACAGAAAGGTCATCCTGGTATTTCTGGGCATGGACGAAACCAACCCAGAGAAGGGGGGTGCTTAGGAAAGGTGAACCATGAGAGAAGAGTTTGTGATCAGCAGATAGGCGGGTGGGAAGGGTAGGTTTGGAAATGAATGGGGGAGGGATGGAAAAGTGAACAAAAGGAGAAAAACTAGGGCAGACAAGTAGGAGTGGGAAAGGAACAGGGCAGGAGGGGGATGTGATCTGATATTGGAACATTCACTGATGAAGGTATCTCCCCCACCCTGTCAACTACTAGAACACCATTCCCTTTTCACAGTTTCTCTGTCCTTGCCGCACCTGTTCTCAAGATGGCTTGCAGGCCATTATATCAAACAAGGCAAAGCCTAACATCATAAATGGCTGTGATGCTTCACTGATCTTTGAACATCTTCTATCCTTGCTTTGAAAAGGAGAATTCAATGGTACCAATGACAATCCCTGCAGAAGCTGGTGAACCCTCACATGGCATGAGGTCCTGATGGAATACCTGGCAGGGTCCAAAAAATCTGTGCCAACCAACTAGCAGACATTCTCAGTCTCTTATTGCTGCAATCAGAAGTTCCCAACTGTTTCAAAAGGGCATGAATCCTGCCCAAAAGAAGTAAAGTGAGTTATATCAATGACTATCACTCAGTAACATTCATATCTACTGCGATGAAATGCTTTGAGAGGTTGGTTATGGCCAGAATTAACTTGTACCTAAGAAATGTCATGGACCCACTACAATGAACCTAGCACAACATGATCACTTCACTGCAGATGCAATTTCACTGGCTTTTCAGTCAACCATGGATTACCTAGATGACAGCAACTCATCCATCAGGCTGCTATTCAATTACAATACCATCATCCCCTCAGAACTGGTTAGCAAGCTTCAAAATCTGGGCCTTTGAACTGCCCCCTGCAGCTGGATTCTTGACTTCATCATCGGAAGACCACAGTCAATGCAAATTATAATCACATTTCCTCCTCACTGACAATCAACACAGGTGCACCTGAAGGATGTGTGCTTAGCCCACTGCTCTACTCTCTCTTCACCTGACTGTGAAAGTCATGTACAAATTTTTTGATGACATCATTACTGGCAGAATCACAGACGGCAATGAGGAAGCATACAAGAGTGAGAGCAGCCAGTTCAGTGGGGTCACAACAACAACCTTGCACTCAATGTTAGCACAACTAAGGAACAGATTGTTGACCTTGAAGGGGAAACCAGGAGAGCAAAAACCAGTCTTATCGAGGGTCAGCAGTGGAAAGGGTAAGGAACTTCAAATTCCTGGGTGTCAACATCTCTTTTTTTAAAACTTTATTTAAAATTTTATGACATGAATAAAATAAAAATTACATTTAAAGAAATAATAAAAAATAAGATAATAAAAATTAGAATACTACATCATTAAACTACACAAATTAACCCCCCCAATAATTATAACACAACATTAATCGTCTAATTTAAAATTAGTCCAACCCTCCCCCCCAAAATAGAGTGAAGAATTAATTAGCAATGCTGTAAATAAAATAGAAAAAACCCCACTTGCAAAAAAAGGATAAAACTTAACAACAAAAAAAATTACTAACAACAAAAAAAATACCAATACTAAAATAATACCCTTAAACATATATTTAAATCAAACATAATACATATATTTAACAAATGAAATCCACTTTAAAATTAAGTTCAAATATTAAAATCATATATCAACCACATATCTGTTATACAAAAAATCATAATTAATAATACATAAATACGGGTGTCAACATCTCTGAAGATTTATCCTGGGGCCTCCATGTCGATGTAATCATGAAGAAGGCACACCAGTGGCTTCGTGAGGAGTTTGAGGAGATTTGGTGCACCATCAAATAATCTTATATATTTCTATATTTCTACAAGTATACTGTGGAGAGCATTCTGGTTGCATCACTGTCTGGTATGGAGGTGCCAATGCACAGAACACAAAGAGGTTGCAGAGGGTTGTGAACTCGGCCAGCACCATCATGGACATTATTCTTCACTCCATTAAAGACGTCGACATGAGGCGGTGTCTTAAAAAAGCAGCCTCTATCTCAAAGACCCCCACTACCTAGGCCATGCCCTCTTCACTCTGCTACCATTGGGAAAAGGTTCAGGAGCCTAAAGATGGGCGTTCAGCGGCACAAGGTCAGCTTCTTCCCCGCTGCTGTCAGATTCTTGAATCGTCAATTAACCAAAGACACTGCCTTACATTTTGGGCACTATTAGTTTTATTTTTTTTTTATTTATAGTCTTCTTTGGCTTGGCTTCGCGGACGAAGATTTATGGAGGGGGCTCAGGCTATCGTAATAAATCTTTTTTGTGCTTCATCCAAATCGAGGCCAAGTTCTTTACTTATATTACTTTATAGTGATATTGTATGATGCTACCGCAAAAGACCAAATTTTATGACTAGTTCATGACAATAAGTTCTGATTCTGATCCACGAGAAAGCAGCTTCTATGATCAAAGGCTTAACCAACTAGGCCATACCCTCTTCTCACTGCTACCATCAGGAAGGAGATACAGGAGGCTGAAGATGAACACCCAATGATATAAAATCAGCTTCTTCCCCTCTGCTATCAGATTTCTGAATGGACAATGAACCACAGACACTACCTCAATTCTTCTCTTCTTTTGTACTAATTTATTTTTTCATGCAATTTATAGCAATTTTTCACCTTTAATACCTGCTGAAAAACCACAAATATCTGATTCTGATTAATTCTAGCACTTCAGAAATGTCCTCCTTCTTCCAGAAACATGGCTTCCCCTCTGCTTAAGTTGATGGAGCTCCCACAAGCATTTCTCCCTGCAGCGAACTGGGATTCACCGGTCATGTGTAGTACTGATGGCTGGTCCTGCCTCCCAGCTCTGCCCCCATCTGTTTACAGTGACTGTGCTTTCCCACCTAAACCCAGAACCCTTCTGAAGATGACTGTGAAACCCTACCCACAGTTATAAGCAAATAAAAGCATTTGTTCTCCCTCCAGTCATGAGAGCTTTTATTCATGCTACACTCCCATCTCTTGATCATTGGTTCTCGCCAAACCTCTGTCTGGATAGAAAAGGGAGGAGTTATCTTGGTCTTCACCTTTTTTTACATTTTTTTTATTTTTCACACTATGAACCATATTGACCAAAATACACATAAACATTTCCCTCTTGAATATACACAGTGTCATTTTCTCCCATTTTTCCCCCCTCCTTTCCCTCCCTCCTTCCCACCCCCATCCCCACCCATTAAACGTTCAACATATACGATACATTAAACCCATTAAACAATGTCATCACACAATGAAAATAAACAAGAAAATTGTGTCATCTACTTTTGTATACTGGGTCAGTTCATTTCGTCTTCTTCTCCTTCTGTCATTTTAGGGGGTGGAGGTCCGCGGTAGGACTTCTCTGTTGTGTTCCATGTACGGTTCCCAAATTTGTTCGAATACTGTGATGTTATTTCTTAAATTATATGTTATTTTTTCCAATGGAATACATTTATTCATTTCTATGTACCATTGCTGTATTATCAGGATATCTTCTGATTTACAGGTTGACATTATACATTTTTTTGCTGCAGCTCAGGCTATCGTAATAAATCTTTTTTGTGCTTCATCCAAATCGAGGCCAAGTTCTTTACTTATATTACTTGGAAGAAATATCTCACCTTTGACCCCACTTGCATCCAGCATGTGATTAACCATTAGGCTGAATAGCCTTAAGCCTAGGGGCCCAGAAGTGAGGTGGGCCCGGCAGGAGCAGGGATATCTGGTTCCTGGTGGGAGCAGGGACGCCGGGCTTCTGGCAGGAGCATGAACCTTGGGCTCCCAGGCAGAAGTGAAGAGCTTGGGCTCTACAATTCTTTTGACCCCAAAAGTTCAATCATCCCCCCCCCCCACCGCATTTATTGACCCCCTTTCGACCCCCTGGCATTTTCCGACCCCTTGGATAGTCCCATCAACCACCAATGGTTGATATCGACCACTTTGGAGTCCCCTAATATGTTATTTAATGTAACTTAATGTCACTTTATTCTATTCAACAAAAGGTGGGGCAGTGAGGCAAGGTTGGGGGAGCCTTACTAAAGCTCGACCTAGGGGCTCGGGTGCTAGTTAATCTGCCACTGACTACAGATGCTGCTTGACCCAGTGAATTTTTCAAGAAGTTTGTTTTTGGCAGCAAATGTTGTGATGCCTTTGTATGGGTAATGCCTTCCTCCAATGCATGACACATTTACGTTCTGTTCCCTTTTTAAAATATTGGACAAATGTTCTTTATTTTCAGCTTCAACTATCATCTCAGAAAGAAACTATTATTGCATCTCAGGAGAATTCTTTGCAAATGCATGAAAAGAGGTCTCAATTAGTGGCTCAACGCTGTTAGGTTGAGAGAAATGCTGAAATAGGTCCCCCAAGACATACAGATTGCTGCAGCAAAGATTTATGAGATATTGTTTCTATTTCCAGTGGTGACATCCAACCTGCAAATTGTTTAAAATTCTGCACTGGAAGGATATCAGGCATAAATTATGTAAAATAAACCTAAAGAATATTGGAAATACTCATCAGACCAGGAAAGACTAACAAAGATAATGGTTCAGGTTAATGAACTTTCATCAGAATTGGAAATGATCAGAGATGTAGAGAACTGGGAGAGCTCCACAGAAAAGGTTGTTGGCAAAGAATCATTACTCCCTAAATACGTTGCAGGAAAAGAGCCAAAAGATATGCTACAAAAACACAGCTTTAACCAATAGGTCAATTGTACTTTGCAATGTACTCTTTCTTTCACTAGAAAAACAGTAAAAGAAAAGAAATAAAACGTGACCATACAGCAACACCCAAATCTATCCTGATGGATGTGACTTTAGTCGTTTAAATTTACATGAAACCTCACAAAGATTTTCACAAAGGCACAGGAATTGCTTTATCTGTGCATGTTCAGTGGCTCTGAAATAGGTCAAGGTCAAATAAACTTGGGGGGGGGGGGGGTTCATGTGATGCCAAAGAGTCAAGAAGCAGGAACTCAAACCTCCTGGGAAATTGATTAAAAAGAGTTATTTAAGTAAAGTTCTAAAAGTCAACTGTGAAGAAAAGATACATTTAAACATTCCAAGAATGTCATCCAAGAAAAATAAAACTGTTCTAGGATCTTCTGGAGTCCAGCGAGCAGATGGTCGGGATGTGATGCACTAACATTCCTTTTAATTTTTTTTGGGACTAAAGGGACTTTGTTAACACTATCACAGGAACAGCAATGGAAAATTGACCAGACGATGGTAAATTCACAATAATAGTTTTTAATCAAACTATTAATAACATAACATTTCTCACTTAACTCTAAACTTATTTAACTTTAAATTTAACTTCACTATGTACAAATGTAAGTGTGTGTGTGTGTGTGTGTGTGTGTGTGTGTGTGTGTGTGTGTGTGTCTTAAATTCTCAGTTCAGAAATAATTATAAAGCAATTTAAAACATTATATCTTCAGGCCTCTTTACTCACAATTATGGTTTCCACACAAAGAATCCGCCCTCTTCTCAAAGACAACAAATGTGGCTATTTTCTTCCACCATGAATTCACAAACGCAGACAAGAGTTAAACAAATGTGGTTATCTTCTTCCATGATGAAGTCACAAACCAGACAAGGGTTAAATGAAGTGGGCAAACACAAAAAATAGACCCAGTAGAATTCTGTCCTCTTTTCCAAAGAGACAGCAAATTGGTCTTCATTAATTCAATAGGCACTGATTCTGTATTCTTCTTCTTCCAGGAGTAATGCACAACAAATTGCACCAATTCTGGTTACTGTAACACAACCCTGTCTTTCACAAGGTTTCAACCCCTGTACGTCACAGGGTTTTGACTTCTGTGAACTCCAAGCTGAACTGTTCCAAATGGAAAACAGAATGTTTGAATTCAGTAATATATTTTTCCAAATCATGTAGCTGTTACACCATCACTGAGGTGAGTCCCAATTCTTGGAAACCACATGACCATCAGTTTTATTTCTACCAAAATTCTGTTACTTTTTCAAAACCATTTGATATCCATAACAACCTCATCTTTGATTAAAAGCAGATGGCTTCCTCAGCAGTTCTTGAATAATTAAGATCCATTTGAAGTCAATTAGCTCTATCTGTCCCAGACACGTTGACTCCATGAATGAACAAACTTCTCTGAAAACAATGGTTCTTTATAAATGTGCTGTGACCTGTGTGTGACCCTGTACCAACCAACCGTTAACTTACTAAGATAATAACTTTTAAAAATTATACAAATTGAATTATTGATCTCACTTAAAAAGATTGATGAAGATCTGAGTAGATGGACTCCCCTATTTATAACATTAGTGGGAAGAGACAATTATATTGAAATGAATGTATTTTCAAGAGTAAAATATCTCTTTCAAAAACTGCCCATACCATTACCTCAGAGGTTCTTTCAGAAGCTGAATAAATATGTCAGAAAATTTCTTAGAAAGGGTAAGATGTCAAGGGTCTCCATAGAAAAATTAACATGGAAATATGAATTAGGAAGTTTACAATTCCCTAATTTTAAAAAATATTATGGAGCAGCTCAGATGAGATTTCTTACTTTCTTTTTTGAGGAAGGAGATAAACCTGCATGGGTGAAAATAGAACTGGATAAAATAGGAGAGAGAATAGCAGAGAATTTTATATAAAAGTGAGATGTGAAACTGGTGAGAAAGAAACTCCTTTGCTAAAACATTTAATCAATACTTGTTATAAAATAAATAGTGATATTAGAACAAGGGGTGTGGGGAGCTTATCTCCCAAAACAAATTTGACAAATTTTTGAAATTTGGTCTCGTAAAGAGATCAGATACATTGAATATTGTTAGGGGTGGAGGCAATTTATGTCATTTGAACAATTAAAAAGTAAGTATGGAACTCTTAATAATACAATTTTTTGCTATTTTCAAATAAGAGTATTTCTAAGGGGGAAACTGGGCCCAACAATGTTTTTAACCAAACTGTAGTGATGTGGAGACACTGATTCAAAAAGGATATACAAAGGAATTTACTTCAGCAATGTATCTCTTATTTCAAGTGGGAACGCTCAAACAGGGGTTCATAAGTCCAGAGAGAGGTGGGAATCAGACTTCAAAGTAAGAATCGATGAGTAAACCTGGTCTGAATTATCTCGGGATTGTGTAACTAACACAATAAATGTAAGATATAGATTAGTACAATATAATTTTTTTGCATCAACTATATCTCACACCACAGAAATTAACTAAATTAAAATCAGACCTATCCGACTGACATTTTAGGTGTGGCGAGGAGCTAGGAACCTTCCTACATTCAACTTGGTCATGTTCTAAAGTGAGAACCTTTTGGATAAATTTAGGAAATTTCTTAGAGTGGATAAAAGGAATTCAATTTCCATAAAACCCAGAATTATTTTTATTGGGGAAAATTATAGGGATAAGACCTGAATTGAAATGATCCAAATATCAAATAGAATTTGTTAAAATTGCATTGGCAGTGGCCAGAAAATATATAGCAGTTACTTGGAAGTCTTGACTGGGGTTTTGCTGGCCAGGACAAAGTGTCCAGGTGGAGGAAGAAGGCATGAAGTGGGAGAAAGTAGGGGGGGAGCGTGAAGAGTCATGGTTATGGAAGTGGGCCCGGAGATGGAGGTGGCGGAAGAAAAACTTTGCTGGCCAGGATGAGGTGTCCAGGAAGAAGAAGGCGGCTTGGAAGTCTGATTCACATCTAGGTATGGCACGTTGGAATGCGGAGATGCATAGCTGTATTCCACTTGAGAAGATTACCTATAACTTAAGAAATAAAGTAGGGAATATTTTTACAAGTCTGGTGTCCATATTTACAAATCTCAGGTGTAAATTTTTAGTTATGTTTCTTCCTAACTACATATTTTTTTGGCAGTCTCTCTTGGGTGGGTGAGGGTTGGGGTGGTGATTATAACAATCATTCTAAAATTATTTTTGTTCATGAACTCTTTAATTTTGTATTTGGCTGCATGTATGGTCAAAAAAATGTAAATAAAATATTTTTTAAAAGTCAAATGAACTTTGTTCAAGTGAACCAAGCTCAGAAAAATGCAATGCCCAAGGAATTGCCTGCTGTTGAACAAATCAGGTAAAAGGCCTTTTCCTTTGCATTTCACCACTGCATAGCAAATGAGGTAAGTCCTGGAACAGGAGTATGTCTAAACCATTTAACCATATAACAATTACAGTACGAAAACAGGCCATCTCGGCCCCTCTAGTCCACACCAATTTAAGAAAGCTTCACTAGCTCCACCTACCTGCTCCCTGTCCATAATCCTCCAATCCCCTCACATCCATGCACTCATTCAACCTTCTCTTAAATGACAAAATTGACCCTGCTGCCACCACCTCTTCCGGAAAGTCATTCCACTCAGCCACTACTCTTTGACTGAAGAAGATTCCCCTCATGTTACTTCTAAACTTTTGCCCCCAACCCTTAACTTATAACCCCTCATTCCAATCTCACCTACCCTCAAGGGGAAGAGCCTATTCACATCTACTCTGTCTATTCCCCTTGTGAAGATCCAGGATTACCAATCACAATGGGATCCAGAACTAGTAAGAAGAGGGGGGAGTGGATGTTAAGATAAAGATCTGCTGGAGACCAATGAGTAGTTCGGTATTGGAGGTGGGGGGGTGTCATGATTGCTCATTATGGGAGCTGCCAGGACACAAAAGGAGACTCATGGAGGTCATATTAGGTCAGTAGATGGGTATAGATAATGTTGGGTTCTGCTTAGGTCGGCAGATCAGATAGTTCTCCCTTGACTTCAGCTGAGGAAGCATGGGTGTTGCTACAAGGGATAGTGGTACGTGGAGGTTTAAGACAGACAGATACGAGTATTAATCATCAGAACCATTTTGAGGTGAATCCTCAGTTTCAAATTGGAACCTAATCCGGCAGGTTGTTTTAAGAGTGAATCAAAAAAATCTGCCGACGCTGTGATTTTAGTAAAAACACACAGAAATGCTGGAGGAACTCAGCTGGTCTCGCAGCGTCCACAGGAGGTAAAGATATATTACCAATTTGGGCCAGAGCCCTTCTTCGAGGATTGAGTTTTCAGCATCACTGAAGTGGGGTTGAAAGATACTTGAAACTCTTGAGTATCCCATGAAAGCATGGGCCATGTGTGAATGATGATACAGGGCATAGAGGCCAAAAATGTATGTCATTCAATTAGCTCCCATTGTGCAAAACCAGTCTTCTCAATGCATTAGTGCATCACAGGCACGGTGGACCCATGCAGAAAATTGGACTGATTTTTCATTTCGATTAAATTTCAATGACTCTGCAAACAAAAATATGATTTCACATGATTAATTTTCCACGTGCTCCTGTCTAATTTAGGGAGCTGTTTAATATGTATTTCCTTACGCTTCTCATAAGATAATAAAAGGAAAATAATCAGTCAAGTAAAGCTGTGTAAATTAGTAGTTTTGTTTACAAAGACAGTTGAGATGAGATCTAGAAAGGCATCACTGATTTAATAAGCTACTCTCAAAATGATTGAACTGGTTTATTTGATCCAAATGACAACCATCTGCTTGGAGTTGTTTGTGCTTCATTCCAACTCTGAACATGATAGATTCATGATGTTACGATTTCAAGCAAAGCTGAATTGTGGGCATGTATCATTCCATGTTTTTAAAGGCTTAGTCCAATTTATTTTTTTGCGAGAAGGTGCCGTGGTGTTGGGTGGTGATAATCCATTTCTGGGAGATGGACTCAAACACATTTTAAATTCCCGTTATTCACATCTTTGCTGGCTCAAATGACTTTCTGCTTAGCAAATACTACATTGTCAGGCATATTCTGAATGCATTCAAATAACAAGAAGAAGGGTGGCACGGTTAGTGCAACACTGTTACAGTGCGAGCAACCAGGTTCAAAACTGGCGCTGTCTGTAAGGAGTTTGAACGCTCTCTCTGCGTCTGGGCACCCTTCAAAAACATACAGGGGTTGTAGGTTAATTGGGGTATTAGGGCGGCATGGGCTCATATATCCCTAAATTTATTTTTTTTTAATTTAAAATATATTATATGATGTAATTTCCATTCCAGTAACAAGAATAAGTAAAGTGGAACCCCATTTTAACTCTGCCTCCTCGATAGGTCGAGTGATTCCAATTATAAAGTCCATATTCGATGTCTCCTCACTATCCCATCAATCAATACACTGTCCCAGCGAATCCATGGTGCAGAAAAATAAGAAGTACAAATTTGGCCCTTCCTGCCTGTGCTGCCATTCAGTAGGATGTTGACTTTGTTTAATCGTACTGATATTTTAATTTTTTTTTTAATTTAGACATACAGCTCGGTAGCAGGCCCTTCTGGCCCATGAGCTGGTGCAACCTAAATACCCCAATTAACCTACAACCCCCATACATTTTGAAAGGTGGGATAAAACCGGAGGGCTCAGAGAATACCCACGCTGACACGGGGAGACCGTACAAACTCCTTACAGATAGCACCAGATTTTCAAAGTTATAGTCTCCATTAATAGAAACGTCAGCATTTTCCCATCTGGTGATTGTTTTGTTTTAAAATGGTAGGGTTATATTTTCCACTCTCCAATCTACAGGTTTCTATCTGAACAATAGGTTAGCACCATATCTGTTGAATCCTCTGGGAAAATAATAGTGTTAGTGAAGTTTAGAAACATTTCTGTGAGACATGCATTATGAGTTGTATACACGGTGACACTCAGAATCAAAAGGGTTTGGTTCGATTAAGCATGATTCATCATCTTTTTCACAGATTCAGCAGAGATGTCAAGAATTTCAAGTGTTGCCCTACAGATCACAGGGAGGAGGTGGAACGGATGAGAAACATACTGTTCTGTTTGGAAATTCTCCAGATGCACAGTGTGAAGGTAATGGGAACACTTAACTGGAAGACTTGTGGCCAAGAGTGTAGCTCCAAGGACCTGGATGAGAAGTTAAATGTCATCACAAGAATGATCAGGTTCAGTGAATGTTTCATTAAATACCACTTCCTACCACGTCGGCACGAGGCTCATTTACCACTCCATCTGGCCCCTACCATCAACTCTTGTCATTCAGGGCTCTGTCATAACATCATTTCATTTAGCTAGCCTTCACGTGCTTAGCATAATGTACAAGAGACTGCAGTTGCTGGAAAATGTTTTGAGTTGGAATGGCTTGAGAGTTCTGACCCAAAGTGTCAACTGTTCCTTTTCTCCCACTGATGCTGCTTGACCCATTGAGTCCTTCCAGCGGATTGGGTTTGCTCCACCTTCCACCCAAGTGAATCACACAAATTTCACAGATATTTAGCCTTGATAGTCACATCATCCAAGACATAGCTACAGCCTTTTTGCCAACAAATTTCACATCCTAACAGATATTTAGCCTTGATAGTCACAAAATGCCTTTTTGCCAATATTTAATCCTTTCTTTCCTCTTTTCTGCTTCACAGTTTGTTTGCTAACCAATGTGCTCCTTGACTCTTTACCTTGTCTGTTCAGAATTTGTTCAGGCATCTGTCTTCTGGAAATTAAAGTAAGAGAAGAAGATTAATTTATAGATTAAAACATCATAAAAGATGGGAAAAGGAAGTACAATACATAGTGCTAGAGAAGTACTGCCAGCATAGCAGAAATTGAGCCCTTCTACACTGTTACACAGACATTTTATCTGCATGGCCGTCATGCTTATTTACAGCCAGTTCAGTTTTTGTAATGATTTAAAAAAGGGAAGAATTTAAATACTACAAAGGCAAAAAGACTGCAGTTAGAATTATTGAAACATAGAATAGTTACAAAACAGGAGGAGCCATTTGGCCCACCTTGTCTGTGCCAGTAATTTTCTAGTTTCAATCCTTGGCATCTTCTCTGGATCGTCCCCAACCATTTACGTCTCTGGTTCCCTCTTGAAGACTAAAATGGAATCTGTCTCCACCAAACCTGCAGATTCCAATCACACACTGGGCAAAAAGGTTTTTCTTCATGTCACTATTAATTCTCTTCCTTTGCATTTTGTAACTTGTGGCCCAGTGCCAGCACCAGGGAAATATAGCACAGTTTCAGCTGCATGGGGGATTATGGGTAAGGAAGGCAGCCATTTCGCCTATTGATCCCGCATCGAGCAGCCACAGCGGCGAGGTGCCCGAGTGACCCTGAAGGCCAAAGCAGCCCAATGAGATGCCGGAGCAGCCCAGTGAGGTGCCGACCTGGGACATTCTGAGTCGACCGACAAAAAGTTATCAAGAGCTCAGAAGTCGTGGGTCCTCCTGCGGAGGCTGCAGCTTCCAACCGGGAATGGTGGGTAATAAACACAAGGCTTGGGTCGCTTCAACGCGGGCTGGAGCCTGGAGCATCCCACATCTTGGCGACTGGGAATAATAAACCTCAACGTGGTGTGGCGTGGTTCGCAATCGAGGGTTCTGTTAGTGATACGGGAGCCGGGGGTGGGGGGGAGTAGGGGGAGAGGAGGGGAGAGCGAGAGGAGGGGGGGGGGCTTTCCCTTTTTAAAGCTCAGCCTAGGGGCACAGGTGGGAGTTAATCCACTGGCTCACTTCTAATAAATTACAATGTAACATATGAAATTTACAAGGATATGTTGGTGTAGCGGTTAGCACCAGCCCAATTGTGCGTGAAAATCACCCAACTGTCAACATTATGTGCGTTTTTTTAATGGGGGGGGGTGTTATTTTACCTAGAGACGCCACTGACGATGACTTTCCTGTTCCTGTACTGTGTTGACTAAGCTCAGAATGACGTACGTCATCTAGAGTCAAACAGTACAGAAAACAGGTCCTCTAGTCCACCATGATGCCAAGTCCATTTACCGGCATTCTGCCCATAACCTTGTAGGTCACAGCACTTTGAGGGCTCAAAGTAATGCATATTAAATGATCTGGGAATTTCAGCCCCCACCAACTTTGTCAACAACCCTTCGAGGGACCCCCTTACCCTAAAATGAGGCCTCCTGGTGATAGGGCTGTGTACCTCAGCCATCTCCTCTCGAAGGGAGATAAACTTCTTACAACTGAAACACTGTACTTCAGGCACCATCGTTCCTAGAGTGTGGCGATAGGAACTGTACACTCTATTCCAGCTGTGACCTAGTTCATTCTTTTTTAAACCTATACCAGAGCCTTTGTGCTTATGTTCTAAGCACAGACTAGTGAAAGCAGGTATCCACGATCGCTTTTTAACCCTTTATCTACCTTATGCTGCTACCTCAGGGATCCTTGATGAATATACCAAGGTCCCTCTGCACCTCAGTGCTTCCTAATCCATTCCATTCATTGTGTGTGCCCTAGCCTTGTATATTCTCCCAAAATGCAGCACCTCACATTTTTTGTCAGGGTTAAGTTCCATCTACTATTATTCTGCCCATCTTACCAAGTCTTCACTATCAGCATCTCCAATGTTTATATCATCCATAAGCTTACTAAATTCATGGACAACACAGCATACCAATTATATCGCCCATATTTAAATCTAGATGATGATGAATATGTGGCACAAAATGAATCCTGGACAGAATTGATGTCAACCCCTATCCATTGCATCAAGTTAAACAGTTTTTGCCTTTCTCCATTCCCTGCTGGCCCACTTTAATCAATTTTTCTCAAGGTGATTATTAATCCTGACCCAGAATATTGCCACTAAAACATGAAGCAAGAAAATCTGTAGATTACACAAAAAAAAATACGTTTGGCAGCAAGAGGCCACGGACAGATATATTGGAAAGAGAGTGGGGTGTGAAATTGAAATGACTGGCCACTGGGAGGTCCCCGCCATTGCTGCAGACAAAGTGAGGTCCTTAGTGAAACAATCTCCCAGTCTGTGCTCAGTTTCTCCAGTGTAGAGAAGGCCACAATGAGAGCACCGCGTACAGTAGGTGACCTCCCCAGAGTCACAAGCATGGTAAAGGAGGAGGTATGGATGCAAGTGCAGCAATTCCTGCCATTGCAGTGACCAAGGGGGCAATGTGCCAGAAGGGATGAGTGGATGAGGGAGTCATGGAGGGAGCAGTCCTTGCTGAAGATGGAGAGGAGAGGAGAAGGTAAGATGTGTAATGGTGAGATCATGGAGTAGGTGACGGAAATGGCAGAGGATAATGTGTCGGATGTGGGCACTAGTGGGTGGTTGGTGAGGACAAGAGAAATCCTGTCCTTGTTGGATCTAGGGTCAGAGGAAGCTAGGGAGTTGGGGGGAGATGCAGGTAAGTGTTGAGTTGATGATAGAGGAGAAGCTATGATTTTTGAAGCAGGAGGACATCTTGGATGATCTAGAATGGAAGATCTCATCCTGGGAGCTGATGCGGCAGAGACAGAGGAAATGAGAGAAAGGAACAGAATCCTAACAGGGGACAGGGTGTGAACAGGTATAGTTAAGGTCATTGTGGGAGTAAATGGGAGAATAGAAAATGTCTGTAGAAAGTTTGTCTCCCAAGATGGAAACAGAGTGATCGAGAAAAGGGAGAGTGTCACCAGAAAACCAACCCAATAGTTTTACCCTATGATTCACTCAGCCGTTTGCAGTATTTTACACAGGGCTGATGTGCAGGAACAATGGGAACAGTAGTAATTATTCGATGGATAATTCATGAGCCATGGCTGCCTAATTTGTGCTGCAATTACGACTCCTATTTCTGCTACTTATGTATTTTTGAAGTGTAAGTACAGAGAATATCACTGTTTTGATTGTGTGCCATGAAAGCTCTTATTACGTAGAGAGCTGAAAAAATCCATTAGATGAGAGACAAGGTTTCAAGGGATTCACAGACTCAGTTGGCACAGTTCATGAAACTTTCCTAATACTATCACTGACAGATATTTACAACTAGTAATTAGCTTTAACTTTAAACATATTCATGTAACAATCCCTGAAAAGTGGGACAGTTATTTTCTGCTGGTTTGACTCCAGAATGACATTTAATCTGTGAACTGGGCATTGTTTGTTAAAATGAAGACTACTTTCTGCACGTGACAAGTGCCCACAATCACTGACAAAAAGGCCTCTCGTAAACTGTTGTTCCACCAGAAGAAAACAAAGCAGTCATTTAATAATCTCTTCAGAAACAAAACATCATTAACATTCCAAATATACTAAATTGTGGTTTTACAGTGAAATCTTCAAAGTAGAAGAGGTCCTTGTGAAAGATAGTCCCTCTGTGAAGTGATGGAAAACAAAACCCTCTAAAGTCATTAGAATTGTCGATCATTTTTATTGCATAAGTGATGTTGAACAGCAGGTACTAATGTATTAAAGCTAATATAAATAGACAGGATTTCTGGTTCTGTTGTTAAGGAGTGCTGATATTCATTACAGAACATTTGCTAAATCTCTGGGATATTATTGAGCTTGGGTATCTAAATAGCAAAAGAAAGATTTTCATTTCTGAGCAGGAAAATGGTTATTTATTCTAGTGACAATATCAGTGACAGTATTGTTGTTTGACTACATAATAGTCATGAGTGAAAAAATATCAGTCTGATGATGGTCACAAATCCATGGTGCAATATCACACCCACGAGAATTAATGTATGCAAATTATTCAAGGTTGAGATATTTATTGTGATTTCAGAGAAAGACAAATGCATGTTTACTGGATGTTACTGAGGATATTTATAATGCATTGCAAGTCACATTTTTGTAAACTCATAAATTATCTCTGCTACACAATAACCTATTTTTCACCATTTTATAGGCAGCATTGCAAAACAGAATTGCAAAACTATTTCATCAATTAAATGAGAAGACTAATCTAATTTAATATTGAAGTGCACAGAAATAAGGCCATAAGTTAAAATATTTAAGAATGAAGTATTGGCATGGTTGAATTAAGAGTAAAACAACTGAAAGGTTAAATGTTAATGCAATGTCCAAGAGAGGCAGTGGGGGTCACTGTGGAACCCTTCCCCCCAACCTCTCGTTGTGATCTACCAGAACAGCAGTTTGAAGAGGGCATGCAAAATCATTCACGTCCCCTCTACCACCTGCGGGAAAGAAATGGAGGAGTACCAGGGCCAGAACCACCAGGTTGAGAAATAGCTTCTTCCCACGGGTAGTGACATTGCTGAACACCTAAATCAACTTCCCTCCAGGACTGTACTATTTATTTAACAATATTTATTATTTTTACATATCTATATTCATACTGCATATGTATCATTTGTCTGTATGTGTGTTATTTCTGGATGTGCGTTTGCATGTTTTTGCACCGAGGACCAGAGAACGTTCTTTGGTCAGGTTGTACAATCGGATAATAGTAAACGTGAACAAATAACAAATAATACAGTGCAAAATGCATTGGTGGAATTTTGTTATAAAAAAAATTACAAGAGTCTAAAGCAGAAACAATTAATATAATTTCCACATTAACCTCCATTGCCTCAATATTCCAGAATCATGACCTGCTTATTTAGCCTCATAAAATGCATGGAGCAAAGATTGACTTTAGTGAGCATTTCCATTCATATTATCTAGAAGTCACCCTCTTCTATAGGAAATCACTTTTCCACATTAATAGCATGACATGTCTGCTCTAGCAGTTTGATCAATCACATACTGCAACTTCTAATTTCAATGCCGGTCCAAATAATTTGGCAAGATTAATGAGTGACTCATAACTGATACTGATCATGACGGCTGGAGACGAGTCTCTGCCAATTGCAATTCCCTTTGGTTTTAGGACAGGTTGTCCTCAGAGCAAAGTTATGTCTGATTAAGGTGCACCATAATGGTCTGGATATTGGTGTTTATTCTGGCAAGACTTCCATCACTTGCCATTGTTAATGCAATAAATTTTGAATGTGGAAACTCTGAGATGGTTGGTTGTGATTCATCATGCGGCACACGTTTTGGTCCTTCCCTCTATAATACAAGGAAATTAGAGCCGTAGAGCTAAACAGCATGGAAAAAGGCCTCTTGGCCCATTGAGTTGTATTAACCCCATTTTTTTGTTCTCCCTGCCTCATGGTAGTGGTCAGCCCAATGCTATTCAAATCCCACGATGTCAATTTATACATTCTCCCCGTGTCTACATGGGTTTCCTTCGGGTGCTCCGGTTTCCTCCCACTGTTCAAAAAACATAACAGGGTTGTAGATTAATTGGGTGTAATTGGGTAGCACGGGCTCATGGGCTGGAAGGGCCTGTTACCATGTTGTCTGTCTGCATGCATGTCTAAATTTAAAATTTAAATGTAGAATTCTATTTAATTTCTGTCAGATTCTACCACTCAGCTAGGGACAATTTACAGTGGCTTACCAACCCACATATCTTTGAATAAGGGAGGAAACTGGAGCACTCAGAGGAAACCCACATGGTTACTGGAAGAATGTGAGAACATTGCTCGCAGAGTACCTGAGCTTCAGATTGAACCCATTTCTGTGGTCCTGGGATAGAACTAACCTGAGTGTAAGCTAACCATGAACTAGTTCCTCTGTGGAACACCATGAATCTTATATGTTTTATGGCATGTCATCCAAGTAAATGGCCATAATTCTACTGTGCATACTTCCTGTCTCCAAAAAGTAACTGCTTTCTGATTTCTGACTGCAAAATTATACATTTGACTGTCATCCATTCTTAATTGCATCTAGAAACCATCAGAGAAGATGAGGTTTCTTGCACTAGGTTGATGTGGGGATGTTTCCTCAGGATGAACGGTGAGTTCTACCAACCTCCACTACACATCAATAACTCTGTCGTGGAGAGAGAAGAGAACACCAAGTTTCTTGGAGATCTCTTACCTAATGATCTATTGTGGACACACAATATCTCCTCAATTGTCAGGAAGGTGCAGCATCGACTGCACTTCCTGAGAACACTGAAGTAGGCAAGGCCATCAGGTACCATTAGTCAACCTTCTACAGGAGGTCTATCGAGAGCATACCAGCCAGCTGTATCACAGTGTGGTACGGTTGCTGCAGAGAAATGGATCAGAGGTCAATCCACAGGACCATATGAGTGAAACAGAGGACCACTGGAGTCTCCCTCCCCTCCATTGACATGATCTACTGGGATCATTGTCTGAAGAGGGCGCGCAAAATCATTGAGGACCCCCTCCACCCTGCACACAGCATCTTTCAGCTGCTCCCATCGGGAAAGAGATACAGGAGTACCAGAGCTAGGAACACCAGGCTGAGAAACAGCTTTTTCCCACGGGCAGTGAGAATACTGATCGACCAAAAGGAACTGCTCACTCTAACCATCCAAGACTCTTATATTTAGGAAACAAGATTTATTTATTTATTTGTATGTATGAATACTTGAACTGCTTATTTATTGTTTGTCTGTATGTGTGTTATATCTGGTCTTGTGTCTATGTGATTGGTACCTATGACCAGAGAACGCTGTTTCATCGGGTTTTACTTGTGATTGTTCATGAATCCTGGACCATGATAGTTTATGATAGTTGAAGATCCTATTCATCACTACATATCTATCCTTAGATGTTTAAGCCTAATATACACAGGGAGGCTTGTCATACACCAACCTCCCAGGTCTGAGTGAACAAAGAGAAGCTGTGAGGACTCAATGGGGCAGACAACATCCATGGGTAGAAAAGGTGTGTCAAGGTAGAGAAACACGAAAATTGGCAGACGCTGTGGTAGTCGTCGAAACACAGAAATGCTGGAGGATTTCAGCCAGTCTCATCAAATATAAATACTAGACCAGCTGAGTTCCTCCAGCATTTCTGTGTTCTGATGTGTTACAACACCATACAGGCCCTTTGGCCCTCAAAGTTGTGCCCACCCATATATTCCTTCAAAGCAAAAACTAAACCCTCCCTACCTAGTGACCCTCTATTTTTCTGCCATCCATGTGCCTGTTTAAGAGTCTCTTAAATGCTCTTAATGTATCAGCCACCACCACCAATGCACTTAAGGCACCCACACTCTGTGTAAAAAAAAACTTACCCTTGTTTCCCCCAAACCTTGCTCCCTTCACTTTGTACAGATGTCCTCTAGTGTATTCCTGCCCTGGGAAAAAAGGTGCTGGCTGTCCACCCTTTCTATGCCTTTCATAATCTTGTAGACCTCTATGAAGTCTCCTCTCATCCTTCTTCACTGCAAAGAGAAAGGTCCCAGCTCTGCTAACCTTGCATCCACAAGACTTATTTTCTAATCCAGGCAGCATTCTGGTAAATCTCCTCGGCACCCTCTCCATAGATACCACGCCCTTCCGACATTGCAGTATATAAAAGAATAATTGTTTCAGGTCAGGACCTTTTATCAAGACTGAAGTAGGAAAGAGGGACATCAAGTAGATAAAGAGAGGGGGAAAAAGGTGAGAGGGGGAGTTGGGACAAGGCAAGAGGTGATAGAGAATGGGAGAGACAAAAAGAGAAAAAAAATCAGAATGTGAGTAGCTGAAGAAGAGAAACAGTGGACTGAGGAAAAGGTGAAAGTTACCTAAATTGGGGAGAAAAAAAAACAATGTTCATGCTGTTAGAAACGTGGTGTTGTTTCTCAAGTTTACATTTGGCCTCACCCTGGCAATGAATGAGACGAAGGACAGACATGTCTGCGTGGAAATGGTGAGAGGGATTAAAACGGCTGGCAACCATTTAACTTGGACCCACAGAGTCCAGTTTCCCAAATTTCTTCCTTCTTCGAATAGACAAGGAACCACAGACACTACCTCATTTTTTCTTTTCTTTTGCACTAATGAATTAATTTTTAAAATTGCGATTTATAGTAAATTTTGCAACTGTGACACTGCCACAGAACAATGAATTTTGTGACATGTTCGCAACAATAAATTCTGATTCTGGATTCTCCTGGATCTCCACAATCAATAATTATAACCAATCCCTTTTTTTTTTGAGAATCAACATTAACAATTCACAAAAGCTTCTGACATATTAAGATCAAGGAACATTTCCCCCCCCCCCCACCCCCCGAAAGGTACCTCCATTACACTGCCTGTAGTATTCTTGCTCATAACAGTTTAAATGTCCTTCAGAGAAATTCAAATCTCTAGAAATCTTTGACACTTAATTTGTTTGTGCAGTGGGACAGGGATTATCATCCATCATGGGGTGGTTATAACACTCCACTGATACCCTCTTCCAATTTCACCTAAGCAGTAGCTTGATATGAAGACTGAATTTTCTATGGTTTCCATTACATGCCTGAATAGATCTCAATGTCTCATAGGAAGATTTAACAACTTAATTGTGTTCTCTTTGAATTACAGCCTAATATTGTCACAGGCAGTCAAAATCCAAAGAGGAGCTTTATCACTTAAGGGCATGGATCTGACCGATTACCACTTTGCCGGAAATAATGCAGGGTAGAGAGTGGTGTTTCTAAAAAAAACATGTAACATATACTCAAATTATATCAGAATTTTCAAGCTCATGAAAATAAGGAAATGTAGGTTATCAAACCTGAGCATTTATTCAGGGGTCACAAATCATTCCTCAACCTGAGTAATGGGTGAGAATACATGTGAAAATTTTAAACCAGTTGTATTTATTGGGAAAGCCATTTGAAAATGACAGAATAGCAATCACTGGGCCATCACATAAATTCTAAATGACGTTTACACATATACAAAAATATATATTTTCCATTTACACTATTAATTAACTCCCAAGTGATCTGATATCCCCACTCTCTGTTTCAATATTTTCTTTCATCTTGTCTCCTGACAGATGTTATCAACTTTAAGAAACTTTATACAAACAGAACTATTTTAGAATTACGACCCTGCCTTCGATCATTACAGCTTCAACAGTGTAGAGTTGTTCAATGGGAGACTGTAGTTGAATACACCACATCAATTTAGAGCTACATATGAAAACTTGGAGCAAAATCAAGACTCTAATAAGCAAATGGAAGACCCTCTAAAACAAAATCTGGCTCTGGCACCACTTGATAGAGACGATGGGAAAACATTTATCAAATCAAAAAGAAATGTCGAAAATAGTTTAGGAAAAACTAAATAAGCTTTTGCTTCAACGCCTTCAGGTGGGATAGTCCAGTGCACCATTAGTACACCAAAGATAAACCTAGGGCGTTGTCTTGGGTATGAATAAGCAAAACTTCACACCAGGGAGTTTAGCTCTATGCGTGCAGACATGTAATTAGCTCATGTTAGACAAGTGTAGTTAGCTCATGTTAGACAAGTTCTTGGAGATCCAAGAACTAATTGATTACAGATCTAAGGCAGTTCAATGGAAATAAAGGGAATTAGAGGGAATTAAAAAAAGATCTGCAGCTCAAGTGGAATAAAAAAAATATCTACGGTTATCTGAAAGACATGGTTTATCAAGAAACTCGTGACAAATGACCAGATGGTGTGTCAAAAGCATGCAAGAAATCCAGCAACTATTTCACGTGAGAACTTCATGTAGATTAAATTTTTTATGTATTATTATGTGGCAATAAAAGGAATCTTGAACCTTGATCAGATATTGCCCTGAATCTAAAGAGAAATAGTCAATATCCATTTGGAGAATTCCTCAACCAAGATATTAGTTGATGCCATCTCACAACACACTGTGTGGTCTGGAATTATCCATATCCTAAATACATCAAAAATCATATCTTAGCTAAAATACAATGAAGTTTGTTGATGTAATACATCTCCAAATGTATTACCTCACACTTCTCCAAATTAAGCTTTATGGGCAATTGCTCTGTCCACTGGCCAAACCATCTACAACTTTCTCCACTCAAAAGCTTTCCTCCTTCTCATGTACTCCTACAGGATGGACTATTGAAACACAGGGGATCCCACAGGGCAGCACAGTTAGTGTAGTGGTCAGTCCAACACTATTATTGTGCAAGGGACTAGGGTTCAAATTAGGAATAGTCTGTAGGAGTTTGTATGTTCTCCCCATGTCTGTGTGGGTTTCCTCTAGATGCTCCAGTTTCCTCCCATACAAAACGTACTGGGGGTGTAAGTCAATTGGGTGTAATTAGTTGGCAAGGACTCATGGACTGAAAGGGGTTGTTACTGTGCTGTATGTCCAAATTTAATTTAATAAACAGGGATCTAACAATGATCCACATTTCAGATCTGCAGAGTTTATCCAGTGAAGATACTGAATAACCAGTCTACATGGTAAATGAAGTGTCAGTGGCTCGACACAGGCTCCATGTGGACAACAAATTATCAGGTGTATTTTTGCTGATTTTGCGCAGGAGTGTCCCAGTCCCCAAAGATCAGAACACAATGACACTTCAAGTGTTCCTATGGAAAGCTGCATCCAAAGTCTGAAAAGAAATTACGGGAATGTGCAAATGTGAGTTAATTGCAAAGTAAATGCTCCATGCCAGACTTTTCGTATAAAGCTGCAATTGAATTATTTCCCCAAATGCTGTGAAATCACCACAGCTGAATTTAACTTGATAAAAAAATTTTGACCTTTAAAGCAGCTTTCCCATGTACTTTTGAGGAAATTACAGGACTTTGTTTTGCAAATACATGTGAGAATTTTAAACCAGTTGTTTTTCTGTTCCTGGTAATGATCTTGAGATGGATGATCCAGAGATGTACTATTAGTCAATGCAGAGTATTTCAAGATGAAATCCAAGTTTGCAACATTTCCTTACAAGGCACAGAACTTGCAGGGGGAAAAAAAATAGACTGACCTTGCTCAAAGCAATCCATCTTGGATATTTTATTCTGCAAGCATGAAAATTGCTCTTTACATAGAATGGATTAAAAGTTTCATGGACACAGTAGCACAGTAATACATTATGGATGAAGTGAAACTCATTGTTATGTTGTCATCCTCTGCTTTTTTTACTAGCGTATCAGGAAACTTCAAATGCATTAAGTAAGGAGGAATTAGAGAATTGCAAATACTTTTTAAAAAGATGTTATTTATTTTGCAGTTTTGAGGTCAAAGAAAGGAGACCATAAGTTGTAATTCAGAATTTAGTAGATATTCCAGCTATGAGCTCATATTTGGAAGTGGAAGATCAATGGCAATAAAATATATTATAAGACTGTTGCTCAAATTAGAAGCATTACTGGAAAATGTAAACGAAGAAGAAATCCAAATAGATTAAGTTGGGTTGTATATTTGCAGAGCATGTCACAAGACAATAATTTGATTTACTCCTTGTGTTGTCAAGAAATGACTGAGAGCAATTCGAGGGCAGCCGAAGACATGTTCCAGAACTGGGAGTCTTCAGCCAAGCTAATCCAATATACCACAAAACTGGCCTCTATCTAACAATGTAGAAAAGCCATGTCCAGTCCATAAATACCAGAAAAACCCAACACAACAAATTGCTTTATCAGTCTACTTTTAATTATCAACAGAATTATGAAAAGTGTCATAGATAACGTAATGAAGTGGCACTTAGGGGGGAGTCACGTGATGGAGTAGTGGCCGGTAGGGGAATTCCAGCCCTCTCCAGAAAAGTTAAAAAAAGATAGAGAAAAAGCAAAGGCACAAACTTAAAAACCAAAACAAAGTGAAAGTAAAAGTGTGAAGAAAATGGCAGCGAAGAAAGAAAAACCAAAAACAACGGGAAGAAAAGAAGAAGGAAAGACGTCGGAAGAAGAAGGTGAAGGCCTTACCTGTCCGAAGAGGCCCGCCGCGGAGAGAGAGGCCCGCTCCCACAGGTCAGTGGAGGTCCCGGGCTCGGGACTACAAAAATGGCTCGCAGAGCCGAGTAAAAGTGCGCAACCGCGCATGCGCGATGTGCATGAAAAAAAACACACTGACGGGAGCGGGGAACAGCTGCGGAGTCGATCTCCACAGCTGAGAGAGACACCTGCAGCACAGCAGCAGGTGCAGAACACAGACAATAACGACAACAAGAAAGAAGAGGGTAAAAAGAAAACAAGGAAACAACAGATGGTCAACCCAGAGGAAGAAGAAGAAGAAGAACAGAAAGAAGTAGAAGAAGAAGAGAAAAGCAAGACAATGGATGTATCTTTTTTTAAAGAATATATGGAATCAGTGAAAGAATGGCAATTACAAGAATTTAATGAGATAAAAAGAAGAATTAAGAATGCAGAAGAAAGAATGAATAAAATGGAAGTGGCCATATCAGAATTGGCAAAAAGAGTGGAAAATATGGAAAAACGAGAAACATTTGTAGATATGGAAGTAAAAGACTTAAAAGAGAAATTAGAAGAATCTAATAAAAAAGCTAAAGAGGCACAGGAGCTGTTAGCTCAGAAGATAGATATAATAGAAAACTATAATAGAAAAAATAATATAAAGATAGTGGGCCTTAAGGAAGATGAAGAAGGCAAGAATATGAGAGAATTTATAAAAGATTGGATCCCCAGGGTCCTGGGAAGACCAGAATTACAGGAAGAAATGGAAATTTTCTATCCAGACATGAGTTTTGAACTCCTGAAGAAGAGGAAGGAGTTCAATACAGCGAAAACGATCTTATGGAAAAAAGGATATAAATTTATGTTAAGGTACCCAGCGGTACTTAAAATAATTATTCCAGGGCAACAAAACAGACTATTCTCGGATCCAGAGGAAGCAAGGAAATTTGCAGAACAACTACAAAACAAGCAGAGAGATGAAGACATGTAATAAGAGTAAAAATGACCACGATCTATATGTATGTGTGTAAAGGGGTATATGTGTGTATATATATATAGTGTGCATACATGAATGTATCCATATTTAGAGGAAAATATATAGAATATAGACAAGAATTAATAAGGGAGGGAAATGGAATAGAGGGAATAAGGAGGGAATTAAAAGAGTGACCTTTGTTACATATGAAAATTGAAATCTTTTCTGGGGGGGGCTGGGTGGGGAGGAGTTACGGTCACTGCAAAATCAGCTGACGTTTGCGAGTGAATTCACAAATCCAAATAGAGAGGGGAGATGTGGTTGTCCGACAAGGGATAAAGGACAACTCAGGAGGGGGAGGAGAGATTAGGGTTAAAGAAGTTTTAAATAGGAGAATAGGGAAAATGTTTGATGTTTTAGAAATGTTGTCTTATAAAGTGTTCAAAACAAGAAAGCAGAAATGGATAAGAAGGAAAGGTAATGATGGAGAAACGGAAAGGGAAGATAAACAAAGTATAAAATGGCTACGCTGAACTATATGACTTTAAATATTAACGGAATACATAACCAAATTAAAAGGAAGAAACTGCTAAATTTAGTGAAAAAAGAAAAAATTGATATAGCATTTGTGCAAGAAACACATTTAACTGAATTGGAGCACAAGAAATTAAAGAGAGATTGGGTAGGACACGTAACAGCAGCGTCATATAATTCAAAAGCAAGAGGAGTAGCTATATTAATCAGTAAAAATGTACCAATTAAAATAGAAGAGGAAATAATAGATCCAGCAGGGAGATATGTAATGATAAAGTGTCAGATATATTCGGAGTTTTGGAATCTACTCAATGTATATTCACCTAACGAAGAAGATCAAAAGTTTATGCAAGATATCTTTTTGAAGATAGCAGATACGCAAGGGAACATATTAATAGGAGGGGATTTCCACCTGAATTTCGATTCAAATATGGACAAAACTGGGAAAAAAAATTAACAGAAATAAAGTGGCACTTACTTGTCAATACCCAACTCACTATTGGTGCAGCTTAGATCTTGCCAAGGCAGTTCATTACGGTCTGGGTCCAAAATAGTTGAATTTTGAAGAAGTGACTGCTCCTTGATGTTAAGGCACATCCTGAATGTGGCATTAACGAGCCCCATTAAAACTGAAGTCCAATGGTTGCTGGAGGTCAATAATCTCAGCCGCAGGACCTTGTTGCAGGAGTTCCTCCAGTTAGTGACAACAGCCCAACTAATTTCAGGTAATTCATCTATGATATTCCTCCCACCAGAAGATCATTACTTCCATCATCCATACCAGTGCCATGTAGGAGCAATCTCAGCTCTGCCCATAGTTTTGCCGATTGTTCTCTTTTGAGTAGCTCCCCAGATTCCTTCTGAATGCTGTGAATGAACCTGCCTTCTGATTGGTCGAAGCAGAATCTCACAAGGAATCTAGAAGCTTTCTTCATACCATTTTAGTTCTTCTGCCAATGTTCTTCATTTATGTTTTCTAGGGTTTTTTTTATTCTAATCTTTTTTAATTGTTTTTATAAGTAATAAAATATCATGAAGAAAAGAGAACGAAACTGAAAATACAAGATAAAAGTACAAACGGTATAAACAGCCCCCTGCTCCTCCTCTCCAATGGGTAAAAATATATTTTTTTTAAATCTAAATTGTACCTGGGTATGTTTTACCACCTAACCTACTCTAAGAAAAAAAAAACTACCAAAAAAACATCTGAGCAGCTTATCCTGAGGGTTACCTATATTTTGTAGCTTTTGATTCATACCTTGAATCAAAAAGCAAAGGTAAGACTATATCGTATCTGGAAGAATGAGTACATCTAATCACATTAAAAACATTTACATCAAATGAAAATAAGACATAAAATGTCGCTACATATCTTCAAATTTCACCAATGAATCAAATACATGATATCTAATTTTTTTCTAAATTTAAACAGGACATGAGAGAACCATTGAAACACTGTTGGAGGTCTAGAGTCTTTCCATTTGAATAAGGTGGCTCTTCTAGCCAACAACATAGAGAAGGCCACAACCCATGGTGCAGGAACAGAAAAAGTCCCTTTGGCTGGGTCAATAACCCCAAAAATAGCTGTTACTGGATTGGGTGGTAGCTCCACCTGGAGTATAGTTGAAAAGATATTAAAAGTTTCTTTCCAAAAGATTTTTAAGGATGGACAAGACCAAAACATATGTGTCAATATAGCAATTTCAGATTTGCAACTGTCACAAATAGAGAAAAAAATACAAGCCGATTTGTTTTAAAACATTTTGCTAAAGGGACAATTTATTTACTCTAACTGGACTTTCCATGATTTCAATATCTCTAACAGATCCCTCTTGACCTCATGTGCTTTGAAAGAACAACCACAGCTCCTCCTGCGTATTAATATCACTAAAAACTCTGATCCGTGGAATTATTTTCGTGTATCTCTCCAAAGTCTCATTAATCAATCCATACTTGGGGGGGGTTTCAGAGTTACCACGGACCAGAATCGTAACTAGAGCAACCACATTAATACTTTTGCTAAAAGATCAGTTCAGAGTCTTGGAATTTCTTTTAAAATTTACACATACAGCACGGTAACAGGCCATTTCAACCCACAAGTCCATGCCACCCAATTTATAACCCAATTCACCCGCAGTACATTTCGAATGGTGGGAGGAAACCAGAACCCCCCCAGGGAAAGCCCAAACAGATATGGGGAGTGTATTCAACTCTTGTGATAGTACAGATTCTATCACCAATGTGTATATGTACATATGTACAGATGGTAGTGTAGGATGACTGTGATTGGCTGAGAGTGTAGCCACACCTACTGGCAGGTCTTAAAGGATTGCTCCTAGCCAGACCAGGTCATTCTGGACTGGTCGACCTACTTGCGATATGCTTCAGTCTTTTAGTTAATAAAAGCCTTGGTTTGGATCAACAAGTCTTTGGTTCTTTTGACACGCATTACAATTTTATTAACTAAAAAAAATTTTGAAGGGATGGAGCGTATGCTACGGCTGGAACACCTCGACCGACCCACAGTCAGCTACAGCCTCGAATGACTTTAAGCACTGGGTGAGATGTCTTTGGATCTTTCAACGTGCACTACAACTCCTTACAGATTAGAACCCTGGTCCCGATCGCTGGAGCTGTATAAGCGTGCACTAACCACTATGCCAACTGTGCCGCCCCAGCTAAGTGACATACTGCCTCAGCACTAAAGTCAAGACACTAAGCCAGAAGTGCCATAGAGTGTAATGCAACCAAACCCAAGAAGCTTCAGGCCTTGATGAAGGGCTCAGGGCCGAAATGTCGGTAATATATCTTTACTACCTCTAGGCACTGTGAGACTGGTTTTTCTGTGAGTGTTTTTTACTACAATCATAGCATTTTCAGACTTCCATGTTTCACTAAAATCAGGGTCTTTCCTGTCTTGAAAACAATGCCACCAACTCAAGTTTTCAAAGAAGCAGCATGCTCTATTTATTTGGAAATATTACCTCATCTCCATTATTGTTCCATCCAAATTCTGAAAAAAACAATGAAAATTTCTCCACAACTAGAGATGAGCAATAACAGCTGAATTTTCCAGAAATGCTCATGTCTTATAAACAAACAAATAAAAGCAATTTCCAATCCAATTGCAAATTAATTATGAATCACAGTAATTAGATAAAACAAACATATAATTACAAATTCTTTTAAATTCGTTTTAAACACAGGAAACAGATTGTATTGATTTAAAATGCAAATGGTGAAAGAGTTAAATCTGTCGTTACATTTGGCAAGTCAACAGAGCTGTGGTCATCCCATCTTCCCTATATGGATGCGAGACCTGGATTCTGTACCAATATCACATCAAACAACTGGAGAAATTCACATGCGCACCATCCGTTCCATCCTTGGCGCCCTTCGGCAAGACTGTGTCTCGAATCTGGAGGTCTTGAGTCACGCAAAATCCACCAGCATCGAGTCCCTGATCATCAGAGCCCAAGTGCGATGGGTGGGACACGTCATCAGAATGGATGACCACTGTATGCCTCGCCAGCTGCTCTTCAGTGAACTAAAGACTGAAAGGAGATCTCAACGTCATCCATCCAAGCACTATAAAGACGCTATGAAGGAAACCCTGCGCTACTGTGGCATCCCGCCCAGAGAACTAGAAGTTGCAGCTGCTGACAGGTCCCATTGGCGAGCCCTGTGTGATGAAGCCTACAGCAGTTTCCAGCGCCCCCACTGTGTTAAACTTTGCACTTCCAGACTGTGACTGTAAAGTCATCTTCATGTCCACAGATGAACTGTACAACAATGTGTCTTCTTTGAATTGAAGGACAACCAATAATATTTGGCACAAAAGGGCATGATCCTGGGTTCTACTGTTCTCTGTTCTAACATATCCTAACAGTGTAGCAGAATCCCACATGATACTGCTCAAGTCATGAAACATTCTTCAAGCAACGCAGAGTTGTAAAGACTTTCTCAATTATAGCAAGATGGTGGTATGTAGTTTTCTGATTGACTTTTAAATGAAGATATATGAGGGAATAAATCATCTTTGGACAAACAAATTTGGGTGCAGCAGTCTGACTTTCTGTCCCATTTACAGCATTACAAAAATGACTATAAAGGCACTTCACTGCAGACGGACACTTGAAATTATGAAAAACATGTTTCTCTCTGATTTGAATTCTTTGAGCAGGAATCTTATGCAGTCGCACAAAAAATCGACATCATGTAAAAGTCACCCCTAGTCTTTCACCTCAGCTCCAGCCACTCACAGGCCAGAGGTCCCGATGCTTTGGTTGCAAACTCTCACCTCTCACCTCCACTATACAGTGGAGGTCCCGATGCTTCAAACGTGGACTCACACCTTGGCCCCCAGCCTTTCACTGATCGGAGCTCCCAATACTTTGAATGTGGATGCATACCTCGACCCTGGCCACCCACCCATCGGAGCTCCCAATATCTCAAATGTGGTCTCTTGCCTTGGCCCCAGCTGCCCTCCATTATGAGGGCAACACCTCCACCCATCGCACTTGGGCAGATACTTATAGAAGACCCGATCTCCCTTATGGTAGTGCATGTGTTTTGACGTTCAGATTCTGTATTTTTACTTTAATTCATGATGTTTTTTTATTTATTCATTTAGTGATCATTTGGATTTGACCAGCTGATATGGTATTTTGAATTCCAGTGTGAATTTCAGTCCTGAAAAGCTGTATCCATGAAGTAGCTGACCTCATGAATGTAACATTAAGATGGTCTACAAAATTCGACTTTTGCACGTATATATGGGAATTATGGAGAATGTAGGTATCTAATGGATGTGGAATATCTTCATTGAATGAACAGTGACACATTACTGGAGAACAATAAGAGATAAGGAACTAGGATTTATTGGATTTAGAATTGTTTACAATAAAACTACTGAGGCAGATTCCATCAGAATTTGACAATGAAAATTTGGCCTGTTGTCAAACTCCAGGTTTGTATGTCTCAATGCTTCAAATTGAGATTCTGCATCAAGGCTAAGAGTGTAAAAAGGTTGCCATGAAATGGCAAGAGGAAGGCAAAAAATGAGGCTCGTAGGTGATCAATGGATGGACACATGGTTCGCCAAGTCCTGATTCTACAGCTGCATGTCCCTCCACCTATCACCAACCAATCCAACTCACACCTTCCTCTCAGTTCTTTATACTGGTTATCATTCCTCTGCACTTTCAGTCCTGATGCAGATTCTTAACTTGGAACATTGTCTTTTATCTCAACAGATGCTGCCTGACCCGCCAAGTTCCTCCAGCAGATTCTTTTTTGCTCCAGCTTCCAGCATCTGCAATCTCTTGGGCCTCCAGTGCAATGGGAGACATTCAGTGCCCACTACCTCTGGTGAATGTTCATATGTGGCTAAGCAAATGAAGGGTGTCCAAATTTGGCAAACACGACGACTGACCTAACTGAAAATCTGCAAACGTGTATTTTCCAATAGGTCCAGAATCTTGGATATTCTCTCCAGCCAACCCAAACCTGCTCAAATTCAATCTCTCCCATGAATCCATCTCTCCTATTCTCGCGCCATCCCCTCACTGTAACCCCTGAACTCAGCATGTATCACATATTGTGCCTCATCTAATAGACCAGATAGCACACCAATGTGAAGATGATTGAAACCTTTGATTGATGTTTTTCATTTATTGATAGCAAAAAAATTTGAATTATTTATTTATAAAACAAAGTCCTTTTAAAAATTTAACAAATTGTGTATGTTTACAGGATCAAATTAGAAGAAACTAAAACAATTTAGTGCAAATGTATTTTGACTGAATATGGCATTACTGCTAACTGAAAAAAAAAGCAAGTCTAGATTGTACAGAGTTCAAATATATAGGTTGGCTATCTCACATTAATCATAAATTAATAAAACTGTTCCTGATGTTTCTAACATCCCCTGCTGTGGCAGTGAATAAAAGTTGCATTTACTTCAGATTATGCCCAATTCTTCATTCCCACAAGGCACTTTATAATTTATGATGGCATCCAATTTGCATTTTCTGTGTCGTGTTATTAAATGGCTGCCTGCTTTCAGGTTGATTGTAACAGTACAGGGTGGTAGATTCCCTCCACGACTGGTGCACTTACTGTGGAGCATTCTGATTTCATCTAAAGGACGGTTTTTGTTTTTGTTTACAAAAATACCATACACCTGTATGTACAAAATCTTTGGAAAGGTCACGTTAAACATTTATGTTTATCCGTTAAGAATTTAATGGTTTAGGTAATATAAATATCATTTAGAAGTGGTAAAGACTTTTTAAATTCCTTATAGAGTGTAAAAATCACCTGCAATCAACTACGCAGTAAATTTCATTCCACGTTATTTGATCTCCAACAGCTTTGGGGCCAGCCATTTATAAAAAATATATATATTTTACTCAAGATTAACTTTAATGCCAATACTTGCCTGTCTTGGAAAAAGTGTGGATAAATTGACACTCCTGCCAAGTGATGAAGGTGCTCCACAACACTGTTTAATACACAGGAAGAAACCTCAGCATTTTAAAGCGGTACAACTTCCACTGTTGACATTTGTGGATCTCTGCTTTGTGTCTGGAATTTTCATTAATTACTCACAGAACCTATTTGTCATGTCATGCACATAATGTGGTGTCTTCCAGCAGAGTTACAGGTGCAAAATTGCTATCACTGATATTACATAACATAACATAACATAACAATTACAGCAGCACGGAAACAGGCCATTAGGCCCTTCTAGTCCACACCGAACCAAACACCCCTTTCTAGTTCCACCTCCCTGCACAATGCCCATAACCCTCCATCTTCTTCTCATCCATATACCTGTCCAACCTTTTCTTAAATAATACAATTGACTCCGCCACCACTATTTCTCCCGGAAGCTCATTCCACACGGCTACCACTCTCTGAGTAAAGAAGTTCCCCCTCATGTTACCTCTAAACCTCTCCCCCTTAATTCTTAACTCATGTCCTCTTGTTTTAATCTTTCCTCCTCTTAACGGAAATAGTCTATCCACATCCACTCTGTCTATCCCTTTCATAATCTTAAATACTTCTATCAAATCCCCTCTCAACCTTCTACGCTCCAAAGAATAAAGACCTAATCTGTCCAATCTCTCCCTATACTCTAGATGCTTAAACCCAGGTAACATTCTGGTAAACCTTCTCTGCACTCTCTCCACTCTGTTTATATCCTTCCTATAATTAGGCGACCAGAACTGCACACAGAACTCCAAATTAGGCCGCACCAACGTCTTATACAATCTCAACATCACCTCCCAACTCCTATATTCCATGCAATGATTGATAAAGGCCAGCATACTAAAAGCCTTCTTCACCATCTTATTCACGTGAGTTTCTACCTTCAGGGAACGATGTACCGTTACTCCTAAATCTTTCTGCTCTTCTGTATTCATCAATGCTCACCCATTTACCACGTATGTCCTATTCTGATTCTTCTTACCAAAATGAAGCACCTCACACTTATCAGCATTAAATTCCATCTGCCATTTTTCAGCCCACTTTTCTAAGCAGCCCAAATCCCTCTGCAATCCTTGTAAACCTTCTTCATTATCCACTATTCCATCTATCTTAGTATCATCTGCATATTTACTAATCCAATTCACCACCCCATCATCTAGATCATTAATGTATATAACGAACAACAATGGGCCCAATACAGATCCTTGAGGCACACCACTGGTCACCGGCCTCCAACCTGACAGACAATTATCCACTACCACTCTCTGGCCTCTCCCTTTCAGCCAATGTTCAATCCATTTGACTATCTCAAAATTTATACCTAAAGACTGCACCTTCCTAACTAACCTTCCATGTGGTACCTTATCGAAGGCCTTACTGAAGTCCATATAGACAACATCCACCACGCTACCCTCATCCACATTCCTAGTCACCTCTTCAAAAAATTCAATCAGATTGGTCAAACATGACCTTCCTCCCACAAATCCATGTTGAGTGCTCCTGATCAGACCCTGTCTATCCAGATGTTTATAAGTACTTGAATAAATAAATTAGTACAAAATAAGAGAAAGTGTGGGAGTGTCTCTGGTTTCATTGTCCTTTCACAAATCTGATGACGAAGGGGGAAAAGCCATTGCTGTCCCATTGGATGTTCATCTTTAGGTTCCTGTATCTCCTTCCTGATGGGAGCAGTGTCAAGAAGGCATGGCCCGGGTAGTGAGGGCCCTTCAAGGTAGAGGTCGCTTTCTTGAGACCCCACCTCTTGTAGGGGTCCTTAATGGAGTGAAGGCTGGTGCCCATGATGGTGCTGGCCCAGTTCGCAATTCTCTGTAGTCCTTTCCTGTCCTGTGCATTGGAACCTCCAGACCAGACAGTGATGCAAACAGTCAGAATGGTCTCCACTTTACATCTGCCAAAATTTACATAGGTCTTTGGTAACTCCTCACAAAGTAGAGCTACTTGTACACCTTCTTTGTGGTTGCAATGACACCCAGGATAGATCTTCAAGGGTGTTGACACCCATAAATTTGAAGTTCTTACCCTTTCTACTGATGAGGACTGGATTCTGTTCTCCTGATTTCCTATCTTGAAGTACACAATCAGCTCCTTAGCTTTGCTAATGTTGAGTGCAAGGATGTTGTTGTGACACGACTCAACCAGCTGAACTATCTCACTCCTGTGAATTTCCTTTTTGCCATCTGTGATTCTGCCAAATGATAGTTGGTGTCATTGGCAAATTTTTAGATGGTATTTGAATTGTGCTTAGTCACACAGTCATCATTATCGAGAGAGTAGTAGGCCAAGCATGCATCCTTGAGGTGTGCCTGTGCTGATTGTCAGCGAGGAGGAGATGATGTTTCCAATTCGTACTGACTGTAACAATTCGTCTGATGTGATAGTCAAGGATCCAGTTGCAAAGGGAGGTGGAGAGGCCCAGGTTTTGAAGCTTGCTGACTGGTACTGGAGGTATGATGGTGTTGAAGGCCGAGCTGTATTCAATGAAAAGAAGCCTGATATACATGTTGCTGTCATCCAGGTGATCCAGGCCTGAGTGGAGAGCCAGTGAGATTGCATCTGCTGTAGAGTGAATGTAATGGTAGGCGAATTGCAGTGGGTCCAGACCTTTAATGAGGCACAAGTTGATTCTGGCCATGACCAACCTCTCAAAGCATGTCATCACAGTAGATGTGAGTCCTAACTGGGCAATAATCATTGAGCCAGCTCTCTCTGTACTTCTTGGGCATTGTCCTCTTTTGAAGTAAGTGGGGACCTCTGACTGCAGCGACGAGAGACTGAAAATATCCATGAACACTCCAGCTGGCTGGTTGGCACAGATTTTTAGTACCCGATTGCAGAATGTAAAAGTTTTAATAATCCCTCAGTTAAAGCAAGAACAGCTCTAATTTTTCACACTTGCAACATTTTCTTATTGTCCTATTTAACAATCTTTGGAATTACCAAAAATGTTGAAAAGGTGAACAATGGCCTGATGCTCACTGCATTCATATTGCAGTAATACTCTGAACATCCCAAAATGTCTTGACTAAAATTCAGCTTGATGCAATGAATTATGACAATATCACTTCAGTTCGCTGGTGTAAACAACCATATTGCAACCTATCCTAAATATAGCATAAAATTAATCTGCCTCACGTTTGTAATGCTTGTCCAAGTCAGGCAGCCTTACTGAGGAAGTGCATTATTTAAGTCTTCTATAAATAGCTACACAGAATAGGGCTTCTGAGTTGGGAAGAAGGTCAATGCCTCCTGGTTGGTTACAAACAAACATACTGAGGCCAACAGAAAGCTGTAACATTGATTTCTAGATAATATATTTTCAATCCTTTCTTCCCTATTGTTTACCAGTAATGAAGTGATTTTTTTCTCTCAGATTCACTATTTATTCTTGCTAACGAATTAGCGTGAAACAATTAAATTTGTTTTTGCTTGTTTTTTATGTCTTTGTCATGGTTTATGAAGTCTAAATATAGTCAGGCAATGCGGAGAAATCTTCAAGAAGTTTAAACCTTTATTTGCAAACAAAGGCTGAGACAATCAAAAGAACCAGTCACTTGACTGTCTGCCGAACACAGAATTTTTTTATATATTATACTATATTAATCACTGAGGAGGACTTTGCCGTCTGAGCTGCACAGCGGGCTTTGGACTTGGGGTGAGGGGCCGTACATAGCCTTTAGAGCCTCGTAAAAACCCATGAAGTCGCCAATGTCCGCGCTGAGCTGGGTTCGTTTGGCGAGGCTAGTCCACCACTCATTTTGGATCTCCCGGAGTTTGCGCTGAAGATGGCTGCATGCGCGACGGAAGGCTCGTTTCTTCTCTGGCCAGGACGGCTTTGCAAGGTGAGCCTGGTGGGCAGCTCGCTTCTTTGCCAGCAGCTCCTGGATTTCCTAGTTGTTTTCGTCGAACCAGTCCTTGTTTTTCCTGGAGGAGAAGCCCAGTATCTCTTCAGTGGATTGCAGTATGGCAGTCTTCAGCTGATCCCAGAGGGTTTCAGGGGATGAGTCCATGAGGCAGATTGCATCCTCGAGCTTTACTTTGAGGTTTGCCTGGAAGTTTCCTCTCACAAAGATTAACGGATACAGAGCCGTTGTCATACCCACACTCCTGTTCAGCTCAGAATCATGGGTCCTCTACCAGCATCACCTACGGCTCCTAGAACGCTTCCACCAGCGTTGTCTCCGCTCCATCCTCAACATTCATTGGAGCGACTTCATCACCAACATCGAAGTACTCGAGATGGCAGAGGCCGACAGCATCAAATCCACGCTGCTGAAGATCAAACTGCGCTGGGTAGGTCATGTCTCCAGAATGGAGGACCATCGCCTTCCCAAGATCGTGTTATATGGCGAGCTCTCCACTGGCCACCGAGACAGAGGTGCACCAAAGAAGAGGTACAAGGACTGCCTAAAGAAATCTCTTGGTGCCTGCCACATTGACCACCGCCAGTGGGCTGATATCGCCTCAAACCGTGCATCTTGGCGCCTCACAGTTCGGCGGGCAGCAACCTCCTTTGAAGAAGACGGCAGAGCCCACCTCACTGACAAAAGACAAAGGTGGAAAAACCCAACACCCAACCCCAACCAACCAATTTTCCCTTGCAACCGTTGCAACCGTATCTGCCTGTCCCGCATCGGACTTGTCAGCCACAAACGAATCTGCAGCTGACATGGACATTACCCCTCCATAAATCTTCATCAGCGAAGCCAAGCCAAAGAAAGAAAGATATTAATGACATATCTGCACCCAATCATTCACAACCACATAGCTTAACAGGACGTCATCCCTTGGCTTGCTACAATTATTTTCATTATTTTCCTCCCATTAATCTAATCATGTTTGGAACCCCGTGTTTCATCATATCCTGCCACCATTATCTTCAATTCATTACTGTGACCTTGTGCAGTAAATACATAATGGATTATTACTTTTGTAACCTAGTGTGTGTAAATTGTTACATAGTAATGGGTAAGAGCTAGTACATATTTCATGTGGTTTATTTTCCATATGCTCTCTCTCAATCTCACCTCATTTCATGATTTTTGTTAGGGTACAGATTTACAGTAATATCTCACGTGATCAGTAATTTTACGATGCCCAGCAGTGTTCACCAGAAAGTTCTGTAACCAATGCAGGTATTTCATTGAGCCACAATGTTCAGCACAGGCACGTGGGTGCTCTGACAGGTATCATTCGTTAGGGATTAGAAACAAGAGCGCTAGTCAATGTTAACCAAAGAGTCTTGAACCAAAATGCAGGAAAACAACTATGTGCTCGCCGAGATCAAATAACCTTCTTGTCATTATCTCACTGACAATTTTAGATTGATGAACTTCTACTCTCAAACTAGAGGAACCGTGTTTAAATATTAGATTGCTCAGCACTGCGGTTTTTGACAAGGTGCAATTGATAATTGACTTAACATTGGAATAAATTATTTCACCGAACAATTTTAGGTCAAGACCCAGAATTCATAAAATTCAACATGGTACTTCCTATCATGAGTCACTTGGTGCAATTTGAGAATTGAGCATCTGTGAGGAGATATCATTCCCCATACATTTTTTTTGGAAGCATTGTGGAAAACATGGACAAACTTGGTTTTGATGCCCGTCACTGGGTACTTCCGAGAACACATCTGGGAAGCCTACGGGAAAGTACAATGCTTTTCCATGTGTGCCAGATCTCCATATCCAGATGTACTAATCCCCAATCTAAAGCTCCATCACCTTTCCTACATAGAGCCAGTCCCTTGGCTAAATCTCACTGCTTTGCAACTTCTCCCTTCACCTGCTTATCCTAACCCCAGCCCTCTCTCCTAACTTCATGTAGTTCCTAATCTTCAGTATCCTCCCCTTCCAGTCTTGAGTGTATCCTGCTCCCTAAAATTCCACCCAATTCTCATGACTGACTTTGAACATGTCCTTGAATTTCCCCTTCCTGGTAAAGTGTCTCTGCTACCAAATTTGCCCTTCATGACCAGAATTTCCCCATTCCTCAGTACTCTCCAACTATTCTTACTTTAATTCTGTTTTTACAAGAGAGGATACAAATAACCTCCCAAGGATGTTGGGAAACATAGAGACTAATGGAAGGGAGGAACTGAAAGAAATCAGTATCTCTAAGGACATGGTCTTGGGGAAATTGATGGGATTGAAGGCCGATAAATCCCAAGGGCCTGATAATCTACATCCTAGGGTACTTAAGGAAGTGGCCATTCAGATAGCAGATGCTTTAAGAATTATTTTCCAGAACTCGATAGACTCAGGATCAGTACCCATGGATTGGAGGGTAGCTAATGTTACCCCACTATTTAAAAAGGGGGGTGGAGAAAAAGCGGGGAATTATCGGCCAGTGAGCCTTACATCAGTAGTGGGCAAAATGATGGAATCCATTATTAAGGATGTAATAGCGGAGCATATGACTAGCAGAGAAGGGATCGGACAGAGTCAACATGGATTTACAAAAGGTAAATCGTGCTTGACAAATCTATTGGAATTCTTTGAGATGGTGACAGGTAAAATAGATGGGGGAGAGCCAGTGGATGTGGTGTACCTGGACTTCCAAAAGGCCTTCGATAAGGTCCCGCATAAACAACTGGCTTCCAAAATCAAGGCTCATGGGATTGGGGGCAAAGTATTGATGTGGATTGAGAACTGGCTGGCAGGTAAAAGACAGAGAGTTGGGATAAATGGCTCGTTTTCTGAGTGGCAGGCGGTGACCAGTGGGGTTCCACAGGGATCTGTACTGGGACCCCAGCTCTTCACAATTTACATTAATGATCTGCATGAGGGGATTGGATGTAATATCTCCAAATTTGCAGATGACACTAAGCTAGGGGGGGTTGTGTGCACGGAAGAGGGGAGTCAGGAAGCTCCAGTGTGATTTGGATAAATTGAGGGCCTGGGCAGATACATGGCAAATGCACTACAATGTGGATAAATGTGAGGTTATCCACTTTCGTAATACAAACCAGAGGGCAGATTAATATTTGAATGGCAATAGATTAAGAGATGGGGAAGTGCAGAGAGACCTAGGGGTACTTGTACATCAGTCTCTGAAGGCGAGCATGCAGGTACAGGAGGCGGTTAAAAAGGCAAATGGTATGTTGGCCTTCATATCAAGAGGGTTTGAGTATAGGAACAAGGATACCTTACTGCAGCTGTACAGGGCCTTGGTGAGACCCCACCTGGAGTATTGTGTGCAGTTTTGGTCACCTTATCTAAGGAAGGATGTTCTTGCAATGGAGGGAGTGCAGAGGCGATTCACCAGGCTGATACCTGGAATGGCAGGAATGACTTATGAGGAAAGATTGCGCAAATTGGGATTGTACTCGCTGGAGTTTAGAAGATTGAGAGGGGATCTCATAGAGACGTATAAAATTCTGGCAGGACTGGACAGAATGGATGCAGATGGGATGTTTCCAAGGATGGGAAAATCCAGAACCCGGGGCCATGGTTTGAGGATAATAGGCAAACCATTTAGGACCAAGACGAGGAGGAATTTCTTTACCCAGAGGGTAAAGTCATTGCCACAGAGGGCAGTGGAGGCAGGTTCATTAAACATATTTAAGAGGGAATTAGATCTATTTCTTCAGTATAATGGTATTAAAGGTTACGGAGAGAAGGCGGGGATGGGGTACTGAACTTTAAGATCAGCCATGATCTCGTTGAATGGCGGAGCAGGCTCGAAGGGTCGAATGACCTACTCCTGCTCCTATCTTCTATGTTTCTATGTTTCTATGTTTCTAAGTAATCGCATGTGCCCATGCTCCTTGAACTTCCCCTTCTACCCTCAAATGTATCATTGCTCCTCAATTTCTCTCCTCCTGACCTCAAGTGCCAAGCTCCCTGCAGTGCATGTCACTGATAGATCTTGGTTTGTCCCAAGCCCTTAACCGACTTCCAGCCAAAAATCACAATCAAAGGAGGAGGACTGGATGACATTTTGATGCCCGTCATTGAGTCATAAATTTATCAGCATGGAAACAGGCCATTTGCCTCAACTTGTCCATGCTAACATTGGCCCATTTCCATCTCAACCTTCCCGATCCATGTAACAGTTTAAATGCCTTTTGAAGATTTCAATTGTCCCTGGTTCCACCACTTCTTCATCCCATATGTGAAGAATGTGCCTCTCCAAAGAACCATAGAAAACTGCAGCAAATAAAGCAGGCCATTCAGCCCTTCTAGTTTGTGCTGAAACATCATTCTGCTAGTCTCACTGACATGCACCCATTCCATAACTCTCCAGACCTCTCCCATCCATGTATCTATCCAATTTATTATTAAAATTTAAGAGTGAACCCACATTTACCACATTAGATGGCAGCTCATTCCACGCTCCAACTACTTTCTGAGTGAAGAAGTTCCCCCTTTCACCCTAAAGCCATATCCTTTTATATTTATCCCTCCTATCCTACTCCCATTTACTCTGTCTATATCCCTCATAATTTTGTAAACCTCTATCAAATCACCCCTCATTCTTTTACGCTCCAAGGAATAATGTCCTAACCTATTTAATCTTGCCCCGTAACTCAACTCCTGAAGACTCGGCAACAGCCTAATTAATCTTCTCTGCACTCTATCGATCTTACTGATATCCTTCCTGTAGCTTGGTGACCAGAACTGCACACAATACTCCAAATTTGGCCTCACCAACATCTTATACAACCTCACCATAACATCCCAACTCCTGTACTCAATACTTTGATTTATGAAGGCCAAGATGCCAAAAGCTTTCTGTACAACCCTGTCTACCTGTGATGCCACTTTCAGGGAATTATGTATCTGTATTCCCAGATTCCTTTGTTTTTCCGCACTTCTCAGTGCCATACCATTTACTGTGTATGTCCTACCTTGGTCTGTCTTTCCAAAATGCAACACCTCACACTTGTCTGCGTTAACTTTCACCTGTCATTTTCTGTCCCATTTTTCCAGTTGGCCCAATCCCTCTACAAGCTATGAAAGCTTTCCTCGCTGTCCAAAACGCCCCCAATCTTAGGCTCATCAGCAAACTGATCCCTGAGGCACACCATTAATCACAGGTTTCCAGACTGAGAAGAAATCATCCACTACCACTCTCTGACTTCTCCCATTCAACCAATTTCAAGTGCAGTTTACAACCTCTCCATGGATACCTAGCATCTGAACCTTTTGAACCAACCTTGGTAAACTCCTCGAAAAACTCGTTAAGATTTGTTAAACACAGCCTACCACACAGAAAACAAAGTTGACTATCCTTATACTTGCATATCCGATCTCTCAGACACTGTCCAATAATTTACCCACTACTAATGTCAGGCTCACCGGCCTGTAATATCCTGGTTTACTTTTGGAGTCTTTTTTTAAACAATGGAACAACAATCCTCCAACACCTCACCTATGGCTAAGGACATTTTATATATATCTGCCAGGGCCCCTGCAATTTCTACACTGGCCTCCCTCAAGGTCCAAGAGGGATGCCCAGGAGATTTATCTACCTTTATTCGCTGAAAGGCACCAAGCACCTCCTCCTCTTTAATCTCTACAAGTTCCACCCCATTACTGCTTGTTTCCCTTCTTCTTTATACTCTAAGTAAATACTGATGTTAAAAAAACTGTTTAACATCTCCCCAATCTTGTGAGGCTCTACACACAGATGACTACTCTGATCTTCTAGGGCACACATGTCAAACTCTGGCCCGCGGGCCAAATTTGGCCTGCGATATAATTATATTTGGCCCGCGGGCCAAATTTGGCCTGCGATATAATTATATTTGGCCCGCAAGATCATATTAAATATATATTAGAGTTGGCCCACTGGCCGCCGCGCCAGTATAGCGCATGCACACTGAAGGTGAAAATGAAGACGCCGGAAGTGTGGAGGGATCTCAGAGTCCCGAATCCCGGGAATCGGAGCGCCGCACTCAGCCCGCCCGGCCCGGACACACAGACGCGGCTGGAGTTGGGGACCATCCTCGCTGGGTCTGCGCTTCAGCGGCAACGCCGGACCGAATGTCTCGTTGGCGATGCCTTCCCCCTCGCTCCGTGTGCGGCGGACCCTGCCTCCCGCTCCTTTTGTTGGAGACGAGCCCAGCGCCGTGAGATCGCAGTTTAATCCCTCTCCAACCATGGGAGGGGGGTGGGAGCAACGCACTCTTCTCAGCCAATTCCTCCACCGCCCTGGACGCCGGCGTTTCAACGGGGGGTTCGGGTGCCTTCGTCAGGTGACCGACCTGTTGGTCCAAGACAAGGGGAGAGCGTACAAACTCCACACAGACAGCACCTGAACTCAGGTGAACGTGGAGCTGCGACCCCACATTCCACATCAGGACTGTGTGTAAGATTGGGAGCAGTGAGATGGAAGCTTATTTTGTTCCTGTGATTTAAGCCTTCCTTGGGGTGGGGTGGGGGGTCCTTCTCTGACCACTTGTCTAACAATGAACCTAATCAGATGTGGAGTTACCACAATACAACAGTTCTCAACCTTTTTCTTTCCACTCGCGTCCCTGTGCCATTGGTGCTCTGTGATTAGTAAGGGATTGCTTAAGGTGGTCTGTGGGTGGAAAGAAAAAGTTTGAAGACCACTGCTTTAATCATCCCTCATTGACTCGTCATGTGCACGGTTTCAGAGCTCCAAAGGAAATGGGCCAATGACAATGACAATGAAAGAGTTTATCCAAAACTATTATTAAACATTTATTTTAATAAGAAAAAGTTTAACATTACATATGCTGAAAGAAGAGAAAACATGCAGATGTTGTTGAAAATTTTCAATAAATATTTAGTTCGGCCCACGACTTAGTCCAAGTTTTTAATTTTGGCCCTCCGTGAATTTGAGTTTTACACTCCTGTTCTAGAGGATCAATTTTGTCCCTTACTATCCTTTTATTCTTAACATACTTGTAGAAACCCTTTGGGTTTATCTACACATTATCTGCCAAAGCAACCTCATGTCTTCTTTTTGCCTTCCTGATTTCCTTCTTAAGTATTTTCTTACATTTTCTACACTCTTCAAGTACCTCATTTGTTCCTTGATGCCTACACCTGCTATACACCTCTCGCTTCATCTTAACCAGATTGCCAATATCCCTTTAAAACCAAGGTTCCCTATGCTTATTAACTTTGTCTTAACCCTAACAGGAACCTGCAAACTCTACACTCTCCAAATTTTGCCTCTGAAGGCCTTCCACTTACTGAACACATCCTTGCCAGAAAACAACTTATCCCAATCCACTCTTCCTCAATCCTTTTTTATTTCCACAAAATTGGCCCTTCTCCAATTTAGATTCTCAACTCGAGGACCAGACATATCCTTATCCATAATTAACTTGAAACTAATGACATTCTAGTGACTGGACCCAAAATGGTCACCTGCACATACTTCTGAAACCTGACTTGTCAATTACTGTATCCTCTCTCATTGGTACCTCTATATATTGATTTAGAAAACTTTCCTGATCACCTTTGACAATCTCAGGCCCCTTTTAAATCTTTGCCCTCTCATGTTACATCTATGCCCTCTAGTTTTTAGATTTCCCCTCCTCCCACCCATCCCTCCCCACCCCCCCACCCCCCCCCCCCCCCATCTGGGTAAAAGACTCTGACTACTGACTACAGTATATACTTTATCTCCATTCCCCGTGATTTTATAAACTTCTATTAGGTACCCACTTAGAGAAACATCCCGGCCTTTCTTTCTAATTCAAGCCTCCCTGCCCAAGTAGCATATTCTATCACATTAACCCTTTGGACGCTGTCCCTGTTTTCATGGACTACCAACAAGCACATATACTCCATGTCCCCATTTTTTGGGACTGGTTTCATACCCAACCATCTGCTGCTTCATATGGCTGTTCTTACCATGAATGCAGTCTGGAGTATATATTATGAGACGTTAAAATGGCCAGAGATCAAAGGGTTAACAGACCCTTAGAACCCTTTTTACCCTTAGAACCTTTTCAAAACTTAGAATGCTCTCTAATTTCCTGTGTATCTTTCCTTTTCATTATATAACACTTATATTGCCCATTAAATCTTCAATTTATCTTTACTGCCTCGGCTGTGTTCCTTCTGTCTTCATACAGACTGAGCCTAAAAAGAGAGGCTCCAGAGGTCAGGACAGCTAGAAGGTGATCACTGGAGGCTGAAGAACGGTTACACAATTTCCTCGAATCAGCAAATTGGGTGATGCTCAAGGACTCAGCTGAATGTCTGAAAGATTACACCATGGCTGTTTCAGACCAGCTGTGAATGAGTGTCTCAGTACATTTTCCAACACATCTGTAAAAGTTTGCTATGTTTCCAATGGCATACCAAACCTCTGCAAACTCCTGAGGAAGTAGAGGCACTTGGGACTTTCATTCCAACATAACAACCATTTGTAATGATGCTCATTTTTTTATTAATGCACGTTCAAATAACATTCAAGCAAAATATAATAATTCTTTGCCTTTGGGCATGACAAATCCTCAGTGAAAATGGAACACAAAAACTGCAAAAATTAAAAACCAGGCTTTGAGTAACCAGGTTACTCAAAGAAGGTTCACCAAATGTCCATTAGTTCTGGTAAAAGATTATTGATTGAAAGACATAGGGTCAGAGTTTGATCATCCCTGGAAACAGACGTAAATACTTCAGTGATTGACTATTCCATGCCCACAAATTGAGTTTGAGAAGAATTAAAAAATGGGATTCATGTTGACTCAGTATAAAATTTGGTGTTTATGAATGGCATGGACCAGATGGTACAAAAGATCTGTTTCAAAATTATTGTCAGACCACATACATGACATCACATACAACCCTTGAGATTCTTTTCTCCTGCTGGCCAAGTAGAATTTCTACTTATTGGTAAATAAAAACTGTCCTCATAAGAAAATATGGATACAAAAGAGAGAAATATGAACAAATAAATAAATGTAAACAAGCTAATGGTGCAATAGAGAAAAAAAGTTCAGTAATAAATAATGTATAAAGTAAGAGTCTTGAAATGAATCTCTGATTGAGTCTGTTGTTTGGGAGACTGATGGTTCAGGGTAGCGAACCTGTTGTTCCTAAACCTGGTGGCATGAGACTTTTGGCACCAAGACCTCTTTCCTATTGGCAGCAGCAATATCAGAACATATCCTGGGTGATGTGGAAACTTGACAATTGCTGCTGCTCTCTGATGGCATTGTTCCATACAGATGATCTCGATAGTAGGGAGAGTTTAGCATGTGAAGTACTGGCTGTGTCCAATACCATTGGCATGGCTTTCCACGCCGAAGTATTGGTGCTCCCATACCAGGCTGTGACGCAGCCAGTTAGTACATTTTCTACCACACATCTGTAGAAGTTTGCCAAGTTTCCAATGGCATACAAAACCTCTGCAAACTCCTGAGGAAGTAGAGGCACTAAGATTAATTGGGATAAAATTGAAATCTTGCCCCTAGTTAAGGGTAACTATACTTAATGTAAAAAGGCTACTCAATTTAGATGGCCAGATACTGGAATTAAATATTTAGGTATTAGAGTTGATAATGATTTAAGTAATGTATATAAATTGAATTATTTACCATTACTCTATAACTTTATCAGGTAAAGTTAATTGTTTCAAGATGAATATTTTCCCTCAAGTTCAATATTTTTTCCAGTCAATTCCGATTTCAATTTAGAGTAGTGGCCCGTTATCCAGGAGGCAGCCTGACACACAAAATAGCAGTCAAATATGGCAATCGCACAAGGCCCATACAGGATAATGGGCTTTATCCTCGGCCAACTACCCACGCAGTGGGAACATTGGCCAGTCAGTGACCAGAATGCCACTGATGTCACTTCTGCCGACAACAGCAGGAAAACTGGGCCCAGTAATGGGAAACTGGGCCTATATAAGCAGAGACAGAGAGTGCAATAAGCCCAGTCTTTTCTATAACCGCATCAAGTATATGTCATTCTTCCACTCTGTGCCGTAGCAACTTGCTACATCTGCAAACATTTTTTAAATACTTGAATACGAGTATTAGAAAGTTCTTATGGAAAGGGAAAATGGCAAGAGTTTCTTTGGAAAAATTTACTTGGAAGTTTGAATTGGGAGGTTTACAACTTCCTCATTTTAAAAAATATTATAATGCAGCTCAATTGAGATTCATTAATGCATTGTTTAGTTTAGATAGGATTCTTTCTTGGGCTAATATAGAACTTAGTAAAATTGAATAAATTAATTTACAGGATTTTATTTATGTGGAATTAAAAATTATTGGAATAAAGTAGAGATACGGCTGTTTTGAAAGATTTGATTGAATTATGGAATAAAATTGATATGAAATTGGTGTGAACTGTTTAATTTCATGAAAAATACCTTAATGTCAAAATGGACATTCTATTTTCAATGAATAATCAATTTCTGAGGAGTTGGATGTGAATGGGTGTTGAGAGGATAGAAGATTGTTTTGAAGCTGGAAGGTTTACTACTTTTGAACAAATGAATAAATTTAATATGCCAAATAATACTTTTTTTGCTGTTATTATCAAGTTAAGGCTTTTTGACTGATAGGATAGATCCTAGTTGGACATTACCTTTCCAGAGTGAATTGGAATTATTGATTTGTAATTGTAATGTGAATAAATGTATCTCTGTAATGTATTTCAAAAGCAAGACCTGAAAATAGGAGAGCATAAACCAAGATTAAGATGGGAAGTGGATTTGAATAGTCAAATAGATGAAAAAGATTGGATGCAACTATGTAGAGATAATATGACAAAGGTTATTAATGATAGATTCAATATTTTTTTTTACATCAGTTATACTTAACTTCTCAATTTTTTTTAAAAATTGAACCCAATTCTATCAGATTTATGTTTTATATGTGGTATGCATTCTACTTGGGAGTGTCCTAAAGTTAAAAACTTCTGGTTGGAAGTTGGAAATTTTTTGGAACAAATATCGGGGGTTAAGTTCCCGCAGGATTCCATGCTATTTTTGTTGGGTTACATTATGACTATAAGAACTAAATTAAAATTAACTATGTAGCAGAATTAATTTGTACGAATTGCTTTAGCTGTTTCTAGGAATGTATAGCTATTGGAAATCAGATAAAGATTTAGGGATGGAGGGATGGCATGCCGAACATTGTAGCTGTATTTCACTTAAGAAGATTACTTATAATTTACAAAATAAATATTAGATAGTTTAACAGACTCTCTCTTGGTAACCTCCAGCATCATTATATTATTAAAAACCCTATGTTAAATAGTTTATTCTTTTGACATTCTCCAGTTTTTCTTTCTTCTATTTCTGCTTCTTCTTTTTCTTTTTTTTGGGGGTGGGGGGTAGGGAGGGGGTAGAATTTGTATACCATATGTATACCTTTTGAAGCTTTTTATAGAAAGAAATGTATTTACAGTTGTGTTTTAAAAATTGCTAAGTAAAATATTTTTAAAAAAGAGAAAGTTGTAAATAAATAATAATTATTATTAATCATCTTAAGTTGTTTTAAATGTATTAGTAGTTTTGAGTCATTTGTGAATATTCATGGGTGTCAAAGACATTCATGTACACTCAGCCCCAGGTACATCTTTGACAACCACTTAGCAATAAGATGGGGCCTTACCAGATGTCCATGAATGTCGTTGGCCAGTTAGTATCAGAAGCTCAATGAGTGGGGTCTGACCAATCAGCTAGGATCAGCCTCCTAGGGTGAGCTGTACCCATGTCCAGAAAGAAAGAAACCATTTGGTCCATGAACCAGCAACCTTATTCAGCAGGTAATCTGCCCCAATTACATTAACAGCCTCGAAATAACTTCAGATCTTGCCATACCCAACATTTCCATAATTTGGTAACAATACATTTTACATAGAGGGAAACAACTCCTATAGGAATGCTAAAAAGACCAGCTGAGTTTCTCCAGCATTTAGGTGTGTTTACTACAATCACAGCATCTGCACCCTTTTGTGTTTCTCTTGGTCCAAACCAAGACTCATTATTTCTTGGAGAACTTTGAATATTCACCACACAACATTGCATCCAGGCATGGGTTTCAGCTGTACTGCGAAAAGTAAAATAGAAGCTGGATTCTAATTAACGTCATGGAAATGGCCATTATTAGTGAATAATGCTTGCATGACGGAGAACTCAATCATTTTTGATTGTTCATTAAATGGAGACCTTTGCCCCATCTAATGGTTTAGGGGAAAACATTTTAATTTTTATGTTTTTTTATGCCTATCTTTTCCGACTTAAAATTAGTTCTGCAATTATTTCTGGACTCTGCTCAGCCTTTGTGAGAAGTCTGAGTTCTGATGCTTGTTCAGGGAGCTAGCAGCGAAGATGTGCAACTGCCCGAGGCCATCAAATGTGCTTTGATTATATTTTCATGCTCTTCTGCAAACTGATGTAACTATAATAATGTATTAAGACTACATTTCCTTAGGAATGGGGTGGCACAAATTGGAAGACAGCTGATTATCTTTTGCTATTGGATTCTTGTCAGGTCCCGATTGATGTTTCTTCTTCTGGGCTTAAGATGACCTAATGTGAAAACAAGCTGCAAGACTCAACTTGCCCACTGGCTCCGCAGCGCAGAGCTACAATTAGACCACAATAATGGCAAAATAAGGCAAATTCATTTCCATCTCCACTCATCACAGACAGCAAAGCAGTGCAACTAGTGGAGCCACTGCCTCACAGAGCCAGTGATCAGGGTTCAATCCTCATTCCCAGCACTGCCTTTGTGGAGTTATTCTGTGTACATTTTTTCTGTGTGCGCCGATTTCCTGCTGTATCCCAAAGTTATGAAGATCAGTAAGTAGCTCTATTTATTGACCCTAGAGTGTAGTATCTGAGAATGCTGGGAGCTAACATGAGATTAAAATAGGTTTAGTGTTAATGGGTGTTTCTGTGTAGTATGAATCAATGAAAGCCATTGGGAGAAGAGGCGCTGTATTACTGCAAACTTATTTGTAAATTTAATTTAGACATACAGCACGGTAACAGGCCCTTCAGGAGCCCTATGCTTCCCAATGACACCCAAATGACCTACCTACAATCCCCAGTATGTTTAGAATGGTGGGAGGAAACCGGAACACCCAAAGGAAAGCCACTCAGGCACACGGAGATGTACTAACTCCTTACGGACAGCACTGGATTCAAATCTGGTGCAGTAACAGCGTAGTGCTTACCTTATCTCCAAGGAATTCTAATTCCCAGCAGCGCTCTTGAAAGGAGATATTGTCAATTTTTTTTTAAGTTAGTTGTTTCAACTGAAAAGCCACCAAGATGGCTCACGAGGAAAGTAGAAAGCTCCTTTTAGTAGAAAAGGCTAGGTAGAAGATGCACTGGCAATGCAAAATTAATCCTTGCAGGTTAGGCTGAGTGCTAGATGCACAAAAGGTTCATGCTTCCATCTCGTCATGTTAAAGCGACCACTCGCTGATTGAAGCCTGCCTGAATGTTCTCAAAACAGAAGCTGTTCATTGGTTCCAACTACAGGGAGAGGCTGGTCTGCAGAATTTGGGTGTTTGGAAAAAGTTGTGGAGAGAGCAATTGTGGCTATGGCCCACTGAATGGATAAGTGCAGAAAAGGAACAAGATTCTTATCTCACAGGACCCATGGAGATCCCTCAGATCCAATGTTACACAGCAGTAGGTGTAGCTCAGAGAGGTCACTCTGATGAATGGAGTCCCAAGGACAAGAAAGCAGAGTTGCAAGAAGTTTAACAAACTTAGAGACTTGGTTGAGTTTAGAGAAAATACTATTGTCCAATTTTCTGGAAAGTACACCGGTGGCCTCATTTACCCATTCATAAACTCTTTTCCTACATGACATTTATTTCACCACTACTGGAAGTTCAAGACTTCATCCACACCTTAGCAGCACAGTATTGCAGCTAGCACCGCTGTTGTCTCACAGCTTCTGTGACCCAATTCAGGTCTGACCTCCCTGTGGACTTGTCTACGTGGAGTCCACTTATTGTTCTGTGACCAAACGGTTACTCCATTCTCCTCCCACATTACAAAGATCTGCAAGTTGATCTGATAATTATCCACTGTAAGGTTTCCCTGATGTGATAGTGAGTATTAGAATAATAAGACCATAAGACATAGGAGCAGAAATAGGCTACTCAGCCCATCGAGTCTTCCCCGCATTTAATCATGAGCTGATCCATTTTCCCATTCAGTCCCACTGTCTGGCCATCTTCCCATAATCTTTGATGTCCGGGCTAATCAAGAACCTATCAATCTCTGTCTTAAATACACACAATGGACTGTGGCCTATGCATCTCCATTCTAACCGGATGCCCTTCAATCCTGAAGTTGTGCCTTCATGTTCTAGATTCTCCCACCCTGGGAAACCATCTTTCTACCTCAGTCCATGCTTTTTAACATTCAAAATCTTTCAATGAGATATCCCCCCCTGCCCCCCCCCCCCCCCCCCACCATCAAATTCCAAATAATACAGTCTAAGAGCTGTCAAACACTCTTCATATAACAACCTTTTCATTTCTGGAATCATTCCATTGAACTTCTTTTAACCCTCTCCAACATCAGCATATCTTTTTTAAATGAGGAGCCCAAAACTGCTCACAATAAATGAGGTCTCACCAGTGCCTCATAAAGCCTCCATCTGAGGAGAGTTGATGGAAATGCAGGGGAATATAATGGGATTGGTGTGTGGGTGCAAGATAGTCAATGCAAACTCAGTAGGCCAAAGGGGCTATTTCCAAGCAGTGAGTTTATCTCAACAGCTTGTGGATACTACTAGCTTTTCAACCATGGCAGGCACATTCACTTAGAATTTTGCTCAAGAGTATTCCACCTGAAACATTAGTTCTGTTCTTCTTTCCTCAGATCAGGTTCTTGAACCTCCCTCCACTACCCAAACTCTAAACTAACCAAAAGATCTGTCTGTGCTATTGAAACACCACCACCACGGCAGCAAACCAACGAGGGCCTCAACGGCTGAAGGACCCACACAGGCTGTGAGCGGCTTGCGGACGGGGTCCCCGCACGGGCTGTGGGCTGCAGGAGACTGGTTCGTGGGAACCTGGTATTGGAGCCAGGTTTCAAGAGGGTGCTGAGGGTAAGAAGGGCTTCCTGATCCAGGTTTGGATCTGGAGCTCGGGTTGCCAATAGTTCAAACAGGAGTCTGTGTAACCACAGGAGCTGCGGGAGCGCTGGAGGTGAATCTAAGGACATGCAGTGTCTCTGAAGGGACTCCCTTTTGCTTCTCTTTCTTTCTTACTGTAAGGGATGCCAGGCAACCCTCATGGCAACTCTTTTTCTGCTTTGTGGCAGGCAGAAGGCAAGTCTGTGGCCTCAGTCAACATGGGTACTGCACCTCAGGTAGTATCTGGAGTGGCCCCTCCAGCACACAAGTCAGGGCAGAGTTGATATGGAGATATCTGTTGCCCATGCAGTTGGACCCCCTCCCCCCCATGATAATGACAGGTCCAAAGGAACGAGGAAAGTCAATACAGTTTGGTGCCAGCAGTATTGCTGGAGTTGCTGACCCAGTCCTGAGCACAGCAGTTGGGTGCATTCAGGACTCTGACTCCGGATTTCTCCTCGGGATTTATTCCCAAAGCCTTTCCCATGACCAGATATAGCCACAAGGCAGCAGAAGTTTGAAATCGGAGTTTTCCCTTCTCCTCGAGGATCAACGAGCCCCATCTGCCCCAAGCAGCTGGTTTCAAGGCACAAATGGCCTGCCTTTGCCCCTTCTCCTATCAGTAAGATCAGCTTCGCCGATAATAAGAACTAGGCCACACATGAAAGCCAGGAGTTGGACTTGGTTGTCAGAGGCTATTTGAGATTCACACCATGAAGAGCATTTGTATAGCAGTGGGAGCTCGTTCCCACTACCACCTTTCGGCGATGACAACCTTTAGAACTAAGGAGAAGTCAATTTTGTGTAATATTGCATGTTCTGTACCATTAAAGTACAATAAAGGAATCTTGAATATTTATTAATCTATCCTTTCATATTTATTACCTCTTTTTCTGTCTCATGGCATATTGTGATAATTTAATTTACTTGATTGTTGTTGGTTTACCTTATGTACCTTGGGTGGCTGCAGTAATTAAGAATTTTGGTGTGTCTGCTTACGTATCTGATAATAAACTCTCATTGTCATACGCTGATGGTATGACTGAGTGACCAGAGTGAATCCTCAATCAGGTGCTCCCGAAGTGCTCTTTTGTACACACTCTCCTCCTACCTCTTCAGCTGGATGCCCTGTTCAATAGGTAGGCTTTCCTCCTTTTCACCATTTTATGAGAAGCCTGGAGAAATGGTCAGCAATCCACCCAACCAAAGGATAAGGCTAAAGGTATAAATGGACATTCCAAGCTCTATTCCAGAGATATATGCAGAACTAACAAAATGCCTCTTCAATCCATTAGCTTAACAGAGGTCCCCAACATTTGGTTGACTTCAAATACCATGAAGTTCTGGGGGCTACCATGGATTGACATTTTGTCCAACCAAAGAGGGTCTGAGATTGGTAGGAACACTGGAACAAATGAGCTCCACCTCCTCTTGCTTTCACATCCCTTTCCTTAAATGGCATTGATCTGACGAGATATCCAAGTTGAGGTCAATAGAGAGATGTAAATGGTACCCGCCCCCCCCCCCCAGATGTCGGTCTGATCCTTTGATAAATAGGGGCTCAAGGACCCCCCCATGATAAATGTTGTGTGTCATTCTCATGCTGATAGTGCCCTAATTGTCTATCTGTATGTCTAAACATTTCTGAGGCTTTGACATATGGCTCCGTTATTGCGGCTGAGCAAATAACCTTTTTCTGCCACAGTTCTGATCCAAAACAATTGACCTTCAAACAGCTATTAAAATAATGGGGGAATGAGGCCAGCATTCTTATTTCTTAAGTCAGTAAATTATTAATGCTTGAATTGAACCTGACATCCATGGCTAACCAATTATTTCCTAATTTCACTACTATAATTGACATATTTGATCAATTTCAATCATGGAAGAAGAAATTCAATTGGAGAAGACATAGCTAAAGATCATGAGTTAACTTCTCTCTCATCAATCCTCCTTTAAAAATAGATACGAGAAAAATGTCCTTGAAGTTAAAGCATTAACCAGTTGGTTGAATTACTTCCAGCAATGCGGGACAGCTTGTCTGATCAAGTTGTTATAATTTGGAGTACTACTCTCTCCTGATATGTGTCTCTAACAGCTGCAAAACAGATGACAGCATCAACCCATCTCAAGTATTCAATTTAGAGATTAAAGCCTAGCATGTAGCATAATTATACTCTTTAGTGACATAGATGGTGTAAATTAAATAATTAAATGTAACATTAAATTCTAACTAAAGAGCACTTTATAAACCACACAAAATTGCTGGAGAAACTCAGCAAATCATGAAACATGATTTATGCAGTAAAGATATTTTTATGTACGAGATTCCTTTTTACTTACCCATTCAACAACAGACACCACCTCTTACTTACCCCTTCAACAGGACCCCACCAAAGAAGATTTTTAACTTTGCTACATGGAGAACACTGCGTGGCTTGTTGGGTTCAGATTGATTGTCTGAGTACATACATGACATCACATACAAGCCTGAGATTATTTTTCCTGTGGGCCAGGCAGACTTTCTTTTTTAACAGCACTTTTTAAATAATGTCGCTTCGGCTACCACTGCATTAAAACATCTTTTGACTAACTTTGGGCTTTGATTATCGCATATGTCATCAAATGCTGCACATTTCCCAAAATAGTCATCTAATATTGAATTCCCTTAATGGTCCTTTACTCAGATAATGCTAACATATTCTATAATATAACACTGACTCAAACATCATTATTTCATTACATTGTGGGACTATCAAAGCTTGTCTAGACTGTTGGGAGGTTTGATTGAATATTATCTATTGTTATCTTCTATTTATTCTGTTCACAATTAAATATTAAATGAAATTTAAATGTTTATATTTTTAAAATGTAAATGTTTTAAATTTAGACATACAGCACAGTGTTACACCTCACCAGCCGCAATTGAAAGACACATAAACAGATGGGTTAAGTTTAACTCAAAATTTATTAACAATTGTCAATACTATAATTATGGCAACTATATACTAACAATGGATATTTATAGTGTGTGTGTGTGAAAAAAGTACTCAGGCCATCCCATCAAAGCCCAAATGCCCCAAAATAAACTCCCAAAACAAAACCCCAAGTCAGTCTCGTCAAGTAAGTCAGTCAAAAGAGCAGTCCACAGAATCTGGTCTCCAGGCTTTAATGTCTTAGTTCAGTTGTGCACAGGTCTTTGAGCTGAATGTGGAGAGAGACGACTGTTGTCATTGAGCAGACTTATGACCTCGGCACTTGAATACAGAAGACTTTCCTTAGTTTCTCGTGTGGTAGCGACCAACTTTAGTTTTTTCATAAGGGAATTTCTCACAGTGATGTCCTTGTCATTAGCACTAAGCCCTCTTTTGGAGTTGCACCAGGTGACCCTCTGTCACACACAGTCTTCTTTGCCAAAACCCTGCCTTGGGTTAAACCAAGTGACTTTTATCCTCTTCTCGACAGTGGACTGGAGAAGCACAGGTCGGGCATGCACTCTGGGAGTCAGGATGTAAAATCTGCAGTCAGAACAGCAGTGCTCCTCCCTTTTAGCTGGAGCTGCTGGGTGACCACACTGACAGTTTGTTCCTCAGTGTGTTTAATGGTTTAACTGCCGCATCCTTCGTCTTTGGCACTCCTGATTGGAGGAGAGGGGCGGACAGCAGCAGGCACGCTCACAGCAAGCCCACCGGATTCAGCGCATGGCTCTCGTGCTCCACACAACTGTTCACACTCCCAGCTCACTGCTCTGGTGCTCCACACAGCATGCCTTCCTTTTTCCTGCTGCACAGCCAGCCAGGAATAAAAGTCCATGGTCCATAGCAATGGTAACAGGCCCTTTCCGTGCCCGTGCCACCAAATTATACTCAATTGACCTACAACCCTTGTGTTGGTATCGACATGTAATTGGTAAACACTATTCCTGAATTATCAATTTTGGGCTGGATTCTTCATTTTCAGAAAACATAATGTATTAAAATTTTCCCAATAGTAAAACACACCAACCCTCCTAGGAAGTGGAAAAACTTGCTGGGCAGGCTGCACCCTGGGAGCCTTTCCCATTCCACCATGATTTACTTGGTTCGTCGGGAACTCGGGATTTTAAAGGGACTCCCGCCTCCAATGGTGATGTCGCCATTACATACAGCATCTGACAGCTCCACCAACTGCACAGTTATATTTCACAGCGCGACCAGTAATATCACAAGCACGCAGGCATTAAGGTACCCGGTAAGACCTTTCACACCACCACCAAGTGATTAATGAGTTAACTCGGCCAGTCTCTGACGCTTGCCCCCCCCAGGAGTCACACTTCGGTTGAATTTTACTCACCCTGCCCAGTTGGGACCTTTCCCACTGCCAGATTACCCACTATGGCCCACTAAATTGGCCAGTTCAACCCACATGTACTTGGCTGCGTGAAAGAGGCTATGGTTTGCACATAGCAACACAGAAGGCATTTCAGTGATTGTTTCCCACTTGGCTGAATGGTGCAACTCCAGTAGGTTACGCAGTTTAAAGAATCAGTGCTATGGTATGACTGGAACACTAATTGTTTTTCTTTATAGTGCTGTATGAACTTAAGAGCTAACTTGTGGAATTGCTTGCAAAAGAACCCTTCTCACAGTAGCAGGTACAAGGTGTTAATTGGATATGGTAAGGGACAAGGTAAGAATTTATCATGTAACACCTTGTTTTGGTCTGGATTTCTCCCCCATTGTTTAAATTCTAAGACGTTCTGAGATTTCCTGGTTCTGGCTTATTCTGTTTATTCCTTGACGAAGGGCTCAACCCTGAAACATCAGCAATATATCTTTGTCTTCTATGGACGCTGAAAAGACCAGCTGAGTTCCTCCAGCATTTTGGTGCGTTTTTAATCGAATAGTCAGGTCCAGAGATTGCAATGGCTGGGGGTGCGAACTTCAACAGAGGATGAGTTGAGGCAAAAGAAAATAAAGGATGGCCCAAGGCATGGAAATGGAGCTATAATGTTGGTTGGATGAACATCTCCAGGTCAAACAGGGGTCACAGTGTTAAAAGCAACCGGACCAGAAGAAGTGGCTCAAATAAACTGCAGACAATAGTTTTTGTTTTCCCAATGGTCAGTGGGACGACATTGCTACTCTGTCAGTATAAGGTACTGGATGATCAACATGAAACACAACAGGCAGCAGAGGGGTTGAGAGATGATGAAAAGGAAGAGTTAAGTGGTGGTATGTGAAATTTAACATTATACAACTGAGTAGTAAGAAGGAGCCAAAATTAAATCCTCAGGGTGTCTGGAGAATACCACTTATGACTTGGATAATGTCGATTACAGGAACAAAATCTTCAATATTAATGTTCATAATTTCCTGCTATTTACTTTTTCTGTAATTACTGCATGTGCAAAAGTTACTCCTGAAAATTAATCCTGACCTATAACTAAAATATTTTAATCAATAAAATACATAGATCATCCCTTGGCTCTGATCAATTCTTCACTTCATACAGGTTTAATTTAACCAGATCAAACATTCCTACTGCAGGCGATGAAATACAATTAGTTTGTCTGCAAGGGACAAGGGAAGGTGGGGGTGGGGGAGGGGGGGTGGGGAGAGGGGGAAAGTAACTAGAAGGCAGCTTAAAGATGAAAGAAACCAGAAGTGGACAACTCCACTGATTTCAACTGAGATTAATGGCAAGGTTTGGCTTTGGATTTCTTCCCAGATTGAGAGGCTGGTGAGCTGTCTATTGGGCTGCTCTACAGCACCATGCTGCAGCGAAAGAGTAGGAAGGATGGAATGAGAGAGAGAGAAAATGGGAGACAGGGAACACTGATAGAGGCCAGAGAGTGTGAATGTCATGGGGAAATACTACTGAAGATCGTAAGCAAACTGAATTATTTATTGTCACATGTATAGTGAAAATCTTTCATTTGTGTGCTATCCAGCCAAGTCAACCTCCACATTATACAGCAAGTGGTACAAGACAGAAGGTCATGGTGTTGCAATATAACAAAAGTGCATGGTATAGTGTTACATATGACAGAAGTGTAGAGTATAGTGTTATAGGGGGGTGGGTGAGGTCTGGGCCTGATGTACCGCTCACCCAGGGAAAGTGCACGCGTAACACATCATCTCTCCTTTCTCAGTGTAGTGATCACTGCGTGGCCACTGTCTGGCTTGCCAGGCAGGAGGTCACTGCAAATGTCCTCTCCTACATTACTGGATTCGTAGCAACACCTTCTTGTCGGCGTCCCCCGTTTTCACTGAACTTGCTACGTCATGGTGCAACCAAGTGACCGGCGGTATAACTGGATGGGTAGACTGGGCTCATTAGCCTTGGTTGACAGCCAGCCTAAGAGAAGGAGAACTCCGATTTCAAACCTGGTCCTTGTCAGGCCATCCATCGAGGAGAAGTATACTCTGACATAATATCTACGATTCGAGGACCTGGCTGTCAATGTCCCAGCTTGCTAGGCTGTGGCAGATAAACCCCAGGTGTAAAGGGTGGGGCCGGGACTGCACACATTGCACGCCACCAAAAAAATCCATTGTGCAGGCTCAAAGAGCATGCCCATGTTTACGATCCTTACTATATCTTCGTTTGCAAAGCCAAGCCATGAATGTTATAGAAAAAAGTGCTATTAATCAGTGCAAGGCCCATCACATACACATGGGAGGTCCATTCAAGTGTCTAAAAACAGCAGAAAATTGTCCTTGAATGTGGAGGTGAATGTTTTCAAACTCATGTATTTTCTGCTCAAAGATACATCTGATCATTCAAATGTAGCCAAAAATAGTTAAAAACTATGGAAAAATCTCCAAAGCACTAAAACATGTTAAAGCACACAATTTGAAAATTTAAATGAACAAATTTTTCCTAAGTCCCCAGCACCAATTTCACACTCCATTCTCCTACAGAAATGAAAGGCACTGTCCCCACACCAAATTAGAACACTGGGAATAGAGCAACTTGGCACTCATGCATGAAACTCCCCGAGGAGCCCAATGTTGTATAACCGTCCACAAAACGTCAAGCACAAGTGAAGAAATCCTAAAGTTGCAGACTGCTTTGCGTAATTTTTAATGCACAACCCATTCTTCTAAGTTTATTCTCTGATGAACTGTGTTGTTATTCTTGATCGACACTACACAAGCTCAAAAACTGATTTCACAGAGCCATTCTGTAATAGCCTAATGGGGAAATTCACATGGCTGCAACTCGCCAGCCTTAATTGTAACCCAATTTGCACGAACACAGTTGCAGTCAAACACCATTCCTGTAAGCTTTGCTTCCCTTCTGTTTAAATCCTGTTTTCAAAACAAGCTTAGCAGATTCACCCTCAAAACTGTCAGCGAGAGTGCAACAACATTTGGAGTACTGTGTACAGTTTTGGTCACCAAATTATAGGAAAGATATAAACAAAATAGAGAGAGTGCGGAGAAGGTTCACGAGAATGTTGACAGGATTTCAAGGTTTGAGTTACAGGGAAAGGTTGTGCAGACTGGGGCTTTTTTCTCTGGAGCGTAGAAGATTGAGAGGGGGCTTGATAGAGATGTTTAAGATTTTAAAAGGGACAGATAGGGTAAACGTGGATAGGCTTTTTCAATTAAGAGTGGGGGAGATTCAAACTAGAGGGCATGGTTTAAGATTGAAGGGGGGGAAATTATAAGGGGAACATGAGGGGAAATTTCTTTACGCAAAGGGTGGTGGGGATGTGGAATGAGCTTCCGACAGACGTGGTCGAGGCGGGATCATTGGTTACATTTAAGAAAAGACTAGATAGTTACATGGATAGGAGAGGACTGGAGGGGTATGGACCGGGAGCTGGTCAGTGGGACTAGGAGGGTGGGGATTTGTTACGGCATGGACTAGAAGGGCCGAACTGGCCTGTTCTGTGCTGTAAATGGTTATATGGTTTTATACGGTTATATGGTAACAACTTGCATTTATAGTGTATGTTTAATTTAATGAGGTATTGTAAAATATTTAGTGATTGCAAGTAGAACTTAATACCTACCTACATTAAGTCAGGTATCCAAATTCTTGGGCAAATATGTACATGTTAAGAAGAGGGAGAGAGAAGTTGAGAGAGAAAGAATTTCTGATAGTTGAAGACTTTAAGCCAGAGGTAGTTGAAGGCATCAAATGTAAATCTGAGAACGGCTGCATGGGAAAGATGCATGAAAACTCCTGCTTCTTTCTACTTGCAACAAGAGGGCTGTCCATCACTGGTTTTAGAAAAATGGGGATTTAACGTTACATTTACATAACAGTTACCATCATGGGCATTCAAAGCATTTCTGACCTTTCTCCACCATCAGCTTTTACTGCCTGTCATGAGAGATAGACAGGTCCACAGAGAAAAAATAAACAAAGCATTTCTTCCTAAAATAAATTTTAAAATTGTAAGTAGCTTGTAATATTGAACAAGTTTACTTTAGAGAATAGGGAAGTTGGAAAGAGAAATGCCACAATGATGTATTGCTAAGCTTCAAGAGACCTCCAAGTTGTTTTCGAGCTGGGTGAATATCTGCACCCTGTGTCTTCTGTGAGGTGCTTACGATAAAACTCTCATTATCATATGTTGATGATGTGAGTGAGTCTCCAGAGAGTGTCTCTTCAATCAGGTGCTCTTTGAATGCTCTTTTGTATACAATCTCACAGCTGAACCCCTTCTCCTCGAGTCCTCGGTTGGCACATGTGCAGTGGATTCGCTTATTGGCGTTTGGTAGGTGCATGCCATGAACCAAGCCTACGAACCCCAGGACGCTGACTAAAAAGGTAAGTACGCACATTTTGGCTCTCATGTGCCCTGTATCCCCGTTGGAGTTTGTCAAGTCCAACACATAACTTTTATATTTTTCTTTTAATTTTTTTTTAAACAAATTTTTGGTCGTATCTGTGGACGGACACAAGTTACATAGGTCGCAAGTCAGGAAGTACCTGTAAATCAGGTACATAAGGCCCAGACCTCACCCACCCCACCCCCCGCCCCCCCCCCATAACACTATACTCTACACTTCTGTCATATGTTTTACATATTCTGTCATTTGTCTTTATTAAATTATTCCATTTTGGTTTAAGCTTTCATAAATGTAATTACCAACTCTCATAGGGACATAGAGTTGGATATTACTGAAACAGACCTTTTGGGTCATCACATGTATGCCAACCATTATACTGCAGATGTCAATCCCATTGGCCTGCATTAATGTCTCATCGCTCAATGCCTTGCTCATTAAAGTACTTGTCCAGCTGTCTCTTAAATGCTGATACTGTTCCCTCCTCTACCATCTCTCTGGCAGTTCTCTCCAGCTATCAACTACTTTTTTTGTGAACAACATTGCATTAGATCCACTTAAAATCTCCTCCCTCTCATCTTTAATTTATGCCCTCTAGTTTTATACTCTTTAATCACAGGAAACAGTCTCTGACTATTTCTCCTCTCCATGCTCCTTGTACTTTTGTAGATCTCTAGCATGTCATTTCTCAGCCTTTTTTCACCCAGGGAAAGCAGACCTAGCCTATCCAACATTTCCTTATAACTCAGCCCCTCCAATCTAGGCAATATCTAAGTCTCGTGAACTTGCAGCCAGAATCAATTGCAAATACTGGGTACTCGTTGGACTTTAAACAGCAGCCAGCTGTAGGGGCCAGCTCAGGTATGCCCAAAATAAGGGATCCAGTGGCAAGGTTCAAAGGAGCCAAAAGCAAGGTGTGCCCCTACCCGTGGGCGGGCTAACCTTGAGTGACATGATGAAATTACTTTTGACCTGCCAGGAGCAAGCACCTGTTGGATAATCCTCTCGATTCTACAACTTTCTCTAGAACCCTACCATTTACTAACTTCCTAAAGGAACCTCACACTTGTCTGAAGTAAATTCTATTTCCCATTCCTTTGCAAACTTTCTTAGTTTATCTAAATCCTTTTGTAATCTTAAACTCTCCTGAGAACTGAGCCAACAAATGTCCTTGCAAGGATATTGGTCCTATCCAATTCAGAAGCCATCTGTTTTCTCTTGGAGATGTCACCTCTGCCCCAGAAGAGACCCCAATAGCCCAAGTAGCAGAACCCCTCCTGGCTGCACTACTCCTCAGCCACCTAGTCATCTGCTCTATCTTCCTGTTTCTATCCCCACCAGGATATGATAGATAATCCTATGATGATGAACCTTGATGTTCAGGGTTTCTGTCTAACTCTCTGCATTCATTTTGTAGGGCCTCATCTCTCTTCCTGCCTGCATTGCTGGTACTAATCTGGAGCACAAACTCTGCCTGGTATTAATTCTCAATCTGTTGGATCCCGGATGAGTCCCCCACTTTGTAACAACTCAAACTAGCAGCAACAGAAGACGCAATTCAAAAGGGTTAAATTTTATCTCTTAATTTATTAACAATATAATGTCTTAACCCATTTAACCCCTTTTTTTTTCTGGCCATTCATCCCATAGGATGATGATGGTTCCTTTCAGTCAGTTTCTGGGGTTTGATTATGAGGATACTCCACTCCTCAGAAAGGAACAGCGTGTGCATGAACGGATTTAGGCGAGTAGGGGTTTGCACAGTGTAGAGCTCGCCGAAAGAATCAAAGACTTGTTGATCCAAACCAAGGCTTTATTAGCAAAAGACAGGAGCTCTTCACAGGTGGCCGACCAGTCCGGAATGATCCGAGCTGGCTAGGGACACAACCCTTTAAGGCCCAGACAGTAGGCGTGGCTTAGCTCTCAGCCAATCGCTGTAAGCACAGTCTAGATACTGTAACTATATACACTATATACATTGGTGATAGATCTGTACTATCACACACAGGTCCAGTCCCACCCTCTCCACATCCCCTCCCAGATCCAGCGGCATGGTGAGGTTCAAGATGGCCGGGGGAGGTTCTGTGGCAGTGAATGGCCAGACCAAGCTTCAATGCAAGGGATGCCCTTTCTGCACTTCATGGTACATGTTTGCTAGATGGCCATTTAACCTACAAGAGGAATCATCTGCCCTTTGACAGGGCTTGTTTTTCATCCTGCAGGGTGTCTAGCCACCCTCCACACCTGGGGAAGTCCGTTTAGTCACCGACCACCTGACTAAACAAATATACAAATATTGTATCTGCAGTAGCAGTGTGTATGTTAAAAAACCCCAGACCATTACAGTCTGAGCCCAATATTCAAAATGAGAAAAATCCCCCAAAAAGCACAGGTCGGTCAGTAATGTAATTCAGTTCAAAAACACAGTCCCAGAATTCAATCCCAAAGCTCAATGTCCAAGTTCTTTAACTGAATAAGAAAAGGACGTCGTATTGAACGTTGGAGAAAGAAATGACTGATGTTGCTCTGCCGTAAGCTTACGAATCCTTTTTCAAGGGCTCCTTAGATTACTTCCCTCTCAAACTGTGGCTTTTAACCCTTCATTAACTTATGAGGCATGTGCCTTTCACACAACCCTCCAGTTGGTCTCCACCACTCCAACTGTTGCAGTTTTGCTGCTCCAACTGCCATTCTGAACGGTCCATTCTCTCTGTCTGCATAGCTCGACCCGACTGCACCACAAGTCACACAGAGTTCCCAGCAAAATCCTATCTTTTAGGACAGTGGTTCTCAACCTTTTTTTTCCCATTCACATACCACTTTAAGTAATCCCTGTGCCATCGGTGCTCTGTGATTAGTAAGGGATTTTCAACATGCCCTGCCCACTGAGAGGCAGTCTGGAGCCTGATATCAGGGAGGCAACGCACCATCCTGATGAACGTCCCAGGCCCAAAACTGCTGAGTTTCTTCAGCATGCTTGTTTTATTGCACTCAACCCCCGCATTTGCAGATTTTCTTGTTTAACACCATGCTGGAGGCTCACTCTCAACCACTGGAAAACTGATCTGTGCCTCTGTCTATAGAGACCCCTCTCATTTCCACTCACCTAGAGTTTGACTTTCCCTTCCATACAGCACAGCCAGTCATGATGCCACTGATCTATTTCTTTCCGCTAGGAAGTCATCAACTACTCCCTCCCCCTCCCCACTCAATATCGAGAAAGGTACACTAATTAGAGAGGGGAAGAGCCACTGGGGACGATAGTACTACCTATCTTCCTTTCCAAATTGATACAATCTTCTGTAATGACCTTTATGATACTAATCTTAGTGCTTTAAATTCAGTTACAGTTCCTGTAAGGCATGGCATAATTGAGCCAAACTGAAGTTGCTAAGATTTAACTCTTTGAGTCAAATTAAGAAGCCTCTGGTGAATCTTCTTAGATAATAATTTTTTTAAGATAACTACCTTAAGGATATCAAGTGCGTGATATATTTTCCACAAACTCATTGTCTTGTCATAGACAATATAAAGCAAAATTAACATAGGCATAAATTCCTGTTGAATTTTAGAGGGGGGGGTCACAGAATCAATTGCCTGAAATGAGGCATCATCTTACAAATAACCTCGACCAGCATCATAAATCATACAAAAGTTTTTTAAACACTCTTCTAAAGTGAAATTGTAGCGGTGCGCAACTCCGTCATGACGAACCAGCCCCGCTTGTTACATGTAATTGGCAGGGCAGTTGCGATGAAGATGGCGATGTGTACTCATCTCCTCCGCTCCAGAGGATGTTGGCTCAATGCAAGCGGCAGTGTGGACCCACGGTCCGACTGCCGGCCTGATAAGCGAGTGTGCCAAGTTTGAATAAACACTCTGCTGTGACACACGAGCTAGCAGCCTGGGTCTTTTCCACCGCTCTCACACAGCACACTACAGATGACATTTATAGAATTTTACTGCTGATAATCCAGAAGCTCGATGTAGTACGTTTTAGTGTGTGGAAAGAAACAAGCAAGAAAAATTTACATTGACATTTTGCTTGAGACGTTCCTGTCTAGGACAGCCCAAATGAAAAGTTCCGAAGATTTGTTATTATTATTTAAGAAATGCAGCAACTGATTTACACAAAGCAAACTCCTCAATCAGTAAAGTGATCACCTATTTTCCACCAAATAGATTAGGGGAAAGATATTGGCACCACCAGAGTTCTTGGGAGCTCGTAACACATTGGAATCTTTTGAAACTTAAATAGTAGGTACAGGTACACATCTTTTTTTCATGTACCACTGGGATTGAAAAGTTTAATGAATGCTACATAATAAATAATGAAGAAAAACATTTTGGTTGTTGTGGAGAAGGAAGAAAATGAGTCTTGAAAGGACAGGGGGAAGCTCCCATTAAGTTCAAATTTCAAATGAGCATTTAACTATAATAGAGGAAATGGATGCCAATGTCAAACCAACATCGACAGTTTATTCAAAAATGTAGAATTTTTGAAAGTGCTCCTCCGGGAGGGGTGGGGGACGGAAGAGAGGGGGGTTAATCTAGATTGGCAGGGGGATGGGAACTGGAGTGCCAGAACAGAGAGAGGAGTGGAGGAGGGAAAACATTATGTGAAAATTGCACGCAACATTAGAAATCAACGGGTTGTACATGGTTGAAATGTTCTCATGTGCATCTATTTCAATGCAAGAAGTATTGTAGGAAAGGGAGACGAGCTTAGAGTGTGGATTGGTATGTGGAATTATGACATTGTGCCCATTAGTGAAACTTGGTTGCAGGAGGAGCAAGACTGGCAG